>NC_092621.1:35004166-35315000 GCF_047663525.1 Anas platyrhynchos | reverse complement strand
AGCTCCTACTGAATTTGTGGCTGAAAATGTGACCTGCATGACCTGAGTATCTCAACTATTTTCCAGAGAAGAGAGAATCCTGCCATTAGCTTTGGAGCTGGAGACAGAGGTGGGCAGGGCAATGAGATTGACCTACTCAGAAATGGTTCTAGGATATCCAGTTGATGCTTGTGAGGCTAACATTTGCAGAGAAGGTTAGCACCACGATGTGATCCCAGTGCAAAAATGGTGGTTTGCAATATGTTGTACAGGACCCTGTCCCCACTCTCCCTTCCTCATGTAACACTAGTCTTTACCAACATCCTTTTCCCATTTTCATCAGTGCTAAATATTTGCCAACCTCTAACAAAATAAAAGCACACACAAAAATGAGGTGAGTGGAGCTGTTAGTTCAAATGCTGCTATTTGAGAGCTCACATAGCTCTGGGGAAATAAGTACTGAGTATGTAATCCCAGCAATGACACTAAAGGTAAATGGATTTGGGGATTTTTGTCATGTACAGAGGTAGCAATAACAGCAGTGACAGGGCATTTGTATCCCCCCATCACATCTGGTGAAAATAATTCATCTGGGAAGCATGGCTTTTATCACATAATTTGGTCCCATTGTTTTAGTGGCTAATGTTTCACACAGCTTGTGATCCTCACCTGAATCCTGGCTTCAAGGTGTCACTTCACTCCAGATTCGGGAAGCTTGGGATATAAATTGAAGCCAATACATCCACTATTGGAGAAACATGTATTATTATTAAAGCTCATTCATCACACACTGAAGTAAATACCTTGCATGGGGGAATTGGAATCATTCTCAGTGAACTAGATCCATCACCTTCTAAATCAGGTACATCAGCTAGTGAATCAAATGCATCACCTTTGAATTAGATGGACTCCCGGTTGAATTAGATGCATCACCTATTGAATCAAATACATTACTATTGAATCAAAAATGGTACGTCACCCAGTAAATCATGTAAATATTACCCACACTGCACGTTGAACAGCTGCATCACCAATAAGTTTAACAGATGACATGTTAAAGCTGCTATAACATTTAAACAATTACTGTAAGGGCCAAATTCAATATATCAGTCACTAGTCCTGGTAGATCAACATTTCAGAGCCAGCAAAAACACCATAAAGAAGTTTTGCATTTTTTTGTAACATGTTAAACCAATAAATGAATGGTGAAAATCAGAAGGAAAAAGAAAAAAAAAAAGAAAAAAAAAAAGGAGGAAAACAAAATTAACTTCAACTATTGCCAGTATAGCTTACAGCAACTGTGAGATGCTAATGTGTCAAGACCGAAAGCACCAGGATTGTTTCACAGCATCTTTAACCACTGTGTCATGTGGCTTAGAGAGTACTGAGAGCATTGTTTAAAGTGATAATCACCTTCCACCTCTTACAAGATTTCCAGCCTTGACAGCATCATAGGGTTTAAGCAGTGACCACCAAAGGTGGGAGTTTATTTGTTTTATTTATTATACATTCAAAAAACCCCTACCCCTAGGGTAGGCAAGGATACCAAAGGTAGTATCAGGTAAAAATGGGCAACATAAGAGAAGATGTGCCTTGATGTGTGGTCAAATTCAGACCTCAGAAGATATGATCTTCTATGAATTACGATGTCTGAGAAAGTCCAGCAAACTTTAAAAAAATGGACCTATTAACGGATGCTTTACCTAATTTGTATTGCTCCCTGTCTGGAATTCCAAGCACAGTGATGACATCAAGATATAACATCTCATGTAATCTCACTCTGAACTCAACCTAGATAGGTTGGAATAATCAAGAAGGGAGCCTTTTAGTGAACCCCTTCTTTCACTTTCTACCCTCCTTTACGTTGCACCAGTCAAACAATGAATGCATTAGTTAGATGGAGGAGCTTTTGATTATGCCACTGACTGGCATGTTTTTGGCAGAAGATCATACCTTCTTATCTGTCCCAGGTTATCTGAAGTGCTGGAACTCTGGCTAGACCTTGCAGAAACACGATTAAGATGCAGCCGTAGTTGTGTCTGATATAGTGAAGCACAGATGACAAATAAGCTCAAAAGCACTGCAGCAGCATTGCTCTAAATGAGTGAGAGCTGAGTCTGTGTTGTGCTTTCCTCCTGAATTAGAGGAATTTCTTTATGTTTCCCTTTTGCTCACAAACCAATGAAGGAGAAGCATAGAAGACCAGAATTAGTAGTGAAGACAGATAAAGGCTTGGTGCAGCCTGGATCTATAAAAAAGAGAGGGAAGAAGGGGAAGGACATTTCAGTAAGGACAGAAGTACAGGGAGTTACTGGAATATTAAAATCCTTCAGTAATGGTCAGCAAGACCAGTAGCTCCTTTGTTCATGCTCAGGAAGAGGATGAAGGAAACAAATAAATGAAGGGTGATGAGCTGGAGAAAAGTTGATCTGCAAATCTTGTGGCACCTAATCTGCGGTGGACATTTTTAGCCAATAAGGGTATCACTACCACTTCAGACTTTCTGACGGTGAGGCATGGAGAGCATTTCCTTACCACTGCAAGCAACACCAAGGAAAATGGTAGAAAGACTACTTGACAAAGGGACATGTAGGTGTGTGTGTGTTTCCTGAATTTGCACAATATTTAGTATTTCACAGACAGCTTAAGCTGGGCTCACTGTATCTTATTTTCCCAAGCACTGTCATACTTCAGAAAAAGGAAAGCATAATACTAGCCTCACAAAAATCCCCCTGATAAGTCCTTAATGAGAATGGCTTGCCTTTCCCATCCTTTGTCATCCTTGTGACAATCATAGTAAGGAAGCATTGGGAACAAGACATCTGAATTGCAATGCCCAGTCATCTGTAACAGACAGAAGTTGCATGCTCTACTCCTTAACCTTTGAAATAGTCTGGGGTTTTTTGAGTGGCTGGTTGTTCCACCTTTTTTCTCCTAGGTTCCCAGAGCTGCACAAGGGGAGAACAGGAATCAGTCAGCCAGTCAGACCAATTACAGCACATGGAGTCTACTGCTGTCTTTCACGGAGGGCATGAGTGAAGAATGAAAAAAAAACAAAAAAACACCTCATTTGTGCAACAAGGGTTGCAGAGATAAGAGAGAATGGGACTATGGGACTATAGCAGCACATGTTTCTGAAAGTAGCTAGAAGCAGACAGGAAAATAGTTTGAGCTTCTATCCATTACTTCTGGATAGAGGAAAGCGTATCTTTATATTCCTCTTTTGATGTATGTTATGCAAATGTCTTCCCTGGATAAAATTTTTTTGCTCTTTGTGCCTTTAGGGTACAGTGCCCTGACAGGCATTCCCTGGCAAATCAAGTTCCAGCAGCTTACAATGGTACCGCCCTGGCTGTCTGTGCCATCCCCGCCACTGGGGTTATGGTCTTTCTGCAGAGTCAGCAAAATGGACAAAGTGGAGGGTGTGCCGATGCCTCAGCTGCTTCATTTCACATCTTGGCAGTTTAAATTAATACTCCAGACATGGACTGGAGCACCTGAGGTATGGGCACACATCCCTGCAGCTGGAGGGGGTGATTATCTTTCAAACTGCTGCAAGTAGGTTTATGAGATAGTATCTGTCAGAGTGATTACCGTAGTGCTTGATGAGTCTCATTGTCTACACAGGCAGGCCACCAGCAACCTGCCTGGGTATTGTCTGTGCCCAGCCCTTGAAGCAATAACCCATGGGAGATACTGTAGTACTTCCTCCATGTAATAGTTGGTTTGTAGAGCTGTTCACTTTGCCGTGTACTGTATTCGATTCAATATGGAGATGATTTAGTAGATGATCTGCCGATCTAATTTATGAGGAAAGCCATCTGTTTCAAAGGGTGACTTACAGCACAGGAGTCAATAGATGATGTATCTGATTTAGAAGGCAAGCTTGACACTTCAGTATGAAATACTGTATATCCATTGCAATTCCTTGTGCAATGCATTTACTTCAGTGCATGAACATATATGTTTGCATGCTTTTGGGTGTGAGAAGGAGAGGCAAGGGGGGAAGATATTCAGTTTGAATAGTGAAAAGATGTAGCAGCCTTTATGACTGTTCTGTATAGATGCTTTGTTAAGAAAAGCAAACTAGTAAGCATGATGCTGAAAGGGAGCCTAGGCTCAGGGAAACACAGTGCTTTACCCTCTCAGGGACTCATATCACTTAAAGTAGACATTGAACCGAAGAGAGCCTCAGACGGATGATGGCTGAGGTTCTCAGCATTGAGTCCATTTCACTGTGGCAAGCGTGGGTTCAACTTTCAGCTCAGAAGTCAGATTATCCAGAACTCAACTGTATCTGAAGATACTCTCAGAGAGAGTATCTCTCTCAGTGAGACTTAGCATGGACTCAGACTCTTGAGTAAGAGTGATCAGTAGGAATAATTCCTGTTTCCAACGACATATGCATGCTGGGGCTGTTCCTGGGTGGATCACATGCTGTTGCTGATTTGCATGCAGAAGAAAGTTAAGCACAGCTAGTAAAGACATGCTCTGCCAGCAGCAACACTGTGGATTGTGGTGGACATTCAGAAAAAAAGAAGGAGCCACAGGATTTTTTATTTATTTGTTTATTTTTAACCAGTGCAGAACAGGTCTAGACTTTGAAATGGGATCAAGCAAAGACTAATGTACACATGATTTTTAGGAATTGGCAGCTCTTTTCAGATAATAATTCTTTTTGGGGCTGTGGGCAACTCATTTTTTTCTGCGTTGTTTTATTCTCTTCTGTCTGTGAAATAACACATGGACCAAAATTTACTAGGGCTTTATGGTCTCTTATGGAATAAAGACATTGTAACATGATTCATTGTCAGGGAGAAGACAAAGCTAACAATGTTTAAAACAGTGATGTAAATCAAGAAGGATTTGGCCTCCAGCAAAATGCCTGTAAATGCAGTGGCAAGATTTGCATGCTAATCACCTTTTACCAATGAGATCCATGTACTTAGTCCAGCTTTACATGGGAGCAAATTGGAGAACCCTTTCCTTTAGCTGAACTTCTCTGAGTTTATCCTAGGAGAGTTAGGCAAAGACTATCATCCCCAATGTGCTATGGAAGACCTCCTAATTAAAGATGAAACACAAGGTTCCTCTAATTAACCTACAGAATTTTTCATTCTTTCATCCTCCTTTCTTGCTACACACCTTTCCTGTTTTTATTGAGTGATTATATGATTTATAGGACAAATGCAACTGCATTTGCAGCACAGTACTTAGTGATTACCAAAAAATAATAATAATAAAAAAGTAAACATTTACTTTCCTTGTCTACTTCTTTATCTGAAGGCGCCCCCAGGAGAAGAGATGTGGAAATCTAAAAGTCCTCTTGATATTATACCCCTTGCTGCTTCTCAGAAATATGTCTCTAAATGGGATCAGCTATCACTTCCTATTAGTACAACCAGCCTTTTCAGTGATGACATTACACAACGGGCAAGACTGTGATTACTTAGAGTCATAAGACTGGTCTTGTGAATATACTCCCATGTCCTACTGTGTTCTGACAGGAGAGTGTTTTGCTTTGCAAAACTACTGCAAAGATTTTAAATCTCAAGTGAATGTGGAATGGTATACAGCTGCTTTCAGATCTTTTCTAGCCTCTTTGGCATTATGCACCACATCTTAGTCTCTTCCACACAGTTGTTTTTTTTTTGTTTTTTTTTTTTTTTGTAAACACTACCTAGTTCACTGCACCCTTCCTGCTGGATAGGAGAAAATGATCAGATTGTCATGCTGCTGTGAAGACTAAGAAGCCTTTGGAGGAACTATTTCAGGGCTATGGGAACAGGTATCAGGTGGTGCAGTTCAGTGTTATTCCAATGACAAGGGTGTGACCTAAATGGTAGGCCATATGTGTTTGGTCTGTGGTATTTCCTTTCAATGCTTTTAGTACTCTACCATACCCTTTTTGAAATACTAAGGATGTTTTTCATCACTCACACATCCCCAGCTTGGGTAATGATTACCAAGGAGTGTCTCTCTGGGAGATGTTTCAGAGAGAGAGGATATTGGAAAAGGAACAGGAGATGCAACCAGGTGGATGAGGTGGAGATGTGAATTCATTTCAACACATAGACAAAAAAAAAAAAAAAAAAAAAAAAGTAAGTCTAGATGTAGGATTGAATGAAAGATGTGATGGTTATCTCTCAGATGAATACTAAAACATGGGCCACCTCATTTGCCAAGAGGCCAGGAGGAAACAGAATGCCTCTTCTGCTCCTACTGTCCTAGAAATTATTCCCTTAAGCTAGCTGCTGACTTCCATGACATTCTTCAGAAGTTAGATGACAATCCACCCCTCTCCCACCACTCACAAAGTGTATTTCCTTCCATCATGCATGCTGTTCTAAGAAGAAGGGCTGGCGTGGCCAGTGGAAGACCTCCCTTCAACATTTGGGTTGTTCATATACCAAGTACATGTATTGGGAAAACTGCAGAAAACCTGAGGATATTCAGGCTACTGGCTAGAACTGAGCAGTATTCACTTTAAAACTTTACATCATTATAAAGCACTAGCCAGGGCAGGAGTTTCTTAAAATCCCTATGTGCCTAAGCTGTCTTAGTGGATTAGTGGCCAGGTATTACCAGTGAAGCAGATGCCCTCAGTTTGACTTTTTGTCTGGTCTCCTTTTCTTCCAACTGGATAGAAGTAGGGAATGCTACAGAGGAGAGAACAATGTGCTTGCTACCTTTTATGGGAGAACGGACACAGATTTGCAAGTCACTAAGAAGTATTTATTCCCTCCAGCAGCATTCAAATGCAGTTCTGCATTGTGCTGGCTCTCTGCCCCAAAGGAAATTTTACTCTGGGCAGAGCTATAGCAGGGGATTTCAGGGAGTCCTTGGACAACAGAACAGTATGTATGACTGGCTCTGGGAAGAGAGGGTGCACTAAAGTGGGCTCATAAACACCATGTAGTAAGACCTCTGTCAAGAATATGGAAGAAGATTTCCTTCCAGGAAAACAAACCTATGCCTTTAAGTTCTTCACTCTTAATGAAACTGAACTATTCCAATTTTTAGCAAGAGCAGTTTTTAGATTTTGAGTTTTCTCATGCTATATAGGCCTTATTTAAAAATGAAAAAGCAGCCTCCTCCAGCAAAGCCCCATTCTGATCTCACTATACAAATCTGGGATAGATCGAAGGAAGTCAGTGACCTAATGTGGGCGTAAAGTCAGTTTGAGTGAAATAACAGACAGTCCAGCAGCAGTTAGCTCAGCTGTGTAGGTGCTTGTGTACACAGTTATTATTGAGACCCCAAAAGGAAGCATATATGATGAGGCAATCATTTCACAGAATATCTGTGAAACCTTCCTCATAAATGTTTAAATAGTCAGCATTGTGGTGCAGTCCCTTAAGAAAAAAGAAAAGAAAAGGGGAAAAAAGAAAAAAAAAAAAAAAAAAAAAAAAAAAGGCATTAACACAGAGGAGAATTGCTTGTAGATGAGGTAGGGTATTGTAGAGTGTTCCCACCTTCCCTCAGTTCTTGTCCATTACCATGGCTGTGATAACCCTTCACCCCTTCATTCCTTTTGTGTTAATTTCTTTCTTAAGGAGACCAAGTGCTGCAAGAAAAATAAGCAGTTAGTTTAAGTCATCGACAACAATAAGAATGTGGAAAAATTAACCCTAAAAATATTGTTAAAAGCCCAGAGATCATAAGCCTTCTGGTGGACCCAGAGCAGGAGACTTCACCCACAGTAGTGAATTTCCAGAGAAACAAGTTTGCCAGGGGGCCAAAATGTGGGTGCCAGTGGTAGAGGAGTCAGGGAACCGTTGGTCAAAAACTGCAGTAGTCCTCCAATGATTCAAATCTCTCCCTAGAAGCCCCAGAAATGTTGGCCACAGTGTCTGTGATTTGGCCCCTTTCTCGGATGAGCCTGAGCAAACCACAGGGAGTAAATCCAGGAGAGTGCTGCCCAGGGTAGCATATACAGTCCCCCGTGCTATCCCACAGAGCATTCTTGCTTGAGGTCTTAAAAGCAGGATAACTGTATCAGAAGAACACACCCTGCATCCAGCATAGTTTATTAGTTTGGGCTGAGTAACCCACCAACCTAGATTATTATTTCCCCTTCCAGACCTGGGTATGACCACAATAGCTTGCATCTCCCTGTACTGTGTTCCACTGTCTCATTAAACCTCATTTTCCTGTGTGTGTAACGGGCACAACTCTTGCTGGTTCTGTTTTCTTGAAAGGTCTTCTTTGTCTTGCATAAGTGGTACAGATATGCAGAAAGCTACTTGGACTGTAATAACAGGGTATGCATTGGCAACTTTGATAAATTCAAAATGTTCTCTGTGCTTTATCATCAACCATCTTATAATAATGGCAGAGACTATTTTCTAGAATAAGTGCATGCTCTTTCCATACCAATTCAGGTAACGCTATATGATATCCTCAGTAATTCTGGAAGAGTGTGCACTGGGTTTCCCTGAGCTGCAGTATTTCAAGCTGTCTGTCCCTCACTCCTGTGGGGTAAGATCAGGAACTTTGGAGCTTCTGCACCAAGCAATACTGTGCAACAGCTCATGCTGCTCCTCAGGTCAGCAGTGTTGAAACATGCATACTTCACTTCTGTTGCCAAAACATAGATGTCTCGTGAGTGTCATTTCAGATATTGTCTGTCATTGTCTGGCTTTGCAGCTGCTGCTTTGGAAAGTCATACACGTAGGTCTCCCATAGTCCCTGTGTCAGATCTGCCAGCTCCCTGTGGATGTCACGGGTATACCAGCATGGGTACACCAAAGACCCGTGTTAAGCAACTGAACTGTGTCAACGGTGCTAGGGCAATTGAGGAGGCAGGAAACAGGTGGTAGCTACAAAAGAGTCTGAGAAAAGTAGAAATGACGAAGGTAACTGTAAGACTGCAGAGGAACAACCTCTGGCCTAAGACAATCGTTTGAGTCAGGTGGCTTTCATGCAGTACACTGTCATGAACTACTGAATAATTGAAGCAAATTAAATTGTTAAATAATTCTTAAGTAATTTTTCTCTGTCTTGCTTTTGCCCTCTGTAAGACAAGAGATAGTAATTCTCCTTTTTCAACAAATTTGTTTAGCGTGGGGCTCAAAACATTATAATAAAACTGCACAGTACAACATGGATCCTCCTGTTCCATTCTTCTGTTCATTTTCTCACAAACAACAGAGGGAGAGGGAAGAGAGATAGGACGGTTACCTCCTAGTCTACCTCCATGTCTTCAGTCTTCATCTGGGGCTGACTCTCAGGAAACATACCATAGCACAATGGAAGCATGGCTGTTCTCCATTACAGTTAAGGTTCTATAGTTGTATTTGAACCATTAGGATAGTCCTTTATCACAGGCACCAACACCACACTGAGTTTCACTTTTTAATTTCTCCCTTGATTAGCTGATTTATATATTTTTTTAATCTTAAACTAGAACACACTTCTCTCTTTCTCTAATACATCTTCCCACTTTTAAAAGTGTATCTGTTGCCCCAAGTGCAGCTGAAATGAGCAAACACGTTATGTGGTGCTTCAGGGAATTCCTGACGAATTGATTCAATTCTTCTGGGATCTGCATTCTCAGAACTGAGAGCATAAGTGCTGCAAAACCTGTTTGTGAATCAAACCCAGACACTAATATATATTAATGTGTGTGTGTGTGTGTGTGTGTGTGTGTATGTGCATGCGTGTGTTAAAGAAAAAATAAAGGTTGGCACAAAGGAAGAAAAGAGAGGAAGGAAGAAAGAAAGAAAGAGAGGAAGAAAGAAAGAGAGGAAGAGAGGAAGAGAGGAAGAAAGAAAGGAAGGAAGGAAGGAAGGAAGGAAGGAAGGAAGGAAGGAAGGAAGGAAGGAAGGAAGGAAGGAAGAAAAAAGAAAAGAAAGAAAGAAAGAAAGAAAGAAAGAAAGAAAGAAAGAAAGAAAGAAAGAAAGAAAGAAAGAAAGAAAGAAAGAAAGAAAGAAAGAAAGAAAGAAAGAAAGAAAGAAAGAAAGAAAAAGAAAGAAAGAAAGAAAGAAAGAAAGAAAGAAAGAAAGAAAGAAAGAAAGAAAGAAAGAAAGAAAGAAAGAAAGAAAGAAAGAAAGAAAGAAAAAGAAAGAAAGAAAGAAAGAAAGAAAGAAAGAGAGAAAGAGAGAAAGAAAGAGAAAGAAAGAGAGAAAGAAAGAGAGAAAGAAAGAGAGAAAGAAAGAGAGAAAGAAAGAGAGAGAGAGAGAAAGAGAGAAAGAAAGAGAAAGAAAGAGAGAAAGAGAGAAAGAGAGAAAGAAAGAAAGAAAGAAAGAAAGAAAGAAAGAAAGAAAGAAAGAAAGAAAGAAAGAAAGAAAGAAAGAAAGAAAGAAAGAAAGAAAGAAAGAAAGAAAGAAAGAAAGAAAGAAAGAAAGAAAGAAAGAAAGAAAGAAAGAAAGAAAGAAAGAAGCCAGGATCCTCAGGGTTTTGGGGTATGTCTTTTTTAAGTGAAAGCTTAATGGAATCCAATATAACTGCTGAAACCTTGTCATCCTTGCTATCAGTGAGAGCCTTTGAATAAGCTAAATCCTTAATCAGTATACCCTAAGACCCCAATGACTATGTGTAGAAGTGTTAGTCCAGATAAATCCTTGAAGGTTTCAAAGATTTGAAGAGCACTGGCACTTTTCTGTGTAGTGCCTGCCCTTTGTCCTTTTCTCCATGATGTCATTATTGAAGTTTTACACTCACTATGCATGGTGTAAGTTGACATTGACAGTTTCAACACTTTCACACTGACTCTGGAGGATTGTTAGCTTTGAAGCTATTTGGCCTTGAGCAGTGAATTCTTTTTTTGAGCTCATACTGGCTTATAATATCTGAGAAGGTTTGCATCAGTATAGCCCCAGCTTGAATTATGAGAGGAGGCTCATTTCCAAGTTGGAACTGATACCCACATGATAGGAATAGAGAACATTATCCCATTTCAGATGGGCAACAAAGTCAGTGTTCCTGAATTCCCCTGGGATGCAACAATGAGTTTCATTTAAACATCACAGTTAAAGCAACATCGGCAGCATGTTTTTTTTGTAATCAGAATTCTGAAGAGCAGTTAGGCTTGGAAGTGACTATAAGAATAAGCACTCTTCTGCCCTGTGATCTGTTTGTTATTAGGCTTTTTGGAAACATCTGTATGGGGCCAGAGGCATAATTCATATGAGTGTAATTCAAGTATTTTATGAAAATAAAAATAAAAATGCTGTGTGGTGATTTAGACACATTGCATATCAAAGCACACAAGCACTGACAAGCAACACAAAGAAAGTGAGCTGTTCAGATGCTTACATATGTGAGTTGTCCTATGCAGCTTGATCAGGATGACAAACATGAGCAAAGACTTAAAGACTGGGTCCAAGGCCTCAGGCGCTATTGGACCCATTTGTGGTAGGTTTTGAGATTCCTTCAGCTGCAGCAAACCTACTTTTCTATGTACTTACTTATCTGTGAGGAGTTAGGCCCTGGCACCCTTGAGGATGAGGGGTTGGTGTAACAAGGAGGGTTGTGGGAGAGAAAGTCTGCCAGGAACTGTGAGATGAGTCTGTGCCTGTACTTAAAATTTCCAGCTTTCTTTGGAAATTCCTGGTGGAGGTAAAACAGGATGGTGGGACATACAGATACCTGAAAACTTACTAGGTCAGCAGGTAAAATGTCATCAGCTGATAGCTTCATTGAATACAAATGGCAACATAGAGTTCGAAATAAAGTTTTCCTTTTTCCAGCTCTCAACAGACCATGTCAAGATTAAATTCAGATAAAAGTGGAAAGAGTAAGGAACTTAAAACTGATTGTTTCAGAAACCTTATTCAGCCTTTAAAGTAAGTCACTGAATCCAGATAAAAAGTATTTTCTATAACCGCATGTGTATTTAAATGTAATCCTTCAGCCAGATATTGTGAGCAGTCACAACACTTATTTAAACAGCCTTGAATCTCTGCTATAGCCACAAACATGGCTATCTTGAGCCCTTCTCCAGAATTCTTATGAATCGGTCAAAACTTTTGTTGGATATCCTAATTTTCCCCATTGAAAATCCCATGGAAAACTTCAGCTTTTGAGGAGACACCAAAATCTCAACACAGAAACAGCACAGTTGTATGAATGATAAATAAATGTCTCCTCTGAAGAAACTCTGGTGGTTGTTCATGCTCTCTGCCTGCACATCCCAACAGCTGCCCTATCCATGAGCCTGTCCTGAGTTGCCCTTACTTGACCACACTCAGTTCACATTGATTAATTACTACAGTGCTTAGGAGGAAAAAAAAAAAAAAAAAAAAAAGTCGTCTGAGTAAGGAGAGATAAAATGGTAGTTCCCAAAACACAAACTTCAGTCCTCTAAAAGAAAAGGTCCTTTCATTTTCTTCCCTAGTCATTTCCACTAACAAGAAGTTACGTAGGATGCATTCTTAGATGAATCTGTTTCTGTAGCCTGCTCCAGGAGGTGCAGAGTTTCTTCCTCTCCTGAGCTCCTGCCTCTGGAGCTTTGCCATCTATCGTTTCTTCTGTCTGAAGGTCAATCTTCCCATATATTATTTATACATATAAAATAGGGGATTCAACCTTAATGATCAGTCATAATGGGCAAATCCATTTTCTTGTATACTATTTTTGAAAATAAACACATTTCCAAATGTTTCCTGTTTCACCATATGCAGTCTTGCTAGGACAAATAAATGAATAATGTCAGCAAACATGTCAGTTAAGGTATTTTACTACTTTTGGTCATGACAATCCACACTCAAAGCAATGACCTCACATTGGTATAAAATCTTCCTGAGGTGTAACAATCTTACTAATTGTATTATAACTTTGACCAGCTTCAGTGCTGAAATTACTTCAAACTTCTATGACTGCAAGTAGAACAGAACTCAATTCACTGGTTATTCTGGACTCTCTTCCACTAAAGCTAGAAACTCCTGCACACATAAGGGAATGGGTTGACTGTTTCTGAAGGATGGAGAGAATATTAAGGTCTTAGAGGTACAAGGAAAAATGACCATCTGAAGCAAGTATAAACTTGCTAAAATTCTGTAAAATGACAGCGTGCATTTCATTATTTAACTTTTTTACTTGAATACTGGGTAAAATAAAATGAAGTCTGCTCCTTAAAGTATTTCAGGCCAGATCTTCCGCCAGTGTAAATCACCATAATTCCACTGAAATTAAAGGGCTTACACTGAATTTCACCCACATAGGGTAAGGTTAAGGAATTGCACTGAATTATCCTTGCATCCTCTGTGACCTATGGCACTTCAGTACCAGTGCTCTGGAGTCTGTTAGTGTTACTGTACTTATAAATTGCTTCTGGCTATCTTCTCAGTAAGTCACGAGAAATGTAACAAAAATCAATACAGGGGAAAAAAAGTCTTCCTGCTGCTATGATTTTCTTCTACTTATATACAACCTAGGAAGACTGTATATAGCACATTCATATGAATACTACCTCTGAAGCTTCAAATCATCATTTTTTCTTTTCAGTAACTTAGTTTCTCAATACCTAATTCCTTTTACTTTTCAACTGCATCATTCCAAGGCACAGTTTTTGCCTGTTTGGTTTAGTGATGTTTTTGTGGGCATGGAAATAATCTCATTTCTTTGTTCAGAAGGCCACCGCTCTGTAGTAAAAGGCAAGAAACTCTTAGAGAGGTTGGTTCAAAATGTTTTTGAAAGCGGCTTGACTTGGCCCTGTGTGACTTCAGTCCAGAACCTGGCTCATGGTTAGGGAAGTTTAGATAAGGCAGCATAATGTGTCAAAATCTCTGCTCAGAGCAAATTTCCTTCTCTTGTTAAGTTAAAGATAAAAGTATTTGCTAGATAAGAACTTAGGAATATGTATATGCTGCCGGTGAGAGCTATGATAAAATTCCTATTGACTTTCCATGACAGCTACTGTATCATTTATTACAAAAACTCTCATTCAATTTCTCAACATTTTCTCTTGTCTCTTGACCAAATAATTCTGTACAGAACTTCATTCCCAGTTCCTTTATAACTACTGTTTCCACTCAGTGTTGCATTTCCACAGATGCAGGGTGGGCAAATGGTTGACAACAAGCAGTAATGAACATTTCCCAAACAGTAGTGTGGACTAGCATCTACTCAGACATGCAAAAAAAAAGTGCTTTTTCTCTGAAGTGCCAATCTTTCCCCAGAAGAAATTCCCATTTATTTATTTATTATTTTTTTTCCCACAGTGCATTTTTGAATGGTAAAACATCATGAAATGTAACATGGAGCAAACACTGACTGGTCCAACATCCCCCTGTATGAGCTGTATGACTATTATTTGAGTGCCAGTGCATATCTGGGGGTCAGAAGAGCAACCTGAGGTGAACTTTTAACAGTGAGATACCTTTGACTATGAACACGAAAAGGGAATGAGACTTAATTACCTTAGAGACAAAGAAGGACCTGGATCAGATTTGGGGTTTTCATCATCATGCCATTTTTAACAGGGCCAAGTGGTGGGGGAGTGGAGCAGAAGACATCTGAAATATTTAGAGTTTGGGAATAGTAAGGGGAGAAGATAGGATAGAAGGTTAATGCCATATTTAATACGGAAAAACGACTCCTTTCCTGTGACATATGCCTATGGGATAATCTTGATATATGCACGAGTGTGTTCAAAATGTCAGCCAGACTTTTATTAGTTTTTGCCTCCCCCTTGAATGCTCTCCTACAGTCTAGAAGTTGCCTGCAAGAGTCTAGAAGTGGAGATTATTCACATTATACAGCCACCAGGTCAGTTTTTGGAAGGAAGCAAGAGATTTTTCATAGAATTCTTTTACCCCTGTAACACTAACAAATGTGAGTCTCCCACTCTCTGAATGTGCACACGTTCCAAAGCTTGTCTCAGGGCCATGCTGCACAGGATGCATCTTGTTGCATCAACCTACTGACTGCAGGGCTTGGCAAAGCTGAAGTTTTGGCTAGAAACAAAAGGGATACTTTGCTGTTTTTTGTTGTTGTTGTTCTTGATGGTTTCATTCTTCCTTTTTTTTTTTTTTTTTTTTAATACCAGAACTGTAAATAACGTCTACAACTTTACTTCTTTCACTGTTCCTAGTTAGGAAACTTGCCAGTTTATTCCATTCTGTAGTATGATAGCATAAGGATGTTTAAGGATACCTTAAAGTGATCGATGTTACAAAGTAAAAGGCAACCCCAAGAAGTACTCAGGACTTTTCCAGAGAGACTTGAGTGTCCTTAGCTGACAGTTTTCAAATGTTAGTGACTTTTCTGGGAGAAGAGCTTCTTCTCCTGAGATCAAGAAGCCTCTTACTGTATTTGGCCTGTAAAGACCCTCTGTGTTTTACTTTGTGCAAATCCACCTGCCTTGTTTGGACAGGATTTATCTCATCATATACTAATTTCTCTGAACTCTGGGGTTATGCTTGAGGGGCATCTGAAAGAACAAGAGAAAACTTTTAAATCAGGCTTCTTGTTAATACTATAGCAGTGGGATTTGGTTGCCATCTGCTTGCTGAACACTGATAAGTCACATGCAGCCTTGCTGGGATACCTGAGAAGTCATCCCTGTTGCTTTCCTGTCTCTCTGCATGGAAGGCTCCATTGATTACCCACAAAGGAGCTGGTGCTAGATAAACAAATAAATGTAAGGCTGTCTTTCAAAGCTTTGTAATATTTATAGTGCCAAATTCCTGAGGCTGCCTTATCACAGACCTGTACAGCCACTTACAGTAAAATGAGGGTCTCCTGATGTTTTATCTATTCCAGAACCTAAACTCTCTCCAAATCCACATTGCAAATGTCAGCATTAACTTGTCAGTGGAGAAGGGAAGTGCAGTTGGGACCGTCTTGTAGCTACCTCAGGAATCAGTGAGAATTGTGTGGTGGTTTTATAACCATTATAGTTATTAATAATAATAGTAGTGATTATTACAGTAGTATATATTGATGCTTTACATACTAGGTCAGCTGGCCCCTGCCTCAGTGAAATCACTGTATCAGTTACATTGCAGAGAGATTTTTAGAAAGCTTTGGAAGACACAGAGATGAAGTGTGTGAGTGAGAGAACCTCAGTGGCAAGAGAAAAGGAAGAGGTACTAGGTTTGGTGGGCACACAGCAGACATAATATTATCAGGGCAGAAGGGTAGAGGTTCATGGGGGAGAAAAAAAAATTGATTCTTCTCACCCCACACAGAGCAGTTTGGTGTGTGCCCAGTACAGTTTCCCCAGAGCACAAAGGACTTGCAAAAGCAAAGGAAGGGGAGAAGATACCTGGAGAAGAACATGGAGGCTGAATTTGCTGTAAGATTATGTCACAGGTTTTTAACATTTTGCATAATGGAACATAAGATGTAGAGCATTAAAAAAAAAAAATAAAAATGTGGACACAAATCTTGGAGTAAAGTGGAGAACAAGAAGGGACGAAAGATAAAGAGTGTTGATAATAAAAGTGACCAAAGCATAGTGGAATAGTAGTCTCTGAGGGAAAGTGAGAAATGACAAGGAATGGAATGAAGGAATTGCATGAGCAAAACATAGTGAGTACCTGCATACATCGGTGTATACTAAGCAAAGGAGCACATCTCTTCCCTATTAGTGTATGTACAAAAGCCAAGCCATGGTTTGCTATCAACACAGTATTATAAACAAGAAGGAATGGGAGAGTAGGACACAAAAGTTACAGTGCATTAGAAGAAGAATATAGGGTGATCTCTTAAAGCCTGGGATCACGTATTTCTCACAATAAAGCAAACAAGGCAACTGGCAGAGTTCTATAGGGAAAATGACATCACTGCAGATTTTTAGGGATAATCATTTAACTGGATTAGCCCCAAAGTGCTGTGTCTAAAATCAGCATCCCTGTCTCTTTATGTACTCCAGATGAAACACATTAGCAGAAATATGGCAAGGGACATTCACAATGCACTGTTCTACATTATCAGCATTTTTTGCAAATCTGCAATTAGTCTAAAGGGCCTGGGTAAATTAGGCCTCTTGATAAATGAAGCACCTAGACAGGTCTCAGATTTATTGGATCTAGCTGTCCTGCTGTCCAGAGCCTGTCGGCTAGGCTGTGGAACAGAGAGGGTACAGTGGGAAAGTCTATGAAGCCAACATAACCATGAACTGCTGAGCAAATGGTGAAAAGCCCCAACTGGGGCAGCTGACTGATTAGCTTTGAAAGTTTCTGCCAGGAATAGTGTTAGGTATAGGGATAAAACAAAGCATGGAGGAATTAAGGGGTCTTCTTCTAACTTCAGTATATATATGTGAAATCCTTTGTTAATGTAGTGAGAAGGACATATAGTTCCTGAGACATAGATGCATGCTTATGAACACTATGCATGTGAATGTAAATGTGTCTGGGGGCAGGGGTGGGGAGAGGAACACTTACTGGAGACAAAGCTAGTAATTTCATGTTGCATGAAAATTGGGAAAGATATATGCAATATCATTAACACTTCTCCTTCCTGACCCCTGTTTCAGAGGTGATTATTTGTACCCCTGAAAGGAAGACTGGTGATTTCTGTTATTTTTTATCCCCTGAGCCACTTTAAAGAAAGCTGTAAACTACAGTAGGACATCTTTGAAAATACAGCTATTTAAGCACATGCACACCCCTGCTCCCAGCTATCGTCATACCTCCCACAGCTATCCAGCATACAATGCAGTTGTTGTCTCCTGGGAAGGAGAAATAGTCTAGAAAAGCACGGGAGGTGGAGGGACTGTCCAGATTATTCTCATTTATATCTTGAGATCATCTGCTGCAATTTCCAACTAAAGTGTGGCGACACCTGCCAACTCTTCTGCTGTTGCTGTTGCTCTTGCTGAACTCAGCTGAACAAACCAGTTAGGATTTTCCAGCAGATGTTCAGATGTTTCTCTTCTCTCCCTCTCTTTCTTTCTTGCCTTCTGTTTATAAAAGCCCTGTAGGACCCCAGAAAAGGCTTGCAACCGTCCCTAGCTTCTCTAAACCAGCCCACATCCAAAGTTCCAGCTTCCTATTAGTTACTGCAGTGCTCAGATCAGCAGAGCTAGTAATTGAGCATACAGACACGCTATACTGGTTTTGGGAGGAGAGAACAGCAGTGGAAGGATCTGAAATACCTGGACCCAGTTGTTTCTGAAGGAAGTGTGGTATGCTGCCACTTCTCTCTAACTGCTTCCCTGCTCCCTGATCACTTGCTGTTCTTTAGTAAACCCAGATTGATTTTCCTGTCAATAGCATTCCCGCCAATCACAAAGAAAAACATCAGTGCCAAACAAACAGCCTGTGCTTCTCTGCACCACTCTTAGCTCTTCCTCCTTGTAAAAGGCTTACTTCACTGCTGCATCTCTCCTTTCAAGTGAGTACTCTGTATGTGATCTTAGAAGAAAGAAAGAGAGAAATCTCTTGTGCCTACCAGGGACCCAAATTCACCCTGGAAGTGCACAGTGTATCCAATTACGCTGCAGTTTGATCCTGCTACTTTTCAAGGCCTTCTAAATTATGGAATTAAAATGGTTTAGTGGAAAAAAGGACTGGTGACACTAGCAGTGTTAAGAATTTAGAATGTGCCTTCTCATATATTAAAAAAGGCTCTTTGAATATCATCAAAGAGATTTAAGAATTTTTATTCCTTTTTAAAGTTGTTTTAAAACTGATTAGACTTTTTAGAATAGGCTTCATCTTATGTCTATCTGTCGCTCTCTCTCTTTTCCACTCCCTTTTCCCCCATGTCTTCCCTCCTGCTGATTAATCAAACTTTTCTTTGTTAACGTAAGGCACTTCTGCCAAAATATTATCATTTTGCCAAAGACTGAAGCAGGCAGCCCAGCACTAAGACCTGGAATTGTTTTGTGTTGTCTCCTAAACACTGTAGATATAAAAGACTAGGGAGAATCAGCACTTTTCCAACCACTTACTTTTTCCAACAACAAAAATCCCTGACATTAGTTTTGTACCGGTACTAAAATAAGTACAATAAGAAAACAACAAAAAAAAAAAAAGAAGAAAACAAACAACAAAAAAAAAACAACAACAACAACAACAACAACAAACACCACCAACAACAAAAAACCTGTAAGTTTTGGTGTCCTGTGCACCTGAAGATGATAAAGGATCCTACTTGGAAAATGTCTGTGGGTTCATCGGTGGGAAGGTGAGACCAGATGAATGTGTGTTTGTCTGTTCACAAATGTGCATTTACCTATGTTGAGGCTGAGGGCATCTGTGTCCATGAAGCTTAGCCTATAGAGCAACACCTTGAAAATGTTGACATTCACCATTTGAAAGTAATTAGCTGTGCTGTTGTCTTTAAAGTATTCCCTATGTTGAAAATGCTTACAATAATAAACACTAATTGCTTTCAAATGGTAAATTGGAAGCACAGCATCTGGGTGGTGTTCCACTCATGCGTGTGAAGGCATGCATATATGTGAGTGCATGTGTAAATGTATGTGCACGCATGTGCATGCATGTGTGTATGTACGAGCCTAACATTTAATGCCCAGCCGTGCCTGCCAGAAACAGCAACCTTCTGCATACATTATT
This sequence comes from Anas platyrhynchos, assembly GCF_047663525.1. Lineage (NCBI taxonomy): Eukaryota > Metazoa > Chordata > Aves > Anseriformes > Anatidae > Anas > Anas platyrhynchos. Next base: position 35,295,546 of record NC_092621.1, on the reverse strand, counting down.
CCCAACCAGGAAAGAAAACAAAAGATAAAGTGACTTGCAAAAGGTTGAAGAGAGAGAAAAGCTGGCAGGCTCTCCTGCAGTATTTAGAGGGGAGAAAGCACAGTCTTGTGGTTCAGGCACAGAACTGCATATGGCCTAAACCGAGCTCTGGGCCCACTCCTGCCAGAGAGGGACGTTTGGCAGCTGCCCCCGGCACTCCGGGGGCCCCAACAGGGGTTTTCAGCAAACGTGATTTTCAGGAGGAGGAGAGGTGAAGGGGAGCCTGCCTTTTTCCAAACTGCAGGAAACCAAGGTGGACAATGAAAAAAATGTAGTCTCCAAACTTGGTAGGTGCTTCTTAACAGTCTAGCTGATGACCTTTATCCACTGTAGAGGACCTCCTGGGGCTAGTCCTGAGGCTTTGTTCATAAATGCTTATCAAATATATTGACATTCTCTGCTGCTCTGAGCTAAGTTACAAAGTATTCTCACTCCATGAGGGACAGGTTGCTAACAAGCCTGAGTCTCTTCTCACACCGGTGTAAATCAGAAGTAACACCAAAATAGCCAACCTAAGCCATGCTGTCATCAAATTAGAATGAGCGAGGGGAAAATCATGCCTCATTCTGCTTGTCAGTTTACAGCTAAGTTGGAAATCACATGCTTGGCCCTAATTAAACCGTTTTAAGTGAAACAGAAGTTCAGCTCAGCTCCTTCAAACCCCCCAGTAAAAATGAACCTACCCCACACTGCCAGCAATAATTAAGTAAAGTCCTGTGGGCCTGTAAAGTTCTTGGTGAAAAAAAAAAAATTCCTCCCAGCAAAGATGGCATTACCCTTACCAAGACCAGCAGAAGCTGAAATCAGAATATGCCCTCAGGAGCAGGGCTTCCAGAAATGCCAAGCTTTGTAGACACCAAAGGTGGAGATACCGCCGCCTGCCATGGCAGCTGTGGTGGGCCAGACAGTGAGCGCTTCAAGAGGAGTGCTTGAGACAGCCACCCACACATCTGTCAACAGTAATCTGGAAGGCAGATTGGGGTTGGATCTCCAACACGTTGTCATGGGCCTACTGTCACCCTGAGATAGGCGCTGCTCTGGTACGGACTCACGTGAGGTCTTTGGGTGGCAGCAGAGGGCCTGTGTTGCCCTTCTCTGTTTCAGTGTGTGGGTACCCATTCAACTGCCTTTGGGGTGTAACTGGTTGAGAAAAGGGTCCTTATAGAGAGGTACAGCTAACTTTTTTGGTCAGCAGGAATCCTCAGAAGCAGTAAGGCTTACAGTAGCATGTCACTGCTTTACCTTCCTCTGAGAGGGGGAGAACCAGGTGTCCCAGCTTGTCACACTCCCCATAAAAGCATACCTGTCTCCCTGCTGGTGTCCGCACCTTTGCTGGCTGCTGGCATTGCCTTTAGACACCAGCACCAGCAAAGGCTTTGTATCTTCCCATCTGAAGTGCTGTAAAACATGACCGAACAGGGAGTATCAGAGGCCATTAAACATGCTTTAAAAGTTCTTTAATTTGTTGTACCATGATAACTGCACTTTAATAAAAGCAATCTCTGGTCTTAATAGCCATACAATAAACTGTTATTTATATGAGTCAATGTGCCAGGCAGAGCCTTCCAGGTGTGCCCCAGATTTTGAATCATCGGAGCGATCCAGAGGGAGGAAGCTGTCTGACAGAACCCAAACAAGGCTTATAAACAGGTGCCATTTTGCCTAGTCGCATCTAGGGGTATGCTAGCTATATTAAGCGCCTGGCACAACATGGCACTTTCAGTGCTTTGATTTATTTCAGTATTACATTTAATTGTTTCCTTCTTGCCGAAGCTTTAACATGCAATGCTTGTAAATATAACCTGCGCCCTCCATATGGCACTCTGGTTTTCCATTTTCAAATGCAATCGTCCTGGAATAATGACTGTGGTATAACTCAATTTGAGTTCTGCTGCTGGGGACTTTATTACATAATGCTTTCTAATTGACCCTCATAGTTTAATAAGACAGAACATTTCGCCAGAACATTGACAAAAGTTATTAATTTTCACTTCAGCAGAGACCAGTGTCCCAATTAAATCCCATGATAATGCCTGACTGACTGACTGACCTCATTATGGCTAATGCTTATTAGTCCTGCAGAGAGGATAACATCACACACTGTTAAAATGCCTAAATGAGCACATACAACTATTCAGCATGATTATAATTTACATACATGACTAATTTTACTCCACCAGTCCTTGTCTGGTGAAACTAATGCCATAAACTCCTGTCACACAACAAGATAGCTGTTGAGAATTTTGAATGTATCGTAAAAAGAGTCCTGATGTGTTTTAGAAGGAAACAACACCCAGTTAAATTCTACCTGCTGTCTTGAAAAACGATTATAAGTACACATGCTATGTGTACTTGAACTAGTAATGTGCTTGTGCATGTTTCTTTCTAAAAAGTAATTACTTCATTTTCTTTAATGAACTAAAATAATGGCTGAGATCAAGCCTCTGCGCAAGCATTTTTACATGCCTTACGGTTTAACTGTTGTTCTTCACACAGGGCTGTGTTTTTACATTTTCTTAGAAGCTTTTCTAATGTACTGTAGGTAGCAGTTTCAGAACTCTTCCCCCTGTCACCCTTCCCTCTGCCTCTTTTAATAGTTCCTCTCTAGGAAAGCATTTAACACAAAAATCTTTATTAATATATGGTATACTATAGCAAGCACATGTTTAACACATCACTTGCCTTGACAGAGCCCTTCTGAAAGTTGAGCCAGAATGGCTGTATTTTTCATGTGCTTTTAGAAAGCAGTAGGGTAGGAGAGTATATGGTGTATTTTTATGGGGCATAAGAAGTTCGCAGAACTTTTTGCTACATTTCTAAGTTACTTTAAATATGTACAGTTTACAGTATGATGCATGTACCAATACTCTATCCTCAGGATTTTCTTCAGGTTTGTTTTATCCTTTTCCCATAAGATCACAGTACTGCCTATTTGACAAAGGATAACAGCAAAACAGTCTGTCTCCCAGACTTTGGTTCACTCAGACACAGGGTGATGGGAAGTTTCAGGAGAGGAATTTACAAGACACAACAAGCTGCTCGTAGATCAAGATAAATATCAACACCCACTACCACACAAACATATGCAACTCCACCAGGGCCAGGCAAAGGCATGGATTTTAAGGTTAACTTTTTCAGACATACACCAGTGACGCCAGATTCTAAGTCCCATTGCCTTCCTTTGAGATTTATCCTCTAATAGTGTATGCCTCTTTGAAAAGAGGACTTCAGAGCCTGGTGGCATGGACCTAGAGTTCATTCTTCTTCAAAACAACCATGAGAGCACAGCCAAGGTCAGCCGCAGTAGCTGCTGCTGCTGCATAAATGCTGGATGCATGAAAAAGACTGTCAGGGAGCAGTCCCTTTCCTTGTACCCATCCCTTCAGACACGTTACTTTTTCATTCATAAATCCCTTAAGCCATGAGACTGTGTTGAGTCTTTCAGCCTCATTTTCAACCACATTTTCTGCTTTCATTGCTTCCAGTCACATACCTCACAGTGATGCCTTCAATATACCTACCTCTTAGTCCCCATCTTAATCACATTTCATCTTCTGCCATCACACTTTGGAAATGAATATGGCAGACATTGTCTACAACACTGAAGTGCAAACACAGCAGAAAATTAATTCTCAGACAGCACAATAGACACTTGCATGGCTACAACTGAGCAAAGAATTTGGCCCAGCATATTTGTATATAAACCTGGAAAGTGCTGAGAGGTGCTAATTAAGTTGATAGCATACTCTTGATTTGAGAATAATTATTTGTCTTTTGCCATTTAGCTGTCACCTTTAATTTCCAGTATTGTGTCATGTTTGATAACAACATGATGAGACATAGCAGAGACAACATCCTTCACTATGTAAAATAAGCCAAGCAATTGTGAATGTATTAAAGAAACATCTGATCACACCGTGCACAATATAAACAATGCCTCCAAAGAAACATAAGGTACTGTAAAACAAATCTTCAGTTCTGGTAGAAATCTTCTCCATAGCCTCTTTTGCTGCTACTTTTAAGAGTTGCTTTTAGTTCAGAGAGGAAAAGAAAAAGAGAAGAGGAAAGGTGGGCAGAGGAGGGGAGGAGAGGACAGGACAGGACAGGACAGGACAGGGAAAGGAAAAAGGAGCTACCTGCATGAGTCTGGAATTTGTTTAAAAGTCTTCATGAAAGTTGCTGATTTCTGTGTGAGCATTAGATAGCTCTGTCAAGGAAATCTGAGAATATGCGAACAAAAATGGCCAAAGGGACTCCAGCTCACTAAATGAAGGATCACAGGGACTGTCAATGAATCACTTTTCTTTAACTGAGCCTTGTTAGGAGGAGAAATAATGGGATTTTAAGCCACCTGTGGTCCTGTGTGCTAATGTTTTTATTGTGTTTTGTTGTTGTTGTTGTTTTCCAACTAGCAGTCTTTCTGAAATCATTCATAAAGGGATCTACCACAGTTTAAGCATATTGTAACAATACAAAATCAGTACAGGTAGAGGGGTAAGTCCGATAGCTACAGTGAAGAACAGAAGCAACTATAAAACTGCATTCAGGGTAGCAGAAAGGAGAGTCCAAAGATGTCTGTGATATGTAAGTGGTCCCAGTCACACAACAGCAGAAGGCAAGAAATAAACAATATGGGTGAGCAGGTGCAAACCAGTGAAACAGGTAATATATAGAGAAACACATACAGAGATATATTGAGAGATATATAGAGAGAGATAGTATAGAGAGATAATACATAGAGAAAGGGAGGAAGGCAAATGAAAGTTCATGAACAGTGGTTAGGCAAAGGCCCTGCATCTTCTCTTGGTTTCTGAAGATAATGCTGCAGAGGGCAAGCAAACCAGAATATGAGTTCAGCAAGGCTTGCAACAAAGGAGGGAATAGTATTATTTTTTTTATTTTTATTTTTTACAACACCTCAGAAGTCAGAATCCTACACAGTGAAAGAAAGTAAAAAAGCGGTCAAGGAACTTGTGATAGAGGACTTCTTCTGGGGTGAGTCAAATGTTGCCCTCCAGTCATTTCTTGGCAGAAGCCATGTGGGCAGGATGTGGCTCCTAGTAACAATAGGAATTCAAAAAAGAACAGTTTTGTCCATTTATTTCAGAAAAATAAAGAAGAGCATAAAGGTCACAAACCAGTCATGGGAGTTGAACCCAAATAAACTGCTGCCTTATTAGTTCACTCTCAATCTTAAGGGATGCTTTCAGCACTCTTAGAAATGTTTTCTTTCTGGCTCTTGTCACTCACACAGTCTTTCTCCTACACATATTTTGAAGAAACAGACTGCTGCTTTCATTTATGCTATATGGACCAACGGTGTGAGCTTTACACCTTACTGTGCTTTCCATCTCCTCTTCACTGACCTCCCCAGGCACTTCCTATGCATGAAGTCATGGGAAGAATCTTTGGGTTGGAAGCCCTTTTATGAGCGCTGCATCTCTTCTTAAAGATCTATACTACTGAAGACTATTACATGAAGTGCTATATGAGGCTGCTTTTGTGTTGTTTGATGTAAACAGTCTGATCAGAGCAGGCAATAACAGTGTAAACAATGAGGATGCTGCATGTCACTGTTAAGCAGTACATTCCACATGGGAATGGAAAAGGGAGAGGAGAAGGGGGATCAAGAATTGCCTGCAGGTAGAACACTGGCTGTGCAAAAATTAAGAAAAAATTCTGGCTATAAGTCACTGGTAAGAAACATGGAACAATAAAGATTATCAGTACCTTTCTTCATAAAATGTTTTCACTGTGAGATTAGAAAAGAACTTTCTGTAGCAGACAAAGAACCTCAATCCAGTCACCTTTGGTGTAGAAAGTGGTATGTGCTGATAGCAGTGCTCTTCTACAGGTTGAAATTCCAAAGTAAAGATTAATCTATCCCATCGCAACAACACAGGGAGCCCAGGCAGGCAGAAAGTAATCACTCCATTTGGAATTGGGCCAGGATGCAGGGGTTAATGCTCCTGTTCTTGCAAAATGTATCGTAAGACCTTTAACAAGCAGAGTGGACAGAATCACATCTTAGAAAGGTGTCTAAGTGCTCTCCTGACATCATTCTGGGCTGTGCTTCACCATGGGCTAGGGATAAGGGAAGGGAGAGAAAAAGGGAAAATGCCACCTACAGTACTGCATTGCCAACACCTAATAAAGAACAAGGAAATGAAAAACTAATCAAAGGTGAAGAAAGGACATGTGAAAAATTTAAAACATCAAGTCCAGAGTGGACTGTAGAAAGGGCTGCATGGACAAAATAAACCAAAACAAGAAAGGAAAACTGAAGAATGGAAAGTAACTTGCTACCTAGATAAAAATTAATAAGATGTTATTTTAAATTATAAGAAATATAGGGGTCAAAGGAAGAGACAGTGGGACCCTAGGATGTGGCAAGAGTAATTTATTGACAGAAGAAGACTTTGCTGAGGTAAAATAAATAAATAAATAAATAAAATAGAGGCAGGAGAGAGGAGAGAGAGAGAGAGAGAGAGAGAGAGAGAAAGAAAGAAATGAAATGAATTTTTCCCTTCTGTGTTCACAAAGGAAGATGGGAGACAAATGCCAGGAACAGACATAAATTTCCCAGGGGTGGAAGATGAAATATTGAAGAAAATCAGGATCATGTCAAACCAGGTGATTGAGAAATTAGAACATCTGAGGACTGACAAACCTTTACAGTCAGATTAGTTCCGGCAAAGAACTGTGAATGAAGGACAGGGTAAAGAAATGAAGGGAATCTTCAGTTTGCAGTTTGGTATAGCAAACGTGGGCTAAAATGGTTCATGGAAAGTTTAGGAACTGTTGGGCCAAATATCTAAGGAATGGCAGTATCTGTGTTTAGTATTGACTGTGACTCTAGCCTGGAGGGGCAGAAAGCAGGAGAGCCTTCAAAAGATTTGCTCATAGCCAGAGAGCCCACCATCTGCTTGTTTTCTGAGTTTTAAATACCTGGCATTCGGGATCTACTGGCAGCCATTTCAGTGTGGCTGCAGTGATAGGGTGGGCCAGTAACTTTACATTTGCAGTGTCAGGAAGAACTATGTTCCCCCTGCCCTTTAAATCAACATTGTAAATGTGTCAACATCACCCGTAGGAAGCATTAGAAAGTGTTATTTTAAAGTGTTTAGAAGGGAGCTTGGATTTTTTCCATTTGAGCTTTGTGTAAGCAAGGGCTTTCTACTACCTGGGGTTCCTGTGAGAGGCACCCAGCCATCACAAAGAGAAAGTACATGTTGGAAAAAACAGAGCAAAGCCAGATCCAGTGAAGACAGCTGTATGTGCCATGGATGCCTCTAGGTCAAATTCAGCAGAGAAGTAAACAGGGGCCAAAGCTTGCTTGAAAATGTAAAGGGGTACATTTCATGCTATAGTTTGGCGTTTAGTGTTTGTAATATTCTGTGCTGAAGGGAAAGAAAGGTATGGAACAGACTACATGCATGTGAGGGAATCAGATTAACACAGGACATGGAGCAAATTAGAGAATGTTATGTGGTTTTGCTACTCACAACTTCTCCTCAGCAATTTACATGCTAGCTATTTGTTCAGTTGCTGCTTTTGTCACCAGTGTATTTGCTCTGGGGGGCAACAGTCCCAAGACTCACATGCAAAAAAACACACACTGAAGTTAATGGGACAGATATGCTGCAAGAGAAGGGATAATTAGGACCGGGGGGTGGGGTGGAGAAGGACAGGATTGCTTTGCTCATTTATTTTGTCTTGCTCATTTATTACCCATTGTATGAAACAGCTGTAATTCTTTAGCTACATATAAACTACAAATCTGCCGATTACTAGCACAGAGCCTTACACCATGGACTGTTGCTCTGTGCCTTGGACTGCTAGATCTGCCTCAGACATTAGTTTAAGGAATAGATGCTGTTAATGGCTTTGCTTGGCAGTAAGCAGATGTCCTGACATTAAGGTCTGAGTAACTGTGAAGTTTCCATTTTGCCAAAGCAGTCAAAATTCCTGGTATTATAAAATTTCAGTAAATTCTTTCAGCACATTTTTTAATTTTTTTTTTTTCTTTTTAATGTAAAAGGCAATATAAGTGTAGTTTGTTCATAGCATTGCAAAGTCTTCATGCACTGGATTCCCATTGCAATTACAACAGCCTATTTATGGTTTGGCTCATTTCAATAGACTTATTATAAAATGTCTACAGTCTGTTAGAATGACAATGTCCAAGTATTTAACAGTCTCTTAAGAACATATTTTTCTAACCTGGATTATTGTATCAAGCTTCAATCTTGCACACAGAAGTAGTCATCTATTGTCCAAATTTCCTTATGTAAATCTGCAAATAGCCAGCTAGCTTCTCTGTTTTCATCAAATTACAAAAAGTTTGATCAAATAACAGAAGTTAATGAGATTGATATAATTTTATTTTCAAAGACACTGAGGTTTGCATATTAGTATATTGCTGTATATCACTTTCAGTAAAAGCAGGAAGCTTCAAAAGGAACTGCTGCCAACAGGACAACAGAGCTTGTGATTTTAACCTTTGCCCTGTAGTCTGTAAGTCAAAGATCAAAGTTACTTAGTTCCAAAATTGTTTGCATACAACCACTCAACACAACATATGCTTTCAAGGAATTTCTTTGGAGGTATGACTAAAATGCACACACACACACACAAATAAAATAAAATAAATAAAAAAGCAATCACCTATTTTCGTTTTGACTGAGGGTTAAAGCAGTAGAATGCAGTAGGTCATTCACAGCTGCAGTTTCCTGGGATTTTTGTTATGTCAGATGATAAAAACTGCACTTTGCAGCAGAAAGCATGTAATAACTAAATTTAGGAAGAAGTTTAATTGGTAGTTCTCAGGATTAACAGCATAAGTGTGAATATGTATGTGAAGTGTGTTAACTTAAAAAAAAAAAGTTACTAAAAAAAAAAAAAAAAGAGTTACTCAAACAATGCACAAACTTAATATGATTGTAGTAGTGCCTGCACAAAAGGAAAGGTATTGTCACTTTTAGCTATGGTGGGAAAGTGTTTTTCCACAACAGTATTATGTGGGAAAATATTTCATTAGCTATTAACTAGCATCTTTCATACTCATGAAGCTTTGTGTGAATTCTTTTAAAATAATCATTTTAATTACTTAATGCTTGTCATGTACTGCTACCTAGGTGCAGACAAATGTGGTACACAGTTTTTTTCACCCATCACCTTGAAAAGTGGATTGCATATAACGTGTGGTATGACCAGAGAGCACAATGCTGGCAAGGACCCTAAGCTGCTGCCAGTATTTTTACTGCTTGATTATCAGCAGATCTATGTGGAGCCTGGTGCCTCTTCTAAAGAACAGCAGCTCTAAAAGCGCACTACATCCTTCATGATGACATAGACAGTGAATGTCTATTGCCAAAGCTAGGTCCTTAAGGAGGACACAAAACACCAATTCTTTTTTGTCCCTTTGGTGTCAATGAGCAGATTGTGCTGCTCGATGATGTTAATCTAATTTGAGAAAACAGATTGTTCAAAACCTCTTGTCATTGCTTATAGTGCTGTACGCATAAATGTGCTATACTCTTAGAATGCAATTTGCAAGAACCTTTGCTTGTGTGTTTAAAATTGTGTAAGATCTGCAATGAAGTGCACAGACAGTTGTTTTGCACTTTTTCTAGTGCCAGAGGGACTGGCAAAAAATAAATATACACATATATATAGCCCAAGTCCTAAATTCATACACTGACTTTCACTGAAAGCTGAGCTTTTTTTTTTCTTTTTAATAAAGCATTTTTTCTATGCCTTCATTTAATATATACATATATGTATGAAAGATTTGCTTGTGTCATAGAATAGATTACATTTTATCATTCAAATGAATTAAAAACTATGCACTTTCTATTTTTTCCTTTGTTTCAGAAATCACTTGTGGAGTATTTCTGTTGCTCACGTTGTCTGCTCACTAGATCTGCATCTTTGTGAAGTTTTAAAATTCTTGCATATCCCACCCACTCATTAAATGTAACCTACACATTCCTAGTTATCACTGGAATAAAAGTGCTCAAATACCAAAAGAAGCTCTGGTATTTCTGGCCACAAGTTCAGCTATGAAGTCTATGAAATCCTGCAGGAAAACATATTCCAGCTAAATTTCCAGCCTAGTTTTGAAGACTCCGCAGATGTAGATGGTTTAACTAAGCATCTGGATGTTTGATGTTTGCATAAAATCGGGTGCTGGCTTTCTGAGGTTCCACAGTTCTGGAGACCTCCCTGCATCTGTTTACAAATTCTGACCCAAATCTAAAGCAACATGTGCAACTGACAGGTATCAGTTGGTTGAACCAAACCCATGGACAAAAAAAAAAAAAAAAAAAAAAAAAAAAAAAAAAAAAAAAAACATATCTAAAAAATACTAAAAGCTTTTTAGGGTGTTCAAGTCTAGAGGCAAGCCTGGCATCTCTGATTGGTATCAGGGGCCAAGGCTTCAGCTGTGGTAAATGACCATTACACCATTGACTTCCTAGAATTTCTGGATGGCTTTGAAGTGAATTTATTGCTTGCTGAAAATACATATATATATACCCACAAGTAAATTTTGGGAGGAAAAAAAGAAAAAAAAATAAAAAGAGAACTCCTTAGTTGTATTACCAGTCTCTGGATTCAATTAATTTGTAAGAGTGGAGAAAAGCCCTTTTCTTTTTTAAACCAGACGTTTATTTTTAACAAGGGATGAAATCATTGGAGAACAAAAACTGAGACATCTGTTGTTTTATATCTGTTTATTGTAAGTGCTTAAATGTGAGTTTGGTTTCACACAGTTTTGACATTGTTGCTTCATTAATAATGATTACGTAATTGCAACCACAAAACAAGCTGTAAGGCTGTAACATTTTCATTACTTATTAGCAAAGAATTCAAAACAAAAGACAGGATCAGCAAGGAGGTAGCAAAGATTTGCATGTTGAACGTTGGTCATATATAGAATTTCGTAGCAACTATGTTCTGGATCAAACTGGTGAAAATAATTATTATAAATTTCTGTCAAGGAATGTGGTTAAAGTAAAAAAAAAAAAATCAAAACTCCTTCCAAGAACAAGTTAACTCAGTGACATAAAGGAAGTATTTCACTCTTACTGTTTGCTAATGTTGACAAACAGTATGCTGATCAAGTAAAAATATTTTGTGGTGTTTTCTGTTTAATTTTTGATTAATTTGGGTTCACTTTATGTTCATACAAATAAGTAATAAAATAGTAAGTCTAATCTACTACTGAGGTGAAATTTAAAGCAAATCACTTGATTTATGTAAGATATTGTGGAATTTGACATTTTTGGAGTAAAACACTCATTAATATTTTTAATTAAAAATACTGCATTAGAAAATTTGGAAAATTTCAATTTTCTGAAAGTTTAAATTTTGAATTAGAATTAAAAACTACTTTCAGATTTTTTCAGGAGTTTGAGTAAACTCAAGTTTTTTACTACCTGCCTTGACATAACCTCACCTGCGTAGACTACATGGCACAGACCATTTTCTTTCATATATTTCCTAGACAGGAATAATTAGCTATGTGGTAAAGACAAACTGTGGTGGCATCAAGCAACAGGGTTGTGAATGAGGGAAGCCAATGTCTGACAAGTGTTATATCACATCCACACAGGCAGCAGAGACGCCACTTACCAGAGCAGTAACTGACCACAGTGTATGGTATATTAACCACACTCTATTTTTACATATGGGATGAACGCATTCTGGTTTTAACTTAGAATTTATACAGATACATAAATTTTCTGCTCTGCAGGAGCCATGCCAGTGCAGACAGTTGCTATGGTGTTCTGAATCAAAGTAGCAGCCACATGTTTTTCCCCACATGCTTTGCAGGTTTCACCATATGCTGACCTCTGCTCTGCTGGCACCCCCTAAGTTGCCACCCCAAACTGTCAATACTCTGGGCACATAAGCTTTCCTAAGCAGCAGCAAGCTTATGAGAAATAGAAGTGCTCAGTGTTCAGCACATCTGTAATTGCAAACACAAAGTTTAAACCAAATGAAAGCCAAGATGCTGTGGTGTTATATCATCAAAACTTTGCAGGCTCAGATGGAAGGACTAGGGAGGATTGGCAGGCATTTTGAAACAGAGCTATAATAGAGAGAAACAGGGAGTCTTAAAACTGAGGATGGAGAGCAATTGACTCTGCTAATGGAAACACAAGCAGTATTAAATGAAAGTGTTCTACACCTTCTTCATAAGGTGGCACTTGGGATCCCAGTCTGTGCGTCCTGTAGGGTATGTTTCTATCACAGCATGAGGGGAAAATCAGCCATGTGATTCCAGCTCCAGTTAATGGGAGCTGTGCTCCTAATCCACAGTGCACAGTGTAAAATATTTACCTATGCCTTCCTAGTGAGGCTACTTGTGTAATTTCAAGGGAGGAAGTAGCCAAGGGGAAGCTGCTTTATACCAATTAAATGGAGAAGAACTGGATGGAGGGCAATTCAAGGTATTCACCCTTACAGGGAGATCTGTGTTTAAACATCTCAATGGGACATTTTTTAATGAAGAACTAAACTGCACACTCCGTGTATGTCAGAAAGGGATAGCTGGGGCCCTCAACGCTGAATTTCTCTCTGAGGAAGACTCATGTGCAATGTAGCCTCCTGCTGGGTGATATATTTACCTTATCAAGATGCTCACAGAGAAATGTGTAAGCATGTGTATTCATAAATCACTTCACCTCTGGACTATTGATGGAAAAATGTTACAAGGCTAGAAGGTTCAGAAAATACCTCGAAGTATGTTGAGGCTTTTGTCAAAGTCTATCAGATTTTGTCTGACCCTGTGGCACTTTCCTATGCCTCCTCTTCACCATGCCTTTAAACTTTTCTCCACACTCCTCCCATTCCTTTCATTCTCTATTTGCTCTTCTCTAGACCCTTCTTCAGTTTACTACAGTGCTGCAGCTTTTCTGTCTCCAAACATAAACAACTCTTATAATGATCTTCAATCTGAGTCTGACCTGAAGGAGCCAAATCAGAAAATGGTAGAAGATAGTTGTATAAAATGCCAATATCTTAAGCCACTTTGACCCATTTTGCTAAGGTACAACTAAGTCTAACCTGGAACCAGCCAGTTTGGATTTGTCTTTGGTTAACCTGGTCTAGTGAAAGGTAAGGTCTCACAAAGTTCGGGTGAGCATGAAAGTACTTTGTTTGCCAACTATTCTTGGTTCATCATACAAAGTTCACTGTAGGAAACAGTTTGGATGCATCTCTTCCTCATGCAGGGCATTAATGAAACTCCAGCTCAGGCCACAGGTAGACAGCTTTTAGGTTCACACTTTGGCATCTGTGAAGTTACTCTGCATTGGCAAAGGTGTAAATAAGGTCAGAATCTGGCTTGTGCTGTACCACTGCAATCATACTTGAGAGCTGAGCTAAGACTCACAGACAAGAATGTATGTTTATCTGCCAAGCCTATCAGCTTGTTGAACCTTGGGTTACATATGTTTGCAGATTTTCTACATGAGCTGTAACAGAGATGATCATCTGGTGTAGGACAACTGCAAAAGATAATCACTTATACTGAGTTCTGCTACACAGTTTCAGCTACATCTGATTTTGCAGCTATGAATGCATTGTCTCTTTTTTTTTTTTTTCTTTTCCAGTGTCCCTATAGTTTTCCCAGTCAGCAACAGTCAGCCAGACTGAGCCTGAACTGCCAGATGCTTCCATCCAACTCACTAGAGTAAATTCAATTTATGCAGAAGTGGTAAAGAATGACCACTCATGCCTGCCATACTTCCAGGCAAGAGAGGGCTTCTGTTGTTCCCACAGAGTAAGAGAGGCTACAGCTGCTGGGTGGGCAAAGAGAAGACAGCTGTGCAGAGCTTGGGGCAAAAGAAAAGGGTACAACCCCTGATCCTAGTTCTGAATTTGCCAAAACTAGCTCTACCCAGTGACCTGCCTTCATGCAGAGATCCGCAATGGGTTGCCTAGGGCACCCCCATGGCCTACTCTCTTATGCAGGCTTTCTTTTCTTCTTTTGCTTTCAAACTCTTTTATTTCTTTTCTGCATCTCAAAATAGGTCGTTCAGAGAGACACTATACACTAAGAAATATTGTGTGCTCTTTCTCACATGAAATGATAGATCCTTCTGTACATTCCGTAGCTTAGGACCAGTATCTACTATTTCCTAGAAAAGCTGGGACACCTGAAGAAGCTAGACTAGCATGCACTTTTGCACACTACTGGACTGACAAGAAGATGGAGAATTTGAGACACGACTGCCTTACTCTCCTTCCCAAGTCCTTTTCTCAGCTGTAGTCACCTCCTTCAAGAGGGCAGACAGCAGTAAAGACAATGAAATGGTAGGTCTGTGAGTGTTGCAACACATAGATGTCCCAGCATGTTTCTGATCAATTGCTTAATTTAGGACCTTTGACTACTGATGCAACGCAGTCTGGATCCCATGCAAATAAATAGAGTGACGTGTGAAAAAAAAAAATAATCATCATCATAAAAAAATTCTTTGGCTTTTTAAGTAGAGAATAGCTTTTTTTTTTTTTTTTTTTTTTTTTTTTTTTGTATCTATGTATTCAAGATGCCAGGAGATCACAAGGATAATGATGGTTTGGGAGGCAAATCTTACTATCAAAACCCTTCTGCATTTTGGAACATTGAAATATGCTGAAATGTGAACAGAGGTATCTTCACAAAGCCCAACAAGAATAGCACTTCCACTGAAAATTCAAAGTACTTTTTATTATTTTTTATATATAACAATTATATTATATTATTATATATTATATATAATTATTATATAATTAATATATATATATATTATATAATTAATATATATAAATAATATATTATATAATATATATATTATATTATATTATATTATTATATATTATATATAATAACAATTATATTATTGTTAACATATTTGTTAACACAAACTATTTCAGTTTTAAATATTACACTTTATTATCCTATCTTCATGAGCTCATTCCTACTACTGTCCAGCTTTAGACAGCTGTCCTTTAACTTTACATCTCTTTTAAGCTGTTTGGGCAGCTGGGAGAGAATTTGTTCCCTCTATATATCCACTCCCATTCAGCTAGGACCCATATTGAAAAGGCTCAGCTTGTGAACCACTTTCCGTCTGCTGCAGAACACAAGGCCATGGAAAATGAAAAGGGGTGATTCAGTTCAATGGCAGAGAGACAGAACTCAGGCAGCAAGGAAAGGCTCAGAAATGTCTTCTCAATATAAGTGACAATAATAAAGTCTGCAATCTCTATGCAAGTATAGAGAAAAGTCAGAGAGAAGGCAGATGGCTGGTCACCTTTGGGTTCAAGAGTACTGGGCTGTACTGGGGCCATCGGGAAAACCCATGTTGCTACCCCACTTCCACTCAAGACTGCAGCAGTTATTCTGGTAACAAGAAACAGTCTCTGTAACACAAGGACATACCAACGCACTTGAAGAAATGCACAGCCAGCCACAT
This sequence comes from Anas platyrhynchos, assembly GCF_047663525.1. NCBI lineage: Eukaryota > Metazoa > Chordata > Aves > Anseriformes > Anatidae > Anas > Anas platyrhynchos. The sequence continues at coordinate 35,280,040 of NC_092621.1, read as the reverse complement.
TAGCCATGCCTACAGTGGCCACCTTAGCATTCTTGTGCTGAGCCACACTCCTGTGCAAGTGACAGTGGCCCTTTGGGCTCTGCAGTACCACCCATGGCAAGCATACATGTAAGAGGGGAAAAACTACAGGTAGTTCATTACATCCTCTTGTTCAGGCCTGCATGCTCACCTGGGTCAGATTTCCCTGCTCTCTTACAACAAAAACACCTCTACTCCTCATTTGGAATAATAATTAAAAAAAAAAAAAAAAAAAAGTAATGGCTTTATGCATTTATTAGCACTCAGCTGTGGTGTGGTAGAACAGTGGATGATTCCCTTCTCTCCTCAAAATAGCAATTGCTTCAGAAAATGTTCCTCCAGGAAGAATGGGCAACCACTCTATGTACACCCAAATGCAAGATGTACCTGAGCACATCAAGTAGCCAGTCTTTTCTCCCTCCCTTCTCTAACTTCCTTGTCTTCTGCCCTGTTCTGTATATACCTTGTTCTTATATACCAATATATATTCTTTATGCAACAACCCCACCAGCCTTGTGTTCTTGAAGTGCCATGTCTCCCTATAGAAACTAACAAAGAGTAGAACAGGCACAGGACATGGGCCTCCCAAGCTCCATGTGGAGAGATGGGAAGGAGAAAAGAGAGAAATGAGAGAAATAAAGACCTTCCCCACGGATCTGCAGATATATGCTATAAAGTGCAAAAATATTGTCATGTGCAGAAACCTCTTCCCGTTGTCAAGTGCAAGCAAGCTGAATTGGCTTCACAGAAACAGGCTGCTAGCCAGGAGTAAGCCCTGAAAGCCAGCCCATGCTTAACAGCTCTCAAGAGGCTGCCTGCCCTATTGGGAGACCAAAAAAACAAGAGAAAACATTTAAAAGCAGCCCATCCCTTCTCACTGGGAGCTGGCTCAAGTAAGCTAAAGTGCAGTCACAGTGCTCAAGGAAAGCCCCCGCCCCTTGTTTATTGGGCCATCTTCAACCTGGCAGAGGCCCACGAGGGAGAAGGGAGACAGCTTCCCACCCACTGTCTCTTGTTTATGGGGCCCAGCTCAGATTCAGGCAGTTGTGTCAGAGGACAGAGGGGCAGACCACCCCTGCCTGCATGGGCCAGCTGGAATCCCTCCGAGTCCACCGAGAGAGACACAATGCACCCAGGGACCCTGCTTGGGCTATGGCCTACAGTGGATTACTTAGAGAAAGACAGGGAACATAAACACTGGCTTTGTTCTGGTAAGAGGCATGTGAGAAACAAAGAGAATTTCCTTGCAGCATAGTCCTTCTATGTCTGCTGAAGCAGAGTAAGCAAAAAATGAGGGCCATAAACTGGCTGTGCCATACACTTTTGGGCCACCAGTCTGTTTGCCAGGTTTCTGTCTGTGAACTTGTTAGGAGAGTGTTCATTATCATGGTCTGGAAGAGAAGATGCAGAGCATGTTTTGCCTTATGTAAAAATAAATAAATAAATAAATAAATAAATTAAGAACCTCCAGAGAGTCACAGCACTGACAGAAAACCTCTTCATAGTAGGCCACAGCCCCACCAAAGCATTTACTTTCTTCACCCTCCACTGGTAGGTTAGCCGTTAGTGCAGGTTCATGCACCACAGTGATGGAGTACTCTGGGTGAGATCAGACTTCATGCAGTTATGTGCACATGCACAAAGCTGTGCAGCATGCTGCCTGGATGTTCTTGCTCACTGGTACCTGCCAAATGGTATTATTTGTAAAGGTGCTTGGTGACAGTACAGTGGTGGCTGGCAGTGGCAAATGGTCATAAGAGGGAGCAAGTGGTAGAGCTCATTTTGTTTGTCCCACCCTCGTAAGGATTCACTCTGGAGATGTCTCTGCGCTCTTGTGAACTAACCTCCTGTTGAAGGGCTTCAAACTGTGCCCAGGAGACTTACAGCTGCTCCTTGGCACACCATCCTGGTTGTGCTACCACCTCTCAGTGATACCTTTAACTGCCTGGGTGAAATGCCTCAAAGGCCTTTCTGTAGCACTCAGAAAGCTCTGCAGACCCCCAGTAAAGTGGGCAGTATCTTCTCTCTTGCCCATGTGCCTTGAGCTGCAGCTGGCTCAGACTGCCCAGAGGAACAGCAAAGTCCCTCTGGGTTTGACAAGAAGGGCACAGAAGGGGCTACACTCTTGAATGGGTTACTGTGCTCACTCTGTGAGACAGTGCAAGGCTTTTCTAGACATGCCTGCAAGGCAGATGTATCTGCCTGTCTCGTCTGAGCCCTACACGTGGCCATCAAATACAATTCCCAGGCAGGTCTGAATCCCTTCTCATACCTGTAAAATCATAGTGACATGGAGGAGGTGCATAGCAATAAATTGTTGTCTCTCTTTTTCAAGTTAAAAACTAGGGAGTGGCAAGTGGAGTTAGTGGGAGGTAGGTTCAAAACAAACAGAAGTCGATCACACAGGGAGTACGGAGACTTCTTATGGAGCAGGACCAAGCCCAGGGTATTCTGTGATCAGATGAGCTTTTGATCATACGTTGCTCTCCACAAAATTCAGGAATTTCTTCTAAAGAAAAGCACCAAACCAGACTAACTCTACTGATCTACTAGTGCAACATGAATACCATGCATGAATGTAACTGGGGTAACTTAGACATTTTATAATTGGCTAACTCAGAGCTTTACTTCCTGCAGGAAAGAATCTGAGAAAGTCTTGACAGGCACATTAGTGATCCCCCCAACACTCCCCTCCCCCCCACCACACACACACACTCTTCCCCCACCCCCACCCCCACCCCTTTAACCTATAGGCACTTAGCAAAAAATAGTAACCATTTTCCATAGTTCCACAGCAGATGTGGGTACCTCTAAACAGTATTTTCCAGGAATATGTGAACAAGTTATTATCACCTAAAGCACAAACACTTCGCATTTCTTAGTTGTTCCTTTTTAGCTCAGGCTCGTCCTATGGCCCTCCATGGAGGAATAATTTCAAAAGGTGGCAGAGCAAGCTCACATCCTCTTTCAGCTCAGCTGTGAAGTGCAGGACCCAGGAAATTATTCCAGTAACATATTCTCATTGCTGTATTGTTGATGCCCAACTTTGAATTATATTGCTGGCAGGTACAAGGTTTTTATTCCCCCAATATAAATAGGCCTCCTTCTGTGCTAAGTTGTAGGCAATTGATTTGCTGTGAGGTCTGACTTTAAATAGAAAACAGAAAGAAAGGGAAAGGAGGGAGGGACACAGAGAAGGAGAGACAGAGAGGGAAGGAGAAGGGGAGAAGGAAGGGGAGAAACAAAGGAGAGAGGGAGGGATAGAAGGGAAGGAGGAAAGGAAGAGAGGAAACAAATAAGAGAGGGAAGAGAGGAGAGAGGGAGGGAGGGAGGAAGGGGGGAAGGAAGGGGGGAAGAAGGGAAGAGGGGAAGGAAGGAAGGGGGGAAGGAAGGGGGGAAGGGGGGAAGGGGGGAAGGGGGGAAGGAAGGAAGGAAGGAAGGAAGGAAGGAAGGAAGGAAGGAAGGAAGGAAGGAAGGAAGGAAGGAAGGAAGGAAGGAAGGAAGGAAGGAAGGAAGGAAGGAAGGAAGGAAGGAAGGAAGGAAGGAAGGAAGGAAGGAAGGAAGGAAGGAAGGAAGGAAGGAAGGAAGGAAGGAAGGAAGGAAGGAAGGAAGGAAGGAAGGAAGGAAGGAAGGAAGGAAGGAAGGAGAGAGCAGGAAAAAAAAAAAAAAAGTTCTTTCAGCCTCCCCAGGAGGTCTACAAGGTCTTATTGCCAGTGATAATTTAGCTAACAAACATCTGACCTGAATCAGCTTTTGCAGCTATTTGGGTCCTTTCTTTACTTTAAAAATAAATCCTCGAGCCCCAGTTGGGAAAGCTTGCATGGCAAGGGAGATTTAATCCATACCAAGATTTTGGTCAGATATTTTTCAAACACTGGCATAAATTTTTAATTTGGACTTTGATATCCAAACAGGCCCAGCTGTAGTCCTCCTGGGGATACTTCCAGAGGCCTGGACTTTGAACAGGCTCTGAAGCAAACAGCAGAGACTACTGAAAATTCTGACGGCTGGTGCTGAACTACTGAACACTACAATAAACTGGAAATCAACACATCCTCTCACTTGGAGGGACTGTTTAGAAAGAGTTTCTCAGAGGAGAACAAATGGAAATATAGTACATAGAGGCAGGAAATGCTGGTGCATTTGTGTCTCCATCTGGGAAACATTCTGGGAGTGTACTCAGTAACACAGGATTAACACCTTGAAATGAGAAAAAGCAAATAAACATGACTGGATACGATTTCACTATTTGCTTCATTCTGTTTTGATTTCCTCTTCACATTGCATGTGTCATGAACACTTTTTTTTTCCTTGATGTGGCCCTAGATAACCATATGTTAACTCTTTGGATGCTGACCAACAAAACAACCTAAAAATTGATTTCTCCTCTTTATAGCAAGTCTTTTTAGATCTTCTGAGATCTTCGCTTAACTGCAAGTTGTGGCCAGCTGTGCCTTTGTGAGATGTCCACATTTTAAAGATGTTTTCCTACTGCTTGATGTCCAATACCCATTAGAAGTAGAAGGCTTGGATATGCTAATATCCGATCTTACCAGCAGAAATTAATTGTACAGACACCGCTCCAGGTACTGTCATTATGATATGTTGAACACAACCTAGCCTAAAGTTTCACTAGAAAACTGCACTTTGGATAAATATTGAATGCAATGTCATTACGACTTAGTTAACTATGAAAATTTGGATCACCTGGGCTTGAAACGGGGATATTCAACAGTGCTGTGACATTCCAAAATTGAGCTGATTTGTGTCAGTATTTGATTATCACACTCTGAAGCTATGTGGTCTCTGCCACCTCTAGAAGATGGCAGATTTGGCCTTCTTTCCCAATATTATAATAGACTGAGTCCTTTATGTAACCATGTTACTGTGTTTCAGAGAAGATTCCTTAACCTTTTCACTCCATAATGGAAATATATTTTCCTAATAGTAAATTTATACGCCATGGAAACACAATATGTCACTGTGAATACAGAAAGTGATATTGTAAGATAGAACGGAAATACAAAAAGAATCTCAGAAAGATGTCCACCCTCTTTTTTTTTTGTATTGTGCCTGGCTTTAATCAACCATTACATGTCTTCTGTTTCATGAACACAAAATTCACTAATACAAATAAGATGTAGTAAGTAGATATGTCCGCACCGAAATAAATAAATAAATAAATAAATAAATAAATAAATAAATAAATAAATGTACAAAGGCAGCCAGATAGGAGAGTACTTTATTTTTAAAGACTCTGATAATAAGAAGAAGCTCTAGAGTGGAAGCTTGGGAGAACGAAGTTCTTTTTACTGCAGATTAAAACACGTTACAGCAACAATGCCAGCTTTCTCAGCAAAATGACAACTAACCTTCTGCAGAGAGGCTACAAGGACCTTCTTACTAAGATTCTGCTGGTCTGCTTTTGTGATATCAACTTACATCATCAGGAGCTGTACTGTATCCATCAACTCACTTCAGGGGATCTGAATTGACAAGAAATTTCAATAATTATTAGCTTGAACTGATCTGAAACAGTAAAAGTTTTCCCTGTCCATGATTGAGCATACTGGTGGTATAGTCCACTGACAGTCTGTTTCTGTGGATCCTGAGTTTAAAAAGTGGACGGTCCCAAAATACTCTAAATCACTTGAATTTAATCTTTGCTTATTAAGCCCACCAACCATATTTCACTGAAGATCCTGATTGTCTCATGAAACTAGGGGGAAATGAAAGAAATGTCAGGTCTGTGCAATACAGGAAATTCCCTTGAAGCAAGCCAGAGTTCTTCAAAATCTTGTATTGTGGAGAGGGCCAAGAAAATACTGTAAATGGAAATCGGGCTTTCCAAAGTAGCTGACTTTATGCAAAGCAGGCAAGTGCAGTCAAAACACTTACAGCAATCAATTGAAGTTGTTGGGTAAAGTTTTTTTCCATGTCCCATAAATTATTGAACAGTTAATTTCGTCTTTGTGCCTGCAAGACATTCTAGCTTTAGGATGACAGCTTTATCCATTAAAGGGAGTGTGGTGACAGCAGTACAGAGAGTGCTGAGAACGCAGGGAGAGGAGGCCCATTCTCAGCTGCATTACCACTGAGAAATACTGGGACACATCAACATCTTAATCAATATGCGAGAGTCAATTACCGGGGAAGCACAAGGCTTAAGCAGGATCTGATTATTAGGTTCATGTTTAGTCTACCAAATGGGTGAAATCGATATGATGCTGAGTATCATATAGAAAATACATAACCATCCACTCCTCTCCAACATTTCTACCCTCCTTCATTCCTCCTGGGCCAGATTCACACATGCCACTTCCCTCTTTTTTTTTTTTTTTTTTTTTTTCATTGTGCAAGGATGTATCTTAAGGCAGGCAGCAAAAAGGACAGGAACAGAAGAGACTGCAAAGGGTCAAGCTCTGTCTACAGAGCTAGGGACACAACCCCTGAGTTGTTCCAAAGGTACAGTTCTGTGGAGGAATATCCATTACGAAGAAGTGTGTAATTCTTCAGAAACCTGTGTTTCTATTTTTCCCCCTTCAGAGGATTCAGCAGATCAAGACCCTGAGTACTGGCAATGCAAGCAGTACAGAGAGCTGTTTTTTTTACAGATGGGAGCTAGGATGCTATCTAGGTCACTCTGTTTCTTGATTTATATTCTGCGTAGCTCCATGGGTTTGAAAGTGGTGAGGATGCATGAATGAAAACAAGAATAACATTTGATGACTTAACTTTAATGTAGACTTCAGATATTTTGTCTGCTCCCTTTGCTTGTTGGTTTGATTATTTTTGGTAGCAAAATCATTAGAGCTGAATCACTCTTTTTGCAGGCACAGCATGAATACATTGGTCTTACCAATTGCCAGGCATTGTATGCCTTTTTTTTTGCCCAGGTGTGGTGGTCTGTTTTAAGAGGAAGGACCTGAAGTTGAAAGCAGTAACATTACCTTGGAAAGTGAATCCTTCACTTGCTGAAGAGGCTCAGTTTACAGTGGAAGCAACTCAGCCTTAAGCCCTTGAAGATTCAGAAATGTATGGAAAATATAACAATTAACAAAGGTGATTTTTGTAAAGTGTGAAAAGAATGAATAGTATAATCTGAGCAGCCAGTACAAAAGACTGTCTATGGCAGGTGCTTGTTACACTAAGGTAAAGACCTAAGTTTGGAAAAAAAAAGAACAGAGACAATCTTTAGAACAGGCACTATGGACCTGCACTGGACTTAGCTGTAATGCTAGGGTTCACATTCATGGTGCAAGGTCGGACTGTCTACTTAGTCTTTAAAGTCATTTTCAGGTGTGACTGTACTCTCAGTGACGACCCTTCAGAGCAGGGGAAATAAAAAGACTCAGTCTTTCCTGCACTAGGGAGGCCTCGGCACAGGGAACCCCCTGAATTTAGATTAAAATCCCCAGTCTTCAGGTGACAGAGAATGGCATGGGAAAAGCAGAAAAAGGGTAAGGTGTGGCTGGAATGCAAGCTCCACTTGATATCTGGTGTTAGGAGGAGCACAGCTGACTGACCCTGCTGCAGTGCAGTTGTAGCCTGCACCATGTGCAGCTTGAACAAGCCACTTGATCTGGAGATTTGAGGTGAGAGCCTGAGAAACCTCCTATTTCTAGTTATGTGGAGTGGAAAACTTGCTGTGGTGTGCTGAGGAAATGCATATACCTGGCAGGTACTGTGCTCTTCCTCTTTTTTTTGCTACCAAGTGTTACAAAAACAGTATAGAGCAACAGTTTAAGGGTGGAAAAGGTGTGTCCCAGAAATTTGAAAAGCAAACAAAAATAGGCTGATGTCAGCCGCTGCTTGGAACTTTCTCACCTTTGTTTTTATCAGAGAAAAAATGTGAGAAAAAATTGGCCATGTAAAGGGATATTGAAAGCATGACTTATTTGTCCGTTAAGTATAAATATGAACAGCTATGGAGATCTGGTGCTATGGTGCTAGGTTTTAACTCCAGTAACATTCATCTAGTGCCAGGAAACACTAGATTTAGTACCTGAGGGATTGCAGTCTCAAATACCTTCTACATTTTTTTTAATATGCTGCCAAGAATTTAAATTGGTAAAAGCTGGGGACTGACAAAAACTTGATCCCCAAGAGCTTTTCTGGCACTGGTTTATCAGGGAATATGGTACCATTATTTTTATTATAATTATTTTTTTTTTGGTGGTGGTCAGGGAGCTCATTTATAACTCTGTGACTTCTAATCCCACATGTATTTTTTAAAATCCTAAATAAACAAAGGGTTTGATTTTCCTGGTGGTGCTAGGAGCTGTCATTCATTTTATATACAATACGCCGTCTTGGATTGTAGTCATTTTAACATATTTCTTGAAAGGTCAAGAGCAGGCAACAGGAAAAAAAAAAAAAAAAAAAAAAAAAAAAAAAGACTGCAGGGTACACATTCCCTCCAAACCACTGCCACCCATCTGTTGCCTCTCCATTCCAGGGAGGGATGGTCCTATGTTATATAGCAAAGTAAGCTAGGTAATTCTCTCAGGCCCAGTCCTGCTTTCACTGAAGCCAACAACCACCATGTTTTGCTGTACATGGGTAAGGGGCGCAGACGTTTTTCAGCAAAATGTGGACTTGCAAAGGAAAGACTTCTGTTGGAGACAGGCATCTAATGAAATGACACTTACCCTTTATAGGATTAATAGCACACTTTTTATTCTTTCACTAGATAGAAGGTGCTTCTAATGCCTGACTGAAAAGGGAAACCAGGAATCCCGCCCTTACATTGCAGTCATGACAGTAGGACACGAGTTAGTTGATGTGAAGTCTATATTCATCTTACAATTTGGGGTAGGAAAATGAAGGGGGTTTTAACTTGCACGTTGATTGTGTTGTCTGTATGACAGGCCCAGGAAACTGCCTTGGCCTATGCAGTGGAGACTGCTAGGGTAGTCTCAATGCCAGCTCTGTGAAGATGAGGAGTGGTTTCAGCCTTCTGTTGCCTCCTTCAAGCTTTATGCATCTTCCATGCAACCCTGTACATGTATCAAACAGGCAACTACAAATAAGACCTTTGCTGAAAACATTTAGTCTCTTACTCAAGGTGATATAGCAAATAAATAGAATAGAGAGTAAAACCAAAAAAGTTTCTAATTCCTAGATTTAAGCTCATTTCTTCAGGTCAGGTTGCAGCCAACAACAGCACATATGAAATACGATGTTTATATATAGAGTACTATCTTTATGGTCCCACATTGCTCTCAAATGCCATAACCAGATCTCCTTAAATTTACTTTCAAGTTCACTAACAATTTACAGGGTCTGGTGGATTTTTTTTGTGTGAAAAGAATTTGTCATGTTGTCTCCCGAACAGAGTGGCATGGCTTGTACTGCTTGGAACACCTTCAGTTTTACTGCACAATTAAGTTAGATCTCCTAGGATTTGTACTCCTTCTGATACCTATGGATAAACTATCCATTGGATTATATTTTCCCCTTTAGCTCAAAGTACCAGATAAAATTTCTCCCACCTGTTGGAGAGTAATAAAAAAATTCTGGTATACAGAAAGAAGGGCAGCTTTTGGTCTTCCCTTGCATTTTGCTGTTAAAAGAACAAGCACAATAGTTTTCTTATTAAAAGAATTATTGCTTAGGTTTATAGTATGCCTTTTACCTTGAAGGAACACAAAACACTTTTCAAATTGCTGCTTGGACCTGGCAAGCTTCTGTGCCCTCACAGCGTCCCGTTGACTTGAATGATGTTCCCAACACATAAAGATTTCTCCATATGGATCCACTTGCAGATCTGGCCCTCAAGGCACAATTTGTCCCTGTGCCAAGAGAATAAAAGCACTTTGAAGAAAAGAAACTTTATACATTTCAGCTCAGAGTTTCCACCTGGGCTTTGTTCCTTGTGGAAAGAGAGGGGTTATGAGCTTCCAAGAGCGATGGGTGTTCTCAGATCTGCTGAAGAGCCCAATGCCAGAGCCCCATTTCTTTCTGGCCTTGCCATAACGCCACTTTCTGAGTAGCCATGATGCCTTTTCTGCATCCTGCAGCACATGAATGTTACTTCTTTTCCATCCTCCTTTTATTCACCTAAGGGAATGTGCACATCCACATGGGTACATGGCATTCACCATCCATAGTGGTGAGGAACACCGGATTATTCCCTGAGCACAAGGGGACACTGGCAGTGCTATAGATGACAGTACTGCAGCAGGGAGTTTGTCCCCAAAGCAGGAAGAATGCCTCAATAGATGACTGACCAGAATCTCAGCCAGGGCCCCAAGCAGTCTTCAGCAGAACTGAGTGACAGTGAGGATGCAACTGCAGAGTCAGTACCTTCCCCAGTCTCCTTCCCAGAGGTGTAACATATGGATGCGTTTCTCCGGCTCTCCAAAACCAGAAATAATTCCCAGGCCACTTGTAAACTGTGCTCAGTCTGTGTGACACCCTGCAGAAATTCAGCCACCTTTTGAGAGAGTGATTTGATAAGGAAGAATTGTCCTTTCTTGCTGTCATGGGTGGAATAAAATAGACTGAATACACAGAAAAGTTTATTTTTGATGCCAAATTAGCATTCCTACTCATTAAAAAGATGTGCAAGATATCTGGAGACTTTAAGGACAAACACTTTTACTTTGAGCTAGCTTCCAGCTATGGTCTGCATAAAACCCTCAGACATTTGTTCATTTCTTTCTCTGTGTAATGGTTATACATAGCTGTTAGTTTATGTAATTGGTCATACCCTAAATATGCAATTGTATAAACTGGTGGCATAATTTCCTGCAGAGTCTTCATTTACACTGAGAGTTTCTATTGCAAGCAGGAAGCAGGTATGTCTACCTCAGCATCTGGGCATCTGAAGAGGTCTCAGATATAAGAAATATGCCTTTAAAACAGAAGAGTTAAAATCTTACTAAACAAGTTGCAAATTAGCAACATGGGGAATAAATCCTCAAATTTTGGCTTCTGAAAATTGTTTGCAGGCATGACATAGTGCAGCTTGTCCCCACCCTAAGTGTATAGTGAATTTGTGGTAACTTGAAGCATAGCTCCTTTTACATAAAATTATCTAACAAATAGCTTCACAGTGTTTTATAAATAGCAAAAATATACTTTTGCCAATTAATATGGGCCTTTTGTTACTCTGGATAGGTAATATATCTAAACAAACATACATAAAAATGTATTCTTTCAGAATACATTTAGTCTGCGAAACATGCACATCCAGTTAAATCCCTTGTTCAGTCTTTCTACTTGAAGCATGTGTTCATTAATTGCTTGAATGTTTCACATTGTCATAACTAGCTAGAAGCATCCTAACTGAATATGCTCCACACAATCACCTCAGATCAATGCGGTGGTAGGTCTCCTTTCATCCCTAGTCCAATAACCCCCCTCCAACAACAGAGGTCCTTTGCAGACACAGGGCCCTGATTTATGTTTAATGCAGCAGTGTTTTTACTGCTTTTGGCACAAGATGTTTGAAAGAGGTGAAAAAGACACACAGGCAAAAAGTCTGTTTAGAAAACAATTCCAACATAAGCACCATATGCCTTCAACTCATAGGTTCATTTCTAGGCAAGCCACCACAGCAAGCACAACAATTTAGCTCCCCTTTTAATTTTTTCCCTTTTTAAAGGGGGTGGAGAGGTGGGGGATGTGGGGTGTGTGTGTGTGGTGGTGGGGGTGTCATTTCCTTCCTATAGGATTTTTTATTAGTTTATTTTAACTGTTTTTCTTTCCCTCTGCTGGTTTACTGCCTTGTATCTATCTACCCCTCAGGAGTTTAAAAGCCTCAAGTAAGTATTATTAGATTTTTAAAGTGTATTTTCTGATTGCATGTGTGTGTTGGAGAAAGTCGAACCCTCATACACTAAGGAGCAGACCAGCTTAAATTGTCATTGGTCCACTGGCTTCGGTGTGGGGATGGCAATTTACCTCATCTGGGAACATGCCTCCATGGTGTCTCATTGATTCCTGGAAGTGCAGAGACCAAAATAATGTTGCACATAACTTTCTTATTCCATTGAATGTTTTGATGTGTACATAAACTAGATTTCTCTGGATTGGGAAAAGAAACCCCATATTGCTAAAATAAAGGTAAACGCCATAAGAGAGAAAAACAGAACTAACTAATAAAACTCATTAGTTCCCTTACCCCTTTGTTCTGTGTTGGTGGTGGTCAGAATTAATAATTTCACCAGAACAAGGCATTTTTGTTAAGAAGGTTTTGTCAATGCACAAAGGGGATATGGCTTTACACAGGAGTGTTGCTACTATCTCTGCATGAGCTGTGAAGTTAAAGACTCCACAACTTTTAAGAATTAAAGTTGATTTTATTTTTCCAGGAATTCAAAGTCCTGTGCTCTCTTGAGCTGTACAGCACCAGGGAGTAAAAAAAGTCTACTATGTGTTTCACACAAAGGGAAGGAGGTGCTTAACTCTGAGTAATAGTGATCACCAGATACCTGGAAAAAACACAAGGTTTAAAATTTATACATTATCTAATGTGGTATGTACAGACACAGGTTATCCGTTCCTCTAGCACAATATGTTTATCACTGTCATTTGAACAATAATGGTTGAATAGCTGTTTGTAACCTACATAATTCAATGAAAAATATACAATGCTGTTTGTCTATTTTCATAATATGGTCAAAGCCCGTGTGTGGAATAATATTCACTGGCTACTTTTTTTTTTTTATTGAGTCACAATAAATGATTAGCAAATAATTAAATATTTTTTAAAGTTTCTTGGTCAGTTCCATTGCCTGTGGACTGCAGAGCTCTCACTGGGTATCCATGTTCTTACAACAGCACCTTTCTAGGTCTGAGGAATACCCACTTCTAAGAGCATGTGGAGCCATGTTAAAGTTGCTGTTGGATCTGCAGAAAATAGCAAGGTTTATATTATGAATGGAGGGACTTAAATGTGAATTACAGCTGTTTATCACTTCTGCCATTATTTGTACTTAGTAATCATCAGATATTTCTACCTTCTTATTACAGGAAGCGTCTTTTCTTTTTCAAAATAAGTTATGATAAAAATCAGGAGAATTGAAAAGGGGGGGGAGGAGGAGCAGTGGGGAGGGAAGAGCAACATGCTTTTTCCATTTTTGTTGAAACTTGATTTGAAACCCCAAAAGCTAATGCCAGTGACACCATCTGCCCAAAGCTCCCAGAGCACTGTACAAACACCAGCAGACATATCTGGTGCAGACTGAGCATCACAAGCCAGGCAGGAGTTAGCTCTGGATTAATGAAGTGCTGGAAGGTTAGTTGGCACATTGAGGATCAAGGCTGCCACACTGAATGAGTGGTCGTTTAAGGAACAGAGCCCGATGAGTTTTCTGCACTAACGCTATCAGCCCTTCCAATGCCCTCCACTAAATTCCTACCTGACAGCACACACACTGAAAACAACCTGTTTAAAAGCAAGGTTTTCTTTTGTGTAAAAGGCAGCAATCTTTTTGTGCAGACTCTCCTTCTCTTTCACTGTGACAGAGATGTCAACCCAGGGTAAAAGATGACAGGGTGATCCTGAGAGATCGTCCAGTCACATCCACCAGTGTGCAATGACTGTGCTGGAGTACTGTGCTGCACCAGCAACTGCAAGCAGAAAACATATGTGAGGTTAATAATATGACACCAGGAGAGAGGGGAGTTGGGGACAGAGAGAAAATTTCTGGAATCAAGGGGGTTAGCTGGGGGCCAAGGGGTAGGACCAGAAATGGTGAGGTGGAGTGATACAAAGAAATACAGCTGGGCAAGACATTTTCTCTGACCTGTTTTGTTTGGTTGGTTGTTTTTTGTTTGTTTGTTTTCTTGTTGGTTTGTATTGCTTTGTCTTTAAATTTTAACTTTGGGTTTGTTGGGATAGTTTTTTTGTTTTGTTTTGTTGTTGTTTTTGTTTTGTCTGCCACTTCTTGCCTGGAAGCTGGAGATCGGCAACTCAGGTTTTGAACTTCCCACTAAAAAATACACAAGATGCAGATCCAAACAATACAGTGCTGCTATTGAAAAATCAAATTTTCCTATCTCTGGACTCCATGCCTGCCTTGACTTTTGCAGCCTCTGCCCCTTCTTACCCAATCTGCCTTTCAGTCTGTATCTGGACAATACTTCATGTTGGATCATGAAATCCTATCAACCCTTATTTTTTTCTTTCCAAAGTATCATGCTAGCAATCACGTGCCTGCCCCATTGACCACAAACTCATATATCCTCCATCCTCCTCCTTTTTCTTTTTTTTTTCTTTTTTTTTTTTTTTTCCTGGCAATTAAAAAAGTAAAATCTAAGACCAAACAAATCAATGTTTACGGATTTGTAATAAGTTTCTTTCTACTTATTTATTTATTTCCTCTTTAGTCACTAAAGAAGCAGCAGCAACTTGCAAGGAGCAGTTGTTGCCAGAGGGTGAATCATAGCTATATTGATTTGATTATGTAAAAGCTCAGAGGAACCTAAAGCCAGATACAGAAATATCTCATAGTCCAAACCCTGTGGGACACACACTAGTAAAAAAGCAATCTTTATATTGTTCCTGATAAAAGCATCATTAGTTTCCTCACAGTGAAACCATTTCTCTGCTGATACAGTATATGGTTTTCCTTTTCTCTAGAATCCACTCAGACATAATTAACACTCAGTTACGAGACTTCAGCTTCCCTCTGGAGTGCGTGCTTTGAGGCCGGCAAGAGCGCGGGCGCACAAGCTGGAGCGCCTCTGAATCACTCGCTCGCCCCTCTGCCATCACTCTGCCGGCTCCTCTGCCTCTCCCTCCCTCCTTCTCTCCCTCTCTACTTCCCTCCCTCCCTCCTTCCCTTCCAGGCTTTACACCACAACAAAGGCACGGAATCACACAAACACAGGCACACAGACCTGCACAGGCAGACAGCTTTCCAGCTTGTCACAACAAAGCGCTCACATGTGTGGTTTTCTGCGGCAGCTCCTTGCAGGCTCCCAGCACAGGGGGGAGCACCTTGCTGCCACTGCCACATTGGAGGTAGGGTGGAAAACGGTAGGGGCAAAGGGGCTCAGTCAGAACACTACAGAGAGCTAAGATAATGCAGTCTTACTCAAGCTTCGCTTTCCCCGTCTCGCAGGTAATATCCGGACAGGCTGAAACCAACATAGGCACACTCATTAACTTCATGTTTTTCAGCGTACCATGAGGGGATAATATAATACTGCCATTCAGAGACCTATCCTACGTGGATAGAATGGACTTTGTGATAGGGAGAAGACGTATTGTGAGTCAATTTACTTCATTCACCTCTGTTTGTTTGGTTTTGTTTGGTTGGTTGGTTTTGTTTGTTTGTTTGTTTGTTTGTTTGTTTTCCAATTTCCATCTTCTTTTGGCCCAAGCAAAGAAAAGTGTCCATGAACTTGATTATGCCTGATTTGAATCTGCAGCACCGGACTTTGCTGTAAGATAATGTAAAGTGTTACCATGGTTGTTGAGAAGATACTAGATAGACATGGCACAGCTATGCTACTTTCTAAAAGACTAATTGCTTTAGAGAGGAAACCTTACGTAGGTGAGAGAGGGAGAAAGAAAGAGTCATTTCAGTCCTTGCACCTGTCTTCTCTTCAAATCAATGTGAAGACTCCTTAAGGAAACTTTAAGGCATCTGGGAGTTTCACCGACAACTCTGAAGGATTCACACACACACGATTTGAAACAATGCCAGAAAACTCTAAATGTCTAAATGTGATGATTTTGGGGGGTCAGTTTACTCAACTGCAAAGGCCTTTAACCTTAGTGCAGCATCACTAACATGACAGTGGTTAACATATCATCCTTTCAAAATGCCCCAAGACTGGGATTACTATTAAAAAGAAAAATATTTTTTTTCTTTCTGTCTGGGACCAATTCTTTTGTTTGTTCATTTTATTATTATTAATTTCTCAGAACTGTTCAGTGGCTGCAATCCTGTCTAGCATACCCCTCGAACTCTTCAGAAATTGCCACATAACTGCATGCAGGCTCAAGCACAATATTTAGTAGACTTGTAAGATCAAGACTGCTGAGCACTGAATTGCAGAGCCACTGCTTAAGAGGAAAGGCTGTTCAGATTAATAATTTATTGACTACCATTTGCAGTGATTTTTTGCATTATCAACATAGGAATAACTCCAGCGGTTTCAGATCTCTTCACCTGCTTCTGCAGCACCCACAAAGGTAGATGTGAGACTATGTAGTACAGTGAGTGTAGGATAGCAACCTGACTGCCTGATTGACCTGTTCAAGTAGGCTGGAGTGTCGCTGGGCACAACCTCACCTGTCTTCCAGTGTTACACTGTGCTGAATCCAAAAGAGTGCTGGGTGGGTGCCTTCAGACACATGAAAGCTATAAAATACTGTCATCAGCAACTGGAGATCAGTTCACTGCATTTCTCCCATGAATCTGGAGACCTGGTGCATAGTGTCTGAGTATCTTTCAACACAAAGGTGAGAACAGATCTCATTAAAAGAGTGCTTTAGTTACTGGATAGATGATGCTCCAATCTTTTACTTATTAAAAAAGTGAAGTTTTTAAGTAAATATTACTTACAGCATGATAGGTTATTTTTTTTATTCTGTATACAAAAACAAGTATGTGAATGAACCATGTGAATTAAGAGCTGTCTCCTGATCCATATATGGCTTTTGGTGATTTTAATGGTAACTTAAGAGAAGAGTCAGCCTTTTGCTATTTAATTGAGGTGTTAACATGGCCTACAGCACTACAAGTCTGTCCAAAACATCAGTAGATATCTGTCCCTTCAGTTCTCTAAGCATCAGAAACAGATGAACTTGCCACCTCACTTGTGGCCAGGAAGAAGTGCTCACATTTTATGGATAGTGTGTGTGATCTGAACAACTTTGTGCTAGAAGTCCCAAGAGCCTTCCTGGGTCCATCCTACCTGAGGTAGTCCTCAAAAAAAAAAAAAAAAAAAAAAAAAAAAAAAAAAGACCCAAGAGAGCAGCTGAAATATTCAGAAATCAGTCATGTAGGAGAACTTTGTGTGAGAGACAGTAAAAGAAACAAATGTTTTTTTAAGCGAATGTTGCAGTTTTGAAGTAGCTGACACACAATTTTGTTTTTAATAGATTTACTTACTGAAATACTAATTAGAACAGTTTTAATTAGAAATCACTTCCATAAATTATTAGCCACAAAGCCAGATTCCACTTTAACATATCTGAAAATATCAGCATTTCTATTTTTGAGAATATTTGTGTTACTGGAATTAAGTTACTCCAATCGTCTTTCTTCTGTAAAACAATCCGTGACTTTATATCTACATAAATCAGGCATCAATGAGAGCATCAAGAAAAACCTGGGACAAAAATCATGAACATCAGTGGGATTATATGATTGCTAAATGTAAGCTTTCATACTGGGAAGTCTTTGCAACTGAGAAGGTGGCTAAACACAACTGGTTAAATTCATACAACACCCATATGTTTTGTTTTGTGCTGTCTATATCTATTCATCAAAAAAACCTTCCTCTTACAAAAGGTGTTCTCACACTGAAAAATGTTCAGTTCATTGGCTTATTCTCTATAAGAATTAATAAACCCCTGAAAAATTGCTGTGTGTAACAGCTTTAATAGCTCTGTCCGGCTGCTTCCTAGTCTCTACCCCTTGAAAATAAAACAAACTCTAACTATAAATCAAGGGCACTGAAATGAAGGCCAGTCTCACATCACAGAGAATGGTTTTATAGGTGGAACGTGGGCTTGCTAATTTCTAGAATAAATTATTGTGCTTTATTGGATGCAGTTCCATTTACACACTTTGGGTTACAAAGACTTAAAAACAAGATCACAAACCCTGTAACAGGCTGATTCTAATATGTTTAATTCTTTTCCAGGCAGTTCCCAGTCTAAAAAACATTTAGCTGACAATGTGCCAGGAAATCCCTTTCATTAAAATAAACAGTGATGCACACATTGAGAAGTTATCTCTCTTATAATATCAATGATCTTTAATAGAGTTGTTTTATTACCAGAATAACATTTCTGCCTGACAGGTCTGGAGTCAATATTTAACAGATTTAGGTCATATTTAGCAATAGGATTTTGCAAAAACCTGGCAAGACTAAATTCTGACTGCAAACTCATAAAGTAGGTTTACAGATTACAAAATGAGCATTTTCATAAATATGCATGTCTCATAAATATTTGAGAAAAAAATGAAATGCGATCCAATATCTAAATGATTCTCTAATTAATAATTCTTTTGATAGGACAGTCTTGAATACATATTAAATACATTAGAAGAAAGAGAGAAAAAGAGAGAAAGAAAGATTGAATGAAGGGGGGAAGGAAAGAAAGAAGGAGGGGGAGAAGCAGAAAGAAAAGAAAAGGAAAAGGAAAAGGAAAAGGAAATGGAAATGGAAATGGAAATGGAAATGGAAATGGAAATGGAAATGGAAATGGAAATGGAAGTGAAAATGGAAAGGGAGAGAGAGGGAGAGGGAGACAGAGAAGGAGAAAGAGAGGGAGAGGCAGAAGAAGAGGGGGAAGGAGAAGGGGAAGGGGAAGGGGAAGGGGAAGAGGAAGGAGGAAGAGAGAAGGAGGGAGGGAGGGAGGGAGGGAGGGAGGAAGGAAGGAAGGAAGGAAGGAAGGAAGGAAGGAAGGAAGGAAGGAAGGAAGGAAGGAAGGAAGGAAGGGAGGGAGGGAGGGAGGGAGGGAGGGAGGGAGGGAGGGAGGGAGAGAGGGAGGGAGGGAGGGAAAACATCTTGAAATGGTAGCAAGATTTTTAAATCATACTTGTCCATTTTAAAGTTTGAAAATCAGTGAAGAAGACCCTTTAATCTTGTCAATATTATACAAAGGTCCTCACATGTACAGCCTGTTGCACATGAAAGATTGCTGTTTGATTCCCAGCACAGCTGGGGTCCAGGGCTTCAGGCAGCAGGGCTGCATGAATTTAAGAACACTATCTACTTCAGGATGTGAAAATCCTGAGGAAGAGGAGGTCAGAAGAGCATGCTGATGATCAGACACTGCTGAGGTGCAGTTTTGAGAATCTTTTTGGATGGGCAATTTACATTGGTTGCTCCAACTATAAAGGTCAAATTGACTTACAATATTTAAAAGGTATAAAAAGTGATTCACAATTGATTTCAAAAATACAAGTGACAAGTTCACTCTGAGGTTAATTCTGGAGCTCTAGCTTCCATACTTTGTAAGTATTTTGATAGTTGGTTGGCAAAGAATTGAGAAATCCCTCTCTTATGAATAGGTGATCATTCCCTCAAGAATTTAAGGGATATAGTAATTATTATATTTATGTTGTTGTCCCACTGAAAATTTTTTATCATCTACATAGACAGCAGTAACAAGGATGTCGAATTACCACACATAGTGAGTGTTCTATGAAGTCATTCATCTGACTTATTAAGCACCCAAGCAGATTTAAGGAGAGTTAAAGAGAGGAGCTACCTCAGCATCCTGTACACAGCTTTTACACTGAAGATTTGTTGGTTCTGCCTCTCTTGGCTGGCACGGCTGAGCCACAGATATACCTGTGAAAAGCCTGGCTAAAATTTATTTTCCTCAGTGCAAGCAGCAGAAATGTGATTCATAAACTGGCAGTCTGGCTCCTGCCCCATTCCTGAAGTTGAAGTAAGTCTTCATAGTCCCTTGCCTCACACCCATAGATCCCATATCTAAGGAATTTCACCAGCAATGCAAAATCCAAAAAAAAAAACCAATGGATAGACAGGTTTGTATAAGTCTGACTCACCTTCCTTAGCTTGTGGTTTTCAACTAAGCTGAAGAACTTTTGTTGACATTCACCAGTACTGCTGTTTGTGAAGTTGATGTTCACCTGTGCAATTATTGGCTACAAGAAATTTTTGCCTTTTACACATACCACATAACCATACTCTTTCATTCCCTGGTGGAAAAAGAATCTGCAGTTTTACTTAGAGCCACTCAACAATTACAGCTTCTGCTGCATTTTTCAAAATAGTTAAGAGAATGGGTTTCTTTCCAAAGGAGTGGCGTTAAAGATTCAAGAAATGATATTAAATCTCTGTTCCACATACAGAACAACATGCCTAGCAAAATGCAGCCAAGGTGCATTAAAAATAAACAAGAGATAAGAGAGGAATTCAGCTATTACTCTTTCAGGGAATTCTAGTTAAGAAGTTGAGAAAAAGAACTCCTACCTTCGTGGTTTGTGAAGTAAGAAAAAAAAATATTTCCAAGTTACTGAGGTTAAGAAAGTTTGCATTTATCTGTCATATATTACATGCAGGGACATTGAGGCTGCTGAACACATCAAAGTGGCCAAGTATTTGCCACCTACAAGGCTCAGGCCTGAACCCCTTCTTTATTATGAAATATGTATCCAGCCTTTCAAACTATAGCCAGGATATTTTTTCCTGTGAATTGTGTAAATGCGAAGATCACATTTGCTCACCTTCCAAGGAGTTTGTACGTGAAATGTTAGTGGTTAGCTCAGAAATAGTTTCATCTAAAAACTAAAGAGGACAGGTTTTGTGAACACAAATATGCATTTGCATAATTTTAGAGATGGAAAGTTAGAGTGCAGTTTTGATCATTTGGTCTATGGCTGTAACCATTGTTTTTCTAAAGTCCTTACAGCAGCAGAAATATTTTTTTTTTCTTCCAGACAAAATTGAATAAAGTTTGAACTTCTTGAAAATGCACTCCATTCTTCCTAATTTTCCCTAATTAGAAGACAAAAATGTATATTTTTTTTGGTCTCACATCCACAGGAACTGAAAAATTGACCTCCCAACAGTATTCCTAGTAATAAAGTGACAGATAACCAGCACTTACACACTACAATGAATGACATTCTACAAGTGCTTAGGTATAATATTTACATATTAGCAAAATAAATGAAATACTAGAAGCACCTCTAGATGTGTTACAGTGCTAAAGAATGGATGTTCAGGATTAGAAGAGGCAAGAATGGCTGGGATCAGAAGAAAAAAAATGATAAAGAAAGAACAATAAGCTGGACATAGAACACTGCTAAAGAAACTACTACAAATGCTAAAGCAGTGATGAAAACAGGGCACTGACAGCTGGAAGAAGGAAGAAAATCAAAAAGCATATTGTAAGAAAAGTTTCTGGGAGAATGGGACAAGGGAGTCACTATCTTCTCCATTAACCGAACAGAAAATGTGGGTATTAAGATGAGCAAAGTGCTAACTTTCCCACTTGGAACTTCTGTTGAGAAGATATTTTACCTGTTCACAGATATGTATTTATACACATTGTTTAGCCTCAGTGCAACATAATGATTAAGCAAATCATTCACTGCAATGAACAAAGTAATGTCCTCAAAGTATCTGCAAATTTTGCAGTGGAAATAAATCATAGCACCTCACATTATTGTAGCCACTAGTGTCAAATGGAGGAAAGATATCAAAAGAATCCCAGAGTTTCTTTTCTCCACTAATATTTCTCAAAGGGGTGAGGAGTGGGGAGGGGAGGGGGGGGAGAAGACAAACCATAATCAAATTGTGAATGAAATTTTGTTCAGCAACTTCAAGGGAAGGCATGGAGTCTGAAGTACTGGCATGAAAAGCAGCACTTTGACTGGGGCAGCAAAACTGCTCTTACATTTGTGAGGTTAAATTGAGGACCTTCCATAAGTTACCACCTTTGACTAATATAAAATCCATATGAAAAAAAATATTCAATATTTACAGAAAGAAATGGAAAAAGGGCAATATACCATATACTTGCATGTTCCTTACTATCACAGATTGAAAACATCAGTGTCCCTCCTCCACTTCATTAGTGGAACTGTGAAGTTGATAAAAGACTAAGATCACAAAAAATGTTAGGTGCCTGAAGAATGAGCAAACATTTGTCAGGATCTTTTACTTACATGTACATACAAACATGCAAAAACAGAAAGCTAAAATAATTTGTACAAATGAGATGCCCACCCAGTATCATTTTCTGATCAACTTCTGGTTTTACAAGGGTTTCATTATTATATGTCCTTGAAAATTCAGAGTCTGGGGAGCTGCAGAGGGCATGCAATATTACTTAATAACACCTGAATTGTATATTAGTGTATTGATCTGCCACGTATGCCGTTTGTACAGTCTGGTGCTCAGTTTAAAGAAAAAGCAGACAGATTTCTGTTCCAAATTCTGATGCTCACTTGCTATGCGACATAAGGACAATTCCTTACTTATCTATGATAGGGCTGAAATTAAAAAGACTTACTTGACTCAACAGATTTCAAGCAGTCTAAAGCAGTGTGACGATT
Source organism: Anas platyrhynchos (assembly GCF_047663525.1). NCBI lineage: Eukaryota > Metazoa > Chordata > Aves > Anseriformes > Anatidae > Anas > Anas platyrhynchos. Next base: position 35,257,790 of record NC_092621.1, on the reverse strand, counting down.
ATTGGGTGAAATCTTCAATACTTTCTGATCTTGATAGATATTCAAATAGCTCCCAAAGATATGCTATGTGAGTGTCTACAATGCATAGATGCTATTTTATCTGTACTGATAAGGAATTTATATTCAAGCCAATTGAAGAAGCAAACCCTAAAACAAACAAAAAAGTACATTCTGCATAATAGAAAAGGACATGAAGAAATCCAAGCCAAATGAAAATTAACTTTAAATGTTCACACTCTGCAGTATATCGTGTTCACACAACCAATTAAAAGAAATGCCATCTCGTTTGGAAAATATCTATTGATTTCTCAGTTCATCAGATCAGCTTGATGTGTCCGGCAATGGCTCCTATGACATCATCAATATTTTTCTATTTAGAATAATGACTTATTTTATATGCCAAGAGCTATAAAAAAGACCATATACATATATTTCTAAGGACATCAGCTTAAAAACCATCTCGATTTCCCCCTTTAACACACAATATTTTTTATCCACCTTTAAAGAAAAAAATTTGGATCTTGCCATGAGATTCATTTATGGAACTCGGTAAATTTGTTTAGTTTATAAACCGAGCACTAAATCATGTTTCCCCTATTAGATGCTGTCGCTTTGGCCTGCATTTGGGGTCCAAATTACACACATTTTTCTTTTAGAGTATGCAGAATACATTTCAGAGAAATCCTCCCAGCCCTGCTGCCCCCCTCCCCTTTTCTTCTCTTGCAGCCTCCTGTATCTTTTAACTGTCTGGATTCCAACTGCTTCATATTATCTCTAAATCTTTATACAGAGTCTAAAAGGCATCCATTTAGCTACATGATTATTCTGTTCAATTCACTCATGTATGTTTTTCAAGCTAGACTTACAGCTGAATCTCAGCCCAGTTTCCAGCAATGGGAAGGAATATTTATATGCCCTGGACATAGATGTGCCCTTAATCAGAAGTCCCTATACGACCAATTGGCATTAAAAAAAAAAAAAAATCAAGCAAGATCTGAGCCAGGAACCAGAAATGAGACAATGAGACAGTTTTGACATCTAACCCCATGTAATTCTTTCTTCTAAGAGTTGCAGTCTGGGAATGGAGAGGGCAGAAAGAATTCCTTGCCTTTCCCCCTCCTTTCCAGCCTACTCCACATGGAGGGCTCCCAGACTCCACTGGGACATCATTTTGCCATGGACATAAGACCTTTCAGAGATCCTGGAAATCTCCTTGCAGAGAGCAAGGAGAGCTAATGGAAAGGAGAGCTAAAGGAAAGTACAGCAAATGGGGTTGTATTGCTACTTTCAATTATTCCTGGTTTTCTTTAATAAAATTCTGTCTGTTTTAAAGGATGCTGCCCACGTGGCTCTGCACTAAACAGAGTAAAGCAGAGAGTTTCTACTCTCTCCATAGGGTTGAGTGACACAGAACTTGCTCTTCACCAGGGGCAATGCTGTCACCTTCTCAGACTCTGAACTAGGGGTGATTACAACACTCTGAATAAACAAAGCAAAACACACGGCCCCAAATCCCCTAATTCACCATACCACTTCAGTAGTTACTGGAATGTGGTTTGCTGACCTCTGGTGGTTATCAAAGCTACGAGAGTTCACTTGCCAGCCGGACCTGGAAAGTCTAAATGAGAAATACATAAATGTTTAAAGCCTGTGCAGCTGTGGTGTTAGACAGTGGGAAAAGCTTAATATTTAGATCCCAAAGTTCACGAGCCACTGTACTATGCTACATGAAGACTAAATCACTGCACTTTTTATTGTAAAACATTATCTTGGTATCATTTTACTTAACAAAAAGATCTGAAGTAAAATATAGAGCAGCAGCTTCTGCCTCACATGGGCTCTCACCTAACACGTCTCCCTTACTCTTCCTGCCTGTGTGACCCTTCAGTCCAATCCCTGATATGTCCCTCTGTCTCCTGAAGAAAATTCATCTCTCCTTTGGCACCAGGCTCAGAAGGGAAGCCTGTGCGGGCAGGTGTTTTAAGGTGTTGAGGCAGGAAGAGCATAGACAGGTGATGTCCTCTGAAGGGTCACATGGAGAGCCTCTGGAAAAATCTGGATAAGGCTCATTGTTATCTCTACTTTTTTTTTTTGGCTTAACCCTCTGGTTTGGATTTCCCTTTGAAAGCAAGTCCAAGGTGAAACTGAGCCTGTGGCACTGTGCAAAATGTTTGCGGAGGGCCAAAGCCCTGGACCTGCACTCAGTCCATGTAGTTACACTAATTCCCGGTCTGTCCCATTTTACCCATCACACAATGTTCAGCAAGTCAGAGAATGGACCAGGATGGCACTGAACTCATCCTCTGAAAATTAAAAAAGTAAAAAAGGCAAGCCTTCCATCTCAGACATTAATAAAGTCTGCTATGAGTCATCCTTGTCCTTGGTTATATTCCTTCCAAGGAAGTGTTTTCCTTTGCCCATGGAAATGTACACTAAATATAAACACAGCTTTCACAGTGACGTTTCACCAGTTTAATGACTATACCATCTTCAAGGACACTTTCTGTTGCTACGTACTGTATCCATATTGTTCCTATTTGCCTTTCTTTGACAGAATAGTGGCTAAAACAGACCACAGTCTATTTGAGCCTGAAATTGTTTCTGGCTACATGACTGCCTGAAATTTTGCATTTAGTAAGTGACAAACATTCTCTTTGTCTTCATGTTACCAATCAGATGCATTACTCTGTTCAACACTGTGCTGTCTTATCCATTCTTCCAGCTTTGTCACTGATCCCCTGAGCCATCTAACTGTGAGCACTGGTCCACGTGATTTGTTGAAATTATGTTGAATTAGTTGATAGAGATATACCAAAAGGGATTCAAATAACTTTCCTCTTAAGACCAACCTGCTGTGGAAAGCTTGCTCGAAATGTCTCTTCCTGACCCAGTCTTGAGTTAGTTAGACATGACTCTCTTCAGTGTTAGAAAATAAGGTAACAGATGTTCAAGATTACGTCTGGTTAGCATGCTTCTGGAAAATGAAAAACCACATCCACACTAACCATGCTACAAATGAGATTAAATGCAGGTTATGTTAAAGCAATGTAAAAACATTGTGTGAATATGGCTTCAGGGTGACTGCCCTGACTTCCTTTAGACTGAGTGTGTAAAGAATCAATAAAATACAACACTTACAAAGGACTCTTGGGACAAATGATCATCACAAGCTGTTGGTTCTCAATTCTCTTGTGTAAGCAGGTGTAGGCTGGCATTTCCAGTATCTGCTTGGTGAAACAATAGTTTCTTTATTAAGGGCTAAAATTTGTCCTCTGATATGTGTGAATGACTCCCATTGAAGTAAATGAAAATGTCAATTAATTATTTAGCTTAGTTACAGGGGTATAACTACAGCAATAATGAGAAGAAATTAAAAGAAGAAAAATGTAGATTGACTATCAGAAGAAAATCCCAGGCAGTAAGACTGTTTCTAGCACTGAAGCACGTGTGATTTTAAAAATGTGATTGATACTGTTTTTTTTCCTAAGGTTGTATACATGTATATTTCAGTTCTTAAACTGGATCCAGACTACACTTTTCCCATCATCAAAACATTACAGGGTGAAATAATTTCTCAAGGGAAAAGAACACTTGGGAACATTTAAATTAGGTTGGAGAAACATCAGGAAATATAGCACAGAAATCAATTCCACATTAACAGGAAGATGTAGTGGTTGATCTTTATCATCCCTGCATTCCACGTAATATTTATAATTTGGATCTTATAGCTTATTTACAACTGCAGGATACAGAGGTCTGAGGCATTTGTAGGTCACTTCATTACACATGTAGGCCAGGTATATGCCATTGTTTGGATAACTGATCCTGCTCCTTACCACATCCTGTACTCTTGTGTGCAAAGTACATGAAGCCTACAGAAGGTGGTTTGCCATGTGCCCTGTCTTTCTCAGCAACAAGAACAAGCAGACTGATCACACCTGATCAAGTACATTTGTATTGTACAGCCTGGACTGTCCCTTACCTGTAGGACACACAGTATTTACAGCTATTGTTGGTGAAGTCTAACACTGAGTGACAGTGTCTGTGTGTGTTTCCGTGCTGTGTCCATGGATGAAGACATGCATTGCCCTTCCTATTGGAGTCAGTCGGAGTGAGCTTGCTGATCATTTGGGTCATCCTATGATGTTTAAGCCAGTGACAAGACACATTAAAAAGCAAAGCAGCAACCCCACAATTGTATTATGGAGCTCCACAAATTTTTCAACCTGTTTTCTTGAGACAGAAAAAGCACAAGCTTCACTTGTGCAGTCTATGAAACCAGAATATCATCCAAAAAAGTACCGCTAACCTTGCCTTCAACAGAAAATCTGTAAAAAGAGAGAAAGAGAGAAAGAGAGGGGGGGGGGGGGGGGGGAGAGAGAGGGAGAGAGAGAGAGAGAGAGAGAGAGAGAAAGAGAGAGAGAGAGAGAGAGAGAGAGAGAGAGAAAGAAAGAAAAAGAAAGAAAGAAAGAAAGAAAAAGAAAGAAAGAAAGAAAGAAAGAAAGAAAGAAAGAAAGAAAGAAAGAAAGAAAGAAAGAAAGAAAGAAAGAAAGAAAGAAAGAAAGAAAGAAAGAAAGAAAGAAAGAAAGAAAGAAAGAAAGAAAGAAAGAAAGAAAGAAAGAAAGAAAGAAAGAAAGAAAGAAAGAAAGAAAGAAAGAAAGAAAGAAAGGAAGGAAGGAAGGAAGGAAGGAAGGAAGGAAGGAAGGAAGGAAGGAAGGAAGGAAGGAAGGAAGGAAGGAAGGAAGGAAGGAAGGAAGGAAGGAAGGAAGGAAGGAAGGAAGGAAGGAAGGAAGGAAGGAAGGAAGGAAGGAAGGAAGGAAGGAAGGAAAAGAGAGAAAAAAAGAGAGAAAGAGAGAGAGAGAAAGAAAGAAAGCTCAAATGATATGCCCTTAGTATACGGAAGGTGAAAATCACAGATACAGAGAGTAATATGTGAATCGTAGTAAAAACTGTTCAGCAAATGCACTGGCAGCAGAAATGATGGCAAAGCCTTTATGTTTTCTGATAATGCAGCTCTTTGAAACACTGTGAGCACACTCTCTCTCTCTGCATCATGTCACCCAGGACACGGAATGGGACAGGGCCTCTGTGCTTCTCAGTTCGTAGATGTGCCATACAATACAACAAACCAGCTATATAAAAGCATACTGAATGAGGCTCTGTGCCTGCAAGGGAAATTTAATTGGATTTCTTTATAGGTTGCAACAATCCAATGAAAGATTATGTAAGAATAGCATGATTCAATTTCAGCATGCACTTGAATAATAATATTTTTTTAATAAAAAAAAAAAAAAAGAGAATTCTTCATGTACATAGGAAAAAAAAAAGGGGGGGAGCTGGTGCGGGAAAGGGGGGTAAAGATGAAAGCAACCTAAGACAGAAGTTTTCAACCCAAATAGGCTACATGGTCCAACTTTATTCACAGTAGTATGGATATTGTGTGTGTCGTTGTCCCAACTTAGGATATAAAAGCACAAATTATAATCCATTTAATGTGAATATATAGGCTTTCATGGCTCTGGCTTTGACTTTTTGGAAGAATAATGGTGTCTTTCATTCTGTCCCCATACTCTGAATCAAAGTGACTGAGAAAAGAAAACAAAATATTGCTTCATGCAGCTATCAGATCCACCTCAATGAATAATGATGAGTTCAAGCATTACAGGTTTGAGTTGCTTGGGTGTAACTTAAACATTTCTGTGCCTTTCTTCATATTTTACATATATTTTCACATTAGGTAGCAGCCACATAAAATCATATATTATTTGGATTTTTTAAGGATACATAAGGTGCAAGTGTGCATTTGTATGTGTTTGTGTATATAGCATATATACCTGTAGATACATGCTGTATACCTGTAGATATATAGCATATATGCCCATCAGTCAAACTTAAATACTTGGTGAGAAGTGGCACCTAACTTGAATACAGCCTGTTGATTTCTGTTACAGTCAGATACAGCAATTATATACCCTTTGTTAACTTCAAATAAACTTGTAAGGAAAGCTTTTATTGTGTTTAATGTGAAAATGAAGAATATAACTCAAAAAAATAATCTGTGTTACTTTATTTCACAGTAAGTCTAACCTATTTATGATCTTAGTTATTAGTGCAACACAAAGTTTCAGACTGGGGACGTAAAAGTACTCTGTATGATTTTCAGGGACTTTAAAATAAAAAGTAAGGGACAAATGAGTCTTAAGGCTCCCAGAAAAGAGCAAAGAGGAGTCTGAAATTGTAGAATAAACATGTTAGTTTTATACTTCTGCCAAAATTATCAGCAATCAAAACAAGATCAATATTGATATTAAAGATTTATCATTACTTTTAAAAAAGAACACTGTATTTCATACTCAACTGGGTTCTTGTTTTAGAAATTATGGTTTGAAAGGTAATGACTCTAAAATAAAATGTTATATACCAAGCACATAATTTACCAGGAAAGGGTAAATTTCATGACCAAGTACCTAACAGGGACTTGCAAAATACACAGCCTAGTCAGTATTACAGCAGAGGTCTACCTGTGCTATAGCTAACCTCTTATTAATGGGATTTTTAAATTTCTTCTAAGTTTTCTTTAACCATATCACAAGAGTCATATCATGTAAGCCAGAAGTTCATAGTATTTGGCCTGCTTTGGATTGGTGCCAGGATGGTTTGTTGTCCTGAATTAGTTGATACTTGAAGGAAGGTTTCCTTCGACAGCATGACCCCACCTTCTCAGGTACAAAGGCTGTCATAGGTTTGACAAATTCCTCCGGCAATTTTTGATGGCTAATCAGAGGATTCAGGCCCCAAGGTGCCTGATGTTTTTCCCATAAAAATAACTTTTTCTCCTTCTAATGCTCAATGTTCTGCCCCTTTGCTTTGGAGAAACTATATGAAAATTAATTATCCTAAAAGAGTTTAAGTTTCAGAAAAAACACAAATCAGAGTTACAGGCAAAGTGGGTTAAATGAGCCCATGCACCATCCAAGCAACTGAAAAGCTTTCAGGCTGGTAGCTCAGCTGCTGAAAGCACCATATAACTGCTACGGGTTATTTTGCATTTGTCATTAAGCAGGTCCTTGAAAATAAAAATGAAAAATAACTAAACTAAACTAATTAAAATACAATACAATACAATACAATACGATACAATAAAAATGTTAAATTAAATTAAATTAAAAACAAGGAGGTCCATTGTTGCAAATTCCTGCTGTGATAAGGTGAATTTCTTATTTTGGGGGAAAACTAACCTGAGTACAATATAGACTTCTGAAGGGGCTCAGGCTGTTTCATCAAAGAAAATAATTGACACATTGATGTGTAGGGGAAAGGGGGTTAAGGGAAGTATGAGGAGAGATGATTTTGAAGATAATCTCTTCTTAATCTCTTCTGGTAAGAGAAGGAAATGGCTATGCATGGATAAAAAGGATGGAGGAAAGAGGCTAAAGGAAAGGATGTTGATTAATGCAAAGTGGGAATAACAGGACCACTGTGATAAATGACATGGGAAAGAGTAGGTGCTGGGGACTTAGAGTCTAGAGCAACTGCTGTTGCAGGGGTCTAGACAGGATGGAGGAAAAAGGAGAAATAGAAGTCTGCAAGAGGCATAAGACCTTTGCCTTCTGTTTCCTGCCTCATCTGAATTAAGGAGCCTCTTCACACATAGACTGCTCCTGGGAAGACCTGATCATCTAGGAAAAATATAATAATATAGCAATTTTAATAGCAATGCCAACCTGAGACATTCCTGGTATTTCCTGCCACTGGTCATTTTCCTGCCATTTTTACCCGGTGTTTTGTGGACCTATTCTATAATATATCATGGGGCTGTCACAGAACTTAAAAGATGCTTGCAAAGTAAAGGCTTATTCTTAAGCTGGATCTACTCATTGATTTTTTCTTACTGTAAAATGATGTCCTTGGTCCCTCTCTGATGATATCCTGTCCCTCATGCATAGGAAGAGCTGCAAAGGAAGTATGTATCACATGCACAGGTACCAGACTGAGGCCAAAAACTGAGAGCAGATGTATTTCACACATATCAGAATCTCTCAGCCTTTCTAGATAGAAGGCAGTGAGAGGAGAACACACACCAGCATGTATAAAGCATTTCACAGTTCTCTAAGATGTTCCCTGACAGCATTCCCATCCACACAAGAAATTCAGAAAAGTATGGGAAAGCCTTTTCACAACTCTCTGAATGCCCTTGTTTTATGTAAAAAACATTTCTTTCAGCTGTTTTAAAATTACTGACATTCTTGAATTCCCCTTGCATTTGACATGTTGCATTGTACATGGTGTTTGTTTAGGTCTGGCCTTGCCATGCGAGGGAGTTTAGGTGGGAGAGCAGTGAGTGGATCAGGGACTCTTCCAGTTTATCACCAAGTGAACTGTCCAAGCCATGAGCAAACAGTTTCTCCAGGAGAATACTGAAGAAAACAGTGTCAAATGTTTTACTAGAATGCAGGTAAAAAGCATCCACAACGGAATTTTAAATACTGTAGTATTTTAAATACTATATAGTTTCTTATTACACCCATCTTCATATTTTTGATAAAATATTTGCCTATTTGGAAAAGTAATCTAGAAGGTTTTTCCTATTTTATTAGTTTACTAGTTTATTAAAGTAAAAGAAGGTAAAGAACAACTGTCCTTTAAACATTTACATCTCCCCACAGATATGAATTAAACTTTTGCCACAAAAACTCATAAGTCAACATTGGTTATGAATTTCAGAGCCTTCTAGCTTTTAAATCTATGATCATTTGTTTTTTTATTTCTTACTGCTTTTTATTTAGAAAATGATGGACAAATTCAGGTTCTTTCCTGATCTAATTCTGTCTTCAGGAACATTTATCTGCAAGCAGGGATCTCTGATGATATTAACATCCATCTGCCCCAACCTTCCATCCACAGTATCACTCTCAAAGTTGCTGTTTGTTACAAAGCACACATGTTATCCTATTAATGTCAAAGAATAATTCACTTACGCCCTTTCCCTCTGCAAGGAATGTAGAATACGGGTTTCCATTTGTCTTTGTTTGGCATGGCAGCCACAATCTGATTGGAGGGTAGATGTGTAGGTTGATAATATAATTGTTTTCTGTATAAATACTGTCATGAAAGCAAAGCGTGCAAGAGCAATAGTCTATGTCTGATGATTGGACAGATCTAACTTGTACAAATAGAGCATTTAGTAAGTAATTACACTTGAGAAAGATTTCTTCAACATCAACTTAAAAGCAGACTCCTTCTATTGAATCTGCACTCATCTTTGTGTTATTTTGATAGCATAGACCTTGTTACGCTAGTTTGTATTGCACCAATATTTCCAGCATAACTAATATTCATTCTTTAGATGTTTAACTCTAAGAGTTAACTCTAAAATAAAATAAAATAAAAAAGTTCTTTGATGATGCTTGCAATACATTTAGTAGCAGAAACAAACAGCACAGCCTTACAGTTACCTGTTTGTGTACTTGAACTGTCCCATGTTATGAGATATAATTTTGAAGATATAGATTGTTCCTCTGTATTTAGAAATCCAGAGCACAAAACATTCACCTAGCAGCCATTTCTTTTCCTTTGTCAAAATATTAGTGAAGCTGGTTTCATGTTAGGCAAATATACTTCACCCAACACGTACTTTAGCCAGAACTGGTGATTAAAGATTAATGGAACAGTTCAGCTTTTTTTCTTTTCTGTCAACACAGAAGTCTTCCTTGGGCAACTGCTTTAGCTTTCTTGACACCTTTCCTTTTTGCTTCAACAGCAGAGGAAAAGAAATAGAATTAGAGTAGGTTGGGGGAAAAATGCTGAAATATTTCAGCCCTTCAATCTCAGCAGCTTCACAGAATAAAAATATCAGGGGTGGGAGTGGGAAGCTCTGATGGACTATCAGCATCTGCTGGAGATGGAAATGTACACCCAATTAGAGGTCAGACCATGCTCCCTGGCTGGGATATTTGGGGAAAACTGAAAAGATATTTAGCAGTTCCACATCAATCTTTGCTCGGTGTTCAAGCTGGGGAAAGCTGAACCAAAGTGAACAGGCAAGCCTGTGACTCCAAATGGAGAGCTAGTAGACACAAATGTCTTGAGCATTACAGTAAGAATGTCTATTACTAGTAGCACTGATTACAGTTCAACAAACCCTGAGATAGATGGAACACCTTGTAAAATGTATTCACATTAGAATGGAGGCTACAGTATAAAGATAATTCGAGCAGTGTTAAATTGTTTCTGAGGCCAACTGACCACAAACTTAACACTGAACTCTCCTAACATACAGGATAAAGTGACTCAGTTTGTGCTAGCTCCTGACATCTCTGGTAACCTCCAGAGAGAGAAATGCTTACCATGGACCAGGGACCACTCACTGTCGCAGTTTATCAGAAAGGGCACCACTATTCCAATGCATAGAAATGTTTCCTGACACTGTTAAATCAACTAATGAAGATTTGCTAATAAAATCCATGCCTCAAGGATAGATAAGTCCCTGTGTCTTAAAACCTTCTGTTTGAATGACTGAAATACTGATGTTGTCTGCTATATAATCTACTTGGCAGTAGGTTGTTTTTCCTTACCCTTGAACAGGTCAACATATTCTAGGGAAACTTCTCCCACCCAATTTGCAACAATGCTCCAAAAAATAAGCAACATAGGAGAAATATCTGTATTCACAGAACACAGTTTCACAGTGTAGGATGAGCTAATCTACCATTTCGGTGTTGAGAAAGGAGAAGATAATGCTCTCCCTCTGCCTTTTTCATTGACAACCTCACACTGCAGCTGCGCACCTTGCATCAGCTCAGTCATCCATGCCTCTGTGCAAGCCAGTACCAGCCATGAGTTTGGAAGATGAGCAGAAGAGGAAATGAAGAAGACTTCCTTTGTCAACGGTGGTAAGCTGCTGTCTTGCATGACCATTTTGATACATTGATGTATCTTGTACTTTCTTTACTAACAGCATCCATAAATACATCTTTTGGGGGGAAAATATGAAATAAATAATGGACTGAGAAAATATGTCACACATTAAATATCACAGAGTGCCTTGGGTTGGAAGGGACCTTAGAGATCATCTTTCTCCTTAATGAGGCAACATAGTACAGGTGATTTCAGACTATAAGTTATCCACGTATTAACCAGACAGTGATTCTAACTTTACTGTTTGCTTACCACAATAGATGAAACTCAACTGTGTTGTGTAAAGTACTTCTGTGAAACAAAAGGAAGAGAACAGTTATCAGAACTATTGGGAATCATCACAAGCTTTTATTCTGGTGGATGTCACTGAGAAAGAGATATTTCACAATGCAATCAGCTCAAGCTGCATCAGCTAGGTCAGCTAATTATTTAAGAATAAACAGGCAGAAAGAAACCTGAATCAAATATCTTACTAATAAAAAGGACTAGATCCTTGGCTAATTTTGGTAATCACAGATCCACATGAATCAGTAAAGATATCCCAAATAATACTAACAAAACTATTTAAATCTAGGAAGTTCTTGCTGATGAGGCTGACTTTCTTGCTTCTCCGTTCAATCTTTGTGCCGTGTTATCATCATTCACAGGACAAAAGTGTTTTGTTTTGTTTTGTTTTAATTTCTGGCTTGTTGTACTCTGATTTGTCATACTTTCACAGCATAGGTCTGGAATCTGTTAATAGAGAAATGTTTATCATCTCAAAACTGATTTACATGGAATAGATCCTGAAAACTGTAGAGTTAATAGGACTTAGGGAAAAGGACTCTGAACAGCTTGCAGAAGCCAAATGACCAGACACTGGGCTTTTCTGAAGCAAATTGTGTGACCTAGGTACTCAATTTCCATTAAACTCCTGCAAGACTTTATCTCTGAAGGCTGTTTTCCTTAAGAAGACTCCATTGCCCTGGTCTCTGAAGTTTTCAGCAGGAGCTAGTGGTTGCTGACTGCTTTTAGAAATAGCTCTGTCTGCCACCTGAACCTCTTTTTAGAGAAATCTGAGTTAATTTCTTGACAGCTATTGTTAACGATCCTAAAATTCTATGATAAATGAGGTAACTGTTTCATAAACTGTTCTACAGAAAACATCTTACAGGGTTTTACTTGACTAATTTGTTATAGTTTATTTCTGGAATGTAAAGAAGGTTCTGTTGTGCTCTGGTCTCCCTAGTTTGTGCTCTGGTCTCCCTAGTTCTCATGTAGGCTGCTTTAAGCATCCACCATAAATGTTCACAGTAGTGAGGAAGAGCTTTAGAACCTCCTGAACCCAATAGACTATGTGTGTTACTCTGAGCAGAGGGATAATAACCTCCTCTGTGCTTGGTAAATCTCTGTTGGACTCCAGGAGATAACATCATCAACAAGTGGTCTTTACAGACTTTAACACAAATCTCATACATTGTCACATGAATAGTTATTTACTTAAGTCAATCCTGTACCCTCAGATTTCCATTCAGAATTGTAATGGCAAAATAATAATAATAACAACAATAACTTTTGTAATTCTTGTTATAAATTTGATTCATCCTCTGATTAAGCTCAAACCCTTCTAACCCTTCAAACCCTTCAAAACAAACTTCGAAGTGATTCCCTACAATCAAATCCATCACCCTCTGAACACAACTTTTTAAATGTGCAGAACATTCCAGATGCTGACACATTTAAAACAGGTACATTTTCTTTAACGAGAAACACCCTGAGTATCATACTGTCTCCAGCAGAAAACAAAATCCTTTGCTATTTTCTTAGCTTTCTTGATGGCAAGATAATTGCAAGAGAGAGCATGTTCTTTGCAGCAGCTGTGATTATTGGAAACACTATAGGAAGCAAACACATATGTATAAGTTTTTTTTAATGTACTGGAATAACAGAACAAAATGTGTGTGATCCAGCCAAGTCAGGTCCTTATAGGCTGTCCAACACTGATGTGTAAGGGCCAGACAGTCCTCAGTGGATCACTACAGTAGGAGTGTGACCAATAGATGGAAGATGCTCCAAGACAAATCATGTCTGTAGCTGACAACCCCTCCCAGGGCATCGCATGGCAGGGAGATTTTCATGCCACCGTGAATCATGGAGAGTAGCAATGGACTTCTTCTTCTGTTTGTGTCCTTTAACCTCAGTGTGAAAGGCAGATGGAGAGCATACCTCCTCCTCTTCAGCTTCTGGCTAAAGTGTCCCCTCATGGGATGGCTGGCAAGGGACAATTGTTGCAGCCTCCACAGGTGCAAGAGCTCTCACAGTAGCAATTCATTGCCAATACTTGACGTGCTGCTGATGCAGTGGGACATGGGATCGTATAACTGCATATTATGTGTATCTTCTCTTCAACAGAAAGAGACAAACAGGGAACTGTCCTCTCTTCAAGCTGCTGAAAGAGACAGAACAGAAAACAGGTTGATTTGTAATAAATCCCTAAGTTCCTGGGTACCGAACATACTTACATGGCAGACACAAAGTTGAATCTTTGCTGTTTAAATCTCCTAGGCTATAACTAGGCTCTAAATTGCAACTCAGAATTTGTTTATACTTGGTGTCTGAGTTGGTTTTGGTTAATTACTTGCTTCTTTTTTTTTTTTTTAAAAACAACCTTTTTAATGAATATCATTTCGGTGTTATACAGATTTTTGTTCAGGCATTAATGTGCTCTTATTTTTCTTGAAGAGTAAAGGTAGCTACTCAAAGTGTATTCTCAGAATCTAATTCAGGATTTCAAAAGCTGTTTTGTACTATTAGAAAAAAGATGGAGAAGTAAGAATTGATATCAGTGATAATTGCAATCAGAGACCTTTCACTTTCCTCCAACTCTCTTCCAACTTACAGGCTAGAGAAATCTTCACTCCTGAACACCTTTGCCACCATACAGAATCAGCCTCTGTTTATGCTTTTGTATACCAACATTCAGTGACTCCTGTAAGGAAAGTTGGAAAAGGGCAAGTAAACCTCATAAGTCCCCAACACATGACCTATTTGCAGTTTCACAAACCCAAATAGAATTAATGTGCATTGTGGAGCCATAGTCCCTGGAAAACATCAACACTCTGACAGTTTCTTCCAGTCAGCCGTTCTAAACATAACAGTTTCTTCCAGTCATCTAATCAGAAATTAAGTGTCTACAAACCAGAGCACAGAATCTCTTAATCTCATTTAGCAGAGCAATTGTACGTCAGGACATCAGTATTTAGGCTAATATTGTCCTGTGATTTTTTCTAATCTATCCATTTCAAAATGATGACCTAGAATAGGATAATAATAATATTTTTGGCAGTTACTGTCAGTGGATGATCATTGCTAGTTGGCATTTCATTCTTTTATATTACCATAGCAGAAAGTTCTTGTCTGTATCTGTCTATACCAAAATGTTACAAGCAAGTTGTTTTCTGTTAAGTTAGGCATTCTTCTTTGCTATCATGAACATTGTATTTTAGCAAAACAGTAAATATTCTTAATGATGTTTATATGTACAGATACAGTACAGGGAACTGTCTTGAAAACAAACATTAATTTAAAAGTAATGTAGTGCTTAGATTCTGTCAAAACTGTTTGATGGACTTTCATTCTTCAGCTTCACTTTTTCCACCAGCACAATCCAAAATGGATGTGAGTGAAAGCCTTTATGAAAAGTGAGGGGAAATTTAATGTCACAGGATTACATGAACTTTTGTCTAAGAAGAATGCTCTGCAGGAAAAAGAATGAAGAAAGTAGTTCTCTACATGGAATTACTTTTCAGGAATTAAGCAGTACGGAAGAGTGTGAATAGATAATTTCTGCTTCTTCAGAGACATTAATAATAATAATAATAATAACAATAAATTGTCATCATCAGAAGAAATAAGACTCCTGTCCCAGTTTCAAATACCTTGATAGGTATTTGAGGCATGCAAGAGATACACAACTGGGTCCCATGTTTTCAGAGCCACTACAGTAAGATTTATATACTCTCCAGCACAATAAATAATCACAAAACTTGAGGAGTATAGGAAGAGAAGGGAAGGGAAGGCCATTTTTTTTTTTTTTTTTTTTTTTTTTTTTTTTTTTTTTTTTGGTTTTAAAGAGTATGGCTCTTTAGACAAGGCAGGTACTTTATTTCATTATTTTTTATTTTTTTATTTTTTTTTTTATCCTGATGCTGTTATCATAATGGATGGGAAGAAGTGTGTTATTTACAGTTTGGGTTATTCTTGCAGAGAACTAAAAGCTTTGTTCCAGCTAATGTTTTTTACACTACAATGATGGGTGGCCACTGTGTATATTCTTCAGTAGAGGTTGTCATTGATAAAATTTATCTTCACTAATAATAGTTTCCTCTAGTTTTCTAATAGTTAGCACTAGTTTTCTAAAAGAAATAAACTGTCCTGGCAGAGTAAAATTAGAGGATGGTTTTTACTCTTTCACTATTTAACACATTGAAGTGATGCATGTGCATCATTTTTGGTGTGAAAGAACTTGGAGTATACTGAATGAACTTCAACAAGCCATGTAAATATTTTGCATCTTTTTTCATTCATGATTAAATAATTATCTCCCATTTTAACTCTAAATTTTCTGAGTTTCAATAGGAAAATCTGAATGGATATAAAATAAATAAATAAAAAGATATAACCATAGATATATATACATATTTGTGTGTGTATGTGTTTGTAAAACAAAGTTGCTTTGCTAGATTTCAGGCTTATTCCCTACTACATATAATACAGCTGATGTATTGCTGTAACTGTTAAGAATTACTACAACTATATGAAAAAAAAATAGATACTCTTTTAGCATATATTTTTAAGAAGGGACTTGCCTGGAAACACAGGTAAAATGTTCATTCGGGCTTTTCATGGAAAGACAGGAAGGTTAGAAGAAAGTTAGGAATGTGAATTTGCTTTTCTACAGAAAATCAGAAATATTGTTACTCTGAGAAAAGAGAATAACATCATGCTGTCATTTAGTGATGGGTCATGCTGGAGGGAGTGTCTGACTTATTAAAATGCTCCCTATGGATTCAATGGATAGAAACATTTCCTTAAGGAAATATCTATGGGAACATAGCCAGAACATTTCTGTATCACTCCTCATTGGGAAAATTTAACAGCTCCTTAGAGACAGTTTGGAGTGTGAAAATTGTGAGTCTTTTGGTGTGCTTTGCATACTGTTCTAACATTTACTAAGTACTTAGAAAAAGTTCCATGAAATGCCTTCAGAAAACTGGCTTATTATTCCTCAACTGCTCTCTAGTGTTTCTGTCAGATTGAAAAGCTACTGATTACAGAATGATCCCAACTTAAGAGAAGATCTAGTAGTGGGATAAAAAGTCCATAAAATCCCTTAATACAGATATGGGAAGTGAAACCAAAAAGCATGTATCAAAAAGGAAAATATAGTTATTGTTATCACATCCGTCAAAGGAATTACTCTGTTTCAGTGAAACTCTTTTGCAGTAGTTCCTGTGATAAAGGATCTAAAGGATGGCTCCAGGAAGAGATCAACTTGTTAACAGAACACCATGTATTGACTGTGTTCAAAAAGTCTGTATATTCAGCAAATCTCCATTGTAACACACCCTCTGCTATTGTAAGAACAGTAGTTCCTGTGGTGAGTATTTGACTTCACAGTGAACTGTATCTTTTGCACTACAAAACTTCAAAGTTAGACACTTCAGAGAAAAGAGATGGAAATGCTTTCCCTTTAACTTTGTGCTTAACTGTTTAATGAAGAGTTCTGTCTTTAATAGGTCAGTGAAGCTATAGTGGTAAAAAGTGGCAGCTTTGTCTAACAGGGTAGAGGCTTTCCTTTAAATATTTAAGGTTATTTAAAAAGTTTATTTCAGTTATATTGCAAATATAATCCAATCTGTCCATAAGTAAGACAGGTTCAAGCCTTTCATCACCTGTATTGTGTTGGAATTTGAGCAACTCTGCTGAAGGCCACAATTAGGCGGAACTACCTGATACTAGATTTAAACCTGGGCTTCCACTACCTGAAGTATTTTTCTAAAACTACGGAAGAAAAAGAGGTGCTTCATTTGCTCCTTCATGCTCTTCCCCTACAATAGAAAGGATTAAGTAAACTAACTAAACCCAGTTTGCTTTAGTTCAACAGTCAGCAAAAGCAGTCATTTTCTGGGTACTTGACCTTTGCTTTGTCACTTTCTAATAAAAAAATAAAAAAGGAAACATAAGGAGGACATTTATGCAGGAGCTGTAAACCGTTGACTTGTGCTTTTTATGCATGTACTTAATGTTCTTGTTTTACAACCTTAACTCTCCCAGAAGAATTTATAACAGTCACTAGACACATGCGGTTGACATGTGCCATTTGTGATGCTAACATGAAAATGGCTACAGCAAAATGTTCTGGTGAATAAAGGATGAACTCTAAGCTCTGCGTCAACAAATATGTCTGGGGCAAGTTTGACAATTCTTTTTACAAAACCAAAGCTCTAAAATTATAGGTAAGATATATGATTCTGTCCTTGCTTCTGTATTTTTTATGCTGGACTTAGTGAAAAACTTAGGAAAAGAAGGATCAGTCAGAGATCTGGTATGTATTTATGTATGTGTGTGTATGTACATATGCATATATAGAGATGTGTGTTTCCTGATCACGTACAAGATCCATTATTATTCTTGGTTCTGATTAAATGAAATTTTAAAATGACAGGTGAAGTCCTATCTTTATCAAGAATTACTTTAAAGAAAAACAGAGCCTTTGTTTTTATGGTAATTCTTTACTTTTCCTCTCTTTACAGTAGGCAGGAATTAGTTATCATAACTACATCAATGTATCATTATAGAGATTACCATACTGTTTACGTATTGGAGATCTAGAGTGCAGCATGTATGACATAGGACTGCAAGGTCCTAACCCCCTGAAATCAATGTAAAGCCTTATAAATTTATATATATGTATATGCCATGTATGTATTTTTACCATAGCAAGTAATGCAAAATATTGAAACAATATCTGCAGAGGCCAAATGTTTAGCTGCTGTAAAGCATGATAGCCTCCTTCCAGTTAAGAGAGCTATGCTAATTGGCCCCAGCTGGTAATCAAGATGTCTTTAGTCTTGAGGATACAGCTCAGTGTGCACTTGTTATTCAAAGCAAAAGGACTGGGCCAAACATATAAGTTGTGCAAATGAACATAGGTTAGCTGACTTCAGTGGAGCTTTACCAGTGTGTGTCAGCTAAGGGTTTTGTACAAAGATTTCAGGCGAAGAAGATACATTCCTTTCAGAAGATTAATTATGTTTTATACACACTTACTGGATACTCTTGGAGTATGTTGGCTACATAATAAAAAGCAAGTAATGAAAAGAAAAAAAAAAAAAAGAATTTGCAGGTGGTCCATTTTATTGGACTGAAAACAAAGGGCAAGCATTTGAGATTCACAATTCCTTAAGAGCTAGGGAGGAGGGCAAGTTGGGGCAGCAGAAATGAGAGCGTGGTTCTGATTCAGGTTTCATAATTATATTCAGAGACAGAGATCAAAGCAGGAGCTGAGCAGGAAACAGCAGAGGGGAAAGTCAGGTGTAGATATCACACCCTGCTCCATCACCATCATCAGCCAAAATCTGGGAGTCAATCCAGTGTGGTGAACGAATGTGTTTGTTTAAAATAATTGCCTTGACTGAAGCTCATTATTGTTTTCTTCAGACGATTTTAGTTCAGCTACTGCCAGCTTATTTCTGATGGTGCAGTTAGCCAGGCTAAAACAGTTGCCATCATTAACACTATAAATATCCTGGAGTTTTTTTCAGCTTTTACTCAGTCTTTACCAGTAAAAGTGGTGCAGAAATGGGAAAAAAGTGGACCCGAAGTCAATGAAGACATAACTCCATCTTCCAGAATATCCTAGCAGATAGCAAAAATACCATACAGAGGTTTCAGCAAATTGACTCAGAGTGAAGCATCAGCCTGTAGGAATTCAATAACTATGGGGAGGGTCTTTTTTTTTTTTTTTTTTTACCTATCCAACATTGTGTAGTATGTTGGATTAAGATGCCATTTTGGCAACATAATAGTGAAATAGATCAGTTTTGCATACCTGCAATTTTCTAATTGGTAAGAAATCTATCAAAAGAACACTGTGGTTGCATTCCAGACTTAACAAGTATCAGTGCAAAGACTACTAGTTTTCCTAGTCTTCATTCTAACCTACGCTGTTTTTTCCATGGGGTGTTTGCCCTACCAAATGCAGTGGGTGGACATGTCTAAGTAAATGCGTTGTTTCTATCTTGGAAGATTAAATGCAAAATTTTGACTTTGTATTGGTTGAAAACGCAGCAAAAACTATTGAACTTTGGCATCCACAATTTTTAAATCCCATCCTCAGATATATAAGCATATTAAATATATATATTTCAAACATCCAAATTTGAACAACTTAGTTTTATTTGCTTTGGTGTCACATTAGTTTTTACATTAACTTTTATATTAATTAAATTTATATTTAATAATATATTAAATATAATAATATATTAAATATATTTATATTAATTTTATATTAACTACATTAAATCTGAATTTGTGATCCTGGCACCAGACAAGTGAGTAGGTCATTTGCTGGGAAGGAGCAAATAACTGGTTTAGGGATACTATCTGACCTGCGCTATCTGTTTTGAAGCTAACCTGCTCAGGCAAAAGTCCCAGCTAAAGACTACAGACTTAGCGAAGCCTCTGCTTTGGTTCTCCCCATTAAGGTTTCCTTCATGAAGACAGCTATCCAGAAACTCTTTCTATGGGTTCACAAGGGGTTTTGAACAAACCCAAAAGACTGTGAGAACACAGCAGCTGCTCTTTGAAGAGGAAGCAGGGGTAGTAGTCACTGCATTGAAGAAAGTATGATGAATGATACGAAGAGAAAGCCCAGACAAAATCAGAGAAAGTCTGACAGTGAATGCAAGAGAAGAATATTTAAAGATAGGTAGTATTTAGCTTATAGAATAGGGTAATTTTATGAATGATCAGAGCATGGGTAATCACATTTTCTCACATACAAGTTTCAATCTTGATCTTATAAGAACATAAAACTTTCAGAATCTTTTGTGAATGGTCTTAGAGCAGGTTTCATTCCCATTCCACTTTTAAGCACAGTCCATACAAAGCTGTAGAGTCCAAACTGAACCCTTCAAGGGAACCTGGTTCTGCTCACACATTAATTACAGAAATACAGAGATCTTGTTTGAGTTTTCCTCCTTGGCTTCCCTAAAGCCAGAGCTATTCTGAAATGCTTCTTCCTGCTCAGTCTGTTCCTCAGATTTTCTCCCTTTCTTTCTGCCATTCGTGGCAGGTAGTCCACAACAATTATGAAAAGGACAAAGGAGTCATTTGGTTCATTATGTCAAAAGGTGCATTTCTCATCCATCACTGGGAGCAACGTCTACTGTTTGGAGAATAATGTCAGACATGCAACTACGTAATTGTACCAGAGGAAGAGCAGCAGCCAGGAGGCAGGTTACTGTTTATTGAAAGTAATCTGGCACTGACACCCGTCAGGAACCAAGTTTGGTCTCCTGAGAGGAGAGTTACCTGAGAGCTGTATCAGTTTGCCTGGACTTTCGCCAGCTCCTGTGCCAGCTGAAGATTTTTCCTGCTGGCAGCTCTCCAAAAATGAGCATACAGTATGCCTAGTAGTCAGTTGACTCACTTATCTTTCTCTTTGGTGTAAATATATAAATCACAACACAAATAGTTGCTTCAAGTCATTCCAAAATACATGCTGAATTGTATTTAAACTGTCCAGTTTTTGAATACAGAGCCAGCTATCTATTTGAGTACCTATGACCCAGAACTTTGGTGTCCAACAGATAGAACAACATATAAAATTATTCATGTTCATTAACAAAATGATATAACTCAAACTACATACAGAATAGAATACTGAAAGTTATTGTCTAGGATCATTGTGGCCTCATCTCTGAAGATATTTATTCTATAATTTTTCCAACCAGTAAGTTCCAGGCTTGAAAAGTATTGTTGTGATAAACTTTTAATTTCTTCTTTCCTGTTACTTCAAGAAAAGACATGCCAAGTTCTAGGACACTGACCTTGTTCTTTCTTTCTTGTTCTTTTTTTTTTTTTTTCCTGCATAAGAAAAAATTGTGTACATTTCAGTAATCACTCCTGAATCCAAATAAAATTTCCTAAAGGAAATTCCTATCACATATAACAGATGTATCACAGAATCACAGAATCACAGAATTTCTAGGTTGGAAGAGACCTCAAGATCATCAAGTCCAACCTCTGACCTAACACTAACAGTCCTCACTAAACCGTATCCCTAAGCTCTACATCTAAACGTCTTTTAAAGACTTCCAGGGATGGTGACTCCACCACTTCCCTGGGCATCCTGTTCCAATGTCTAACAACCCTTTTGGTAAAGAAGTTCTTCCTAACATCCAACCTAAAACTCCCCTGGTGCAACTTAAGCCTGGTGCAACTCGTCCTGTCACCAGGCACGTGGGAGAACAGACCAACCCCCACCTCGCTACAGCCTCCTTTGAGGTATCTGTAGAGAGCAATAAGGTCGCCCCTGAACCTCCTTTTCTCCAGGCTGAACAAACCCAGCTCCCTCAGCCGCTCCTCGTAGGACTTGCTCTCCAGGCCCCTCACCAGCTTCGTTGCCCTTCTCTGGAACCGCTCAAGCACCTCGATGTCCTTCTTGTAGCGAGGGGCCCAAAACTGAACACAGTTCTAGAGGTGCGGCCTCACCAGAGCCAAGTACAGGGGGACAATCACCTCCCTAGCCCTGCTGGTCACACTGTTTCTGATACAAGCCAGGATGCTGTTGGCCTTCTTGGCCACCTGAGCACACTGCTGGCTCATATTCAGCCGACTGTCCACCATCACTCCCAGGTCCTTCTCTGCCTGGCAGCTCTCCAACCACTCATCTCCCAGCCTGTAGCTCTGCTTGGGGTTATTGCGCACCAGGTGCAGGACCCGGCACTTGGCCTTGTTGAACTTCATGCAGTTGACCTCAGCCCATCGGTGCAGCCTATCCAGTAGGAAGGCTCCTGCAGAGCCTTCCTACCCTCAAGCAGATCGACACACATGCACCTAACTTGGTGTCATCTGCAAACTTACTGAGGGTGCTCTCAATCCCCTCATCCAGATCATCGATGAAGATATTAAAGAGGACCGGCCCCAGCACCGAGCCCTGGGGAACGCCACTAGTGGCTGGCCTCCAACTGTACTTGACTCCATTCACCACGACTCTCTCTTCTACGTGCACAGTTGTACTGGGTCTGGCTGGAGTGTTAACTTTCCCTGCCCACACAGTGCTGTGCTCTGCACTTGTAGCTGGAACAGCAGTGTTATCACACCAGTGTTGTGTTTACTGCTGAGCAGTGCTGGCACAGCATCGGGCCTCTCTCTAACCCTCCTGGGGGGTGGGCAAAAAGTGAGAAGAGAAACATCACCAGGGCAGCTGACCTAAACCAGCCAAAGGGATATTCCATACCATGTGATGGAATAAAAGGTGAAAACAGGAAGAAGAGGGGAGGGGTGGGCTCTCGTTGTGAAAACGTTGGTCCTCCTCCCGAACACCGGTTACATGTGTTGAGGCCCTGCTTCAAGGACGTGGTCGATCATCACTCATTTGTGGGAAGCAGAGAGTAATTTCTTTCCTCTGCACTTCCACATAGCCTTCATTTGTTTTATTTGTTTGTTTTCCTCCTTTTTTTTCCTTTCCCCCTCCCTTTTCCCCTTTCCCTTTCTTTTTCCCTTTAGTTAAATTGTTTAGTTCATAATAATCTTTCTTTAATTATTATTATTATTATTATTATTATTTCACTTTAATTAAATTATCCTTATCTCAACCCGTGAGTCGTTCTTTGCTTTACTTCTTCCCCTCCTCATCTAAGGAGGGGGAGTGAGAGAGCGGTTGTGGTGTTTAGCTGCCCAGCATGGTAAAACCACCACAACAGTTAATGCAGAAACTTAAAGGATGACAGCGAAATGTAATCCTGTAAAATTCATAATCACAATTATTGAAGGGCTTATAAAATGTGCAACAAGAGCACAGTTTTCAAAAGGTAGTAATTTCATGATACATCCTTACTAAACCTAATTTTTAAAGAGGTTATGCAACTTGCAGTATCCAACAGATAATGGGACATGTACCTACATTTATTACTAATATTTTGATTAAATATTGCTTGCAAGAAATACATGCACTTTCTTCATTATCCCTTGCAGCTGTGTAAACTGTAGCAAAATCAGTGTAAACTAAGTGTAAGAGATACATTTTTGGGACCCGGAGAATTCATGCAAGCCCAAGATCCATCTGGTGAAGGTGTCAACCTACTGCTGCTGAGGAGATTGTGCCAAATATGCATTTATTCTCACAAAAAACACTCTGGAGCATTATTGTGAACATTCAATCCAGCCAGCTGGTGAGAATAAGCTGAGTCTGGATTGCACCGCTCAGTGGCAAGTGAATGAAATGGGCATCCAGATCCTAGCACCTATTCAGAATCCACGAAGACCTACAGGATTGACAGTAATGCTTTTGTTCTTGGTAGAAATTACCTCAATTTGTGCTTTCAGAATCAAACAACATTGAATTCAGAGAACCTAAAGCCTGTCAACAACCCACATATTTGACAACCAAATCTTGGGAATGTCATGTATCTCTAGCCTTTACCTCTGCTCTCATTTGGCTTTCACCTGACTTATCATACATTTCTGCTGTTCATTGAACTCAAGTGTTTCTCAGAGTTTCTGTTTTTGTTTTCATGTTCTTTTCCCTGTGAATGTCAGAATTATGCCTTTTCTCTAATAAATGGTACATTTGAATCACTCAGACAGAATAGTTGCTCTTCTTTTCAGGTTCACTGGCAGTGGCAGAAAGGGACAGTATGTCTTGCCACCGTTTACTTTTGCAGATGTTTTCTCCTGGCCTCTATGGTTTTAGTCCTTGTTTCTCTCACTAACTGAAATTCCCAATGAACCTTTTATTAGTGTCCCAAAAATACCATTTTTCCTCACAGTCTTTCAATCCTTCATCACTACTAAATCATCCAAACCATTGGATTAATTTAACAGTTGTACTAACAGACAGGATAAAGCAGGGAAATCCCTTCTTCTGCCACATGGCTATTACAGCAGTAACATATATACAAAAAAAAAAAAAAAAAAAAAAAAAAAAAGAGAGAGAGAGAAGAAAGAAAGACAAGAAACAGAGAAAGAAATAAAGAGAAGGAAGAAGGAAGGAAGGAAGGAAGGAAGGAAGGAAGGCAGGAAGGCAGGAAGGAAGGAAGGAAGGAAGGAAGGAAGGAAGGAAGGAAGGAAAGAAGACATGAGTGTTAACATCCCATTCAGTTCATGTTTTCCCTTCCTGGTCTTCAGCAAGAGCAGAGTGCCTAGTGTTTGTGTCCACTTTCTCTCTGCAGTGGAGATCTGGCAGATGCCACTTAAATTATTTCACTTTCTTTTTCCCTAGTAAAATCATTAATATTTTCCTAGCTTTTACATAGTCATCAAAGCATCCTTTGCTGACACTATTCTTCTTTCTTCCTTCTTTACTTTTGATCGCCTGGAGACCTGGGAGGAAAAGGGAGATGAGAGAAAGGCTACCAGAGAATATAGTGATGGGAACCATTTTTATGGACAACAAAGAAAGGAGCAGATCCTTGGCCACTTTTAAATCTCACTTATTTACCTGTGTTTTATTTGTGCTTTTTCCCTTAATTTAGACTTTTTTTCTGTTCTGCAGAGCAATATCTCTTTTTCCCTTAATTTAAACTTTTTGTCTGTTCTGCAGAGCAAGATCAGTCATATCTGTCTACATCAGAATTCTCAGTATTATTAACCTGATGCCCGCCCATGCTGTAGGATAGATGCACGATAAGTAAAAAAAGACAAGTCCCCACACCAAAGATTTTGCATTCTCTATTCCCCATGCTGCAGACATTTGAGACTAGATGTATGTGAAGGCCAGTATTTTCATTCCTAAATGAGCAGAGTCAAGGGACTTCCTTTGGAATTAAGGGCTATGCATTTGGAAGTAATAGTGGAAACACGGGCATGGAGGGCTTGAAGGAAGCTCCTAAATCACCAAAACTGGTCCACTGCATCCACACAAGAAGTTGTTTTCCCTGAAAGGATCACAAGACAGCTGCTGTTCATATCAGCAGTAAAATATGCCTCAACACATCACAGCAGACTTCCGAGCTACCAAATAGACAAAAAGCCATGTTGTACCACCAGAGAAAGACAATAGTAGGGATAATATGAACCCCAAAATCTTTGCAGTAGCAGGCAGCTAGCTGAACAAAACACACAAGTGTTTTTAGGCTGCAGGCTACATTCACTTTCTCCACAAATACTGAATACTGAGAAGTCCCTCTCAGTCTGATATAGAAAATAAAAATCTAATTTGATGCTAATCCTGCTAGGTGATGAACCTGAAGGGTCAGGCAAGTCACTTTCATCAGGAACTGGGTTGCCAACAGAAGCAGCAGCACAACTCAAAATCAAATTAAAAAATAATATATTGACTTTGTATAAACCTCATAATGCTGTTTACTTTTGATTTCATTTTATATATTTACTTCATGCAAACTCTATTGAGGGATGTTATCATAGTTATTTAGTCATTTTCAAGAGACAGAAAGAAATTACAGAAATCTCTAAATACAAACATAAATAAATACTATGTGTAAAATCTCTGATTTCATGGTCCTGGGATAAAATAAAATTTAAATATTTTTAATAAAATAGCCCTTCATATATGTATTAAGGGACACCTTTCTGCTTGCCCTGTTCACCTCCTAAAATGGAAGACACTGCTATGAATGGAGGCCTTCTCTATATTTTAGATGAAGAAGAAAAACTAAATCTATTTCTTTATTCACACTGAGTTTTTTCTAAACCCACCCATACAGAAAACTTTCATATTTGCATAATTTCTCTGCACACATGCTTAAAATAGTACAAAATTGGCCACTGTTCAGATGAGTCAAAATAAATGATAGCGCCAGCAATAAAATGATATTAATATGTCTAAATAGTGACTTTCCCCAAGCTCTGCAATCTGTGAGTTCAAGCCAACAGACCACCACCCATCTCCCTGCTGTACGATATGTTCAGATCAAACTCTTCATTGCAATGCTTGAAAGGCTCCTGATCCCCTAGGAAAAACATAGATGGTCAGGAAACTGTGTGCTAAGTTCAGATACTATTTCAGATGTAGTGTACTGTGCCTGAAAAGAAAGCAAACTTATTACTCACAGCTGCATTGCAACAAATTCAGAGATGAAGCTAGTGAGGGCCCCTTTGTATTTTTTTTGGCCTCCACACAAATTGTTGACATCATTTCAGTCTTCACCATTCATCTACTGCTGTTCTGAGTTTAAAGCAGTATTTCAAAGTTGGGAGAAGTACTGGTCAGTCAGTGGGGAAATTCCTGTGAGAACTCCTGCACCTTTTGCTATTGCCTGAAGAAATAGACCCCATGCAAAAACTGCTTCCAGTAGCCATGTATACCTTTAAAATTTTCACTCATTTAATTCAGGACTTTGAGAATTCAAATAAATCTACAAATAAAATAAATAAACAAACTCTAAAGTAGAAACAGAATTCCACAATAACTGTGAGTATATTTACACTCTTCATGTTGCCTCACTGTATCACAGAATAGTTGAAGCTGGAATGGACCTCCAGAGGTCATCTGGCCCAAACCCTTTGCTCAAGCAGGACCACCCAGAGCTGTTTGTCCAGGACCCTGTCCAGACTGCTTTTGAAGATCTCCAAGGAGGAACACTTCACAACCTCTCTGAGAAATCTGTGACAGGGCTCAGTGTCACCCACACAGTAAAGAAGTGCTTCCTGATGTTCTGATGGAACCTCCTGCATTGCAGTTTGTGCCCTTTACTTAGCCATGTAGAATCCTTGGTTTTCTTAAATTTGAGCAATCAAGATTTCATGGATGAAATTCTAGGCGAGCTGAAACACAGCTACTCACACTGACATTCATAATGCACCACACAGAGAAAGAGAGAGAAATCAGAGAGCAGCAGACACGAGGAGAAAAAACCTCTGAATGTATGGCTCTGACATTGATTCAAACAAACCATTTACCACAAACTCTTGTGTGACCACTTTACAGAAAAGTGAGGGCTCAGATATAGGTTGGTTTAGTTATGCTGTAACTTTCACCACCTCACCTGTGGCTCTCAGTTAAGTGCTTGAAGGATGCTGAAAGTATTGATTTAGCTGGTTAAATTGCTGCTTATTTTAAACTTAAGGAGTAATGATTACTCCTTATGCTACAGTGGTTCAGCTGGTTACTGGTTCCTTTTTGGGGAGAGTGAGATTTCACCTCTCATAGGGGTGAAATTTACCTTGGTGTGGAGGAAGAGGACAAACTTCATTCAGTCTGTGGCAGTGCCTGCGTTCAAACCCGCCTTTGAACGAGCTTCACTGGGAGAGTGCCAGTGCTTCACTTGAGATTACACAAAAGAATACTCAAAGAAGGGTGGAAGTGGTTCACCAGTCTGCACAAATATAGATTTCAGTCGCAGTGAAATAGCAGCAGCATCAGAAATACAGCTCTTGGCTTCTGCCATTTCCAGAGGTACATCTGAAACTCTCTCCCCCTTTCCATTTTGGCAAAATTTTCTAAGGTGCTGCCTTTTGCAAAGTCTCTTTTTCATTCAAATGTAGCCTTTTTCTAATAGATGTATATGTGTTTGCAGTAATTACAGAAGATGTTGTCCTTTTCATTTATGCCTGCGTGATCCAGTTTGACATCATGTCATAAAAGTTTATGTGTTGTGTTCTCTGAGCTCCTTACTAATATCCTTGGCATTCTCCCTGGCTATCCAAAATCAATACCATTGCTCCTCTCTCAATAAAAAATGGAGTGTTGAACAGAGTCCAAATGTGCACACTGACAATTTGCAGCAATTAGATGCTGTGCTAACAAATGGCCATCCCGCAGGTGATAAAGCGGGACCAGAAGGATCACTGACATCTTTCACAGGGGTGCCTACAAATAGCTGGGATGTTTAAAAAGTGGGTTAACTTTCCATCCCTGTGTCTCTCATTGGATAGCCACAGAAACAGAGAAACTAGGAAGAGAGGCATTCAAATTAGGAACCTTGGCGATCAATTTTTACTTGCAGACGGCTGATTGTAATCAATGTTAATTAACCAGACTCCTTTTCAGACCAAGCTACACCAAGACAGTAACTGCATATATTTTTGCCCGAGACAACTGATTTCGCTGGTCTTCAGAAAAGGATAGAGTGATGGTTTTGTGAGCTGCAACAGAATACAAGATTGGGGGGGGGGGGGTTGGGGAGGGGGCAGGGAGTGGAGTGAATTAAAGTTCTTAGGAGCACATACCTTTAAGGATAGAGAGTACAGCAGCAAATTTGTCATTTGTGGAGCTGCCAGTGGGATGGTGCACCACAGGCCTTGTAGCTCCTAGTGTTAATTCAATTTTCATTGTGGAGACCAGAAATTCAGGGGTTTTTCAACTAGCTATGTAAAATAGACATTAGCTCTGAGGTTAAGTTCAGGAGAAGAAGTGCTGAGTCAGAAATGGCATCCACGGTGTTAGTTTTCACAGGTTTTTCTTATGGATTTGATACTGTTAGTTAAAACATATTTCTTTTAAGGCTGCAATTAAAAGAGATTTTAAATTCTAGCCTATTAAAAACTACAAAAAAATATTTCAATTTTCATTGTTTTAGAAAGTTTGTGAATGTGACTAAAATGTACTCCATAGGTTAGAAACTGGAAGATGATTGTAAGCATATCACAGAATCATAGATGGTTTGGGTTCTGTGGGACCTTAAAAAACATGTGATTCCAACCCCTCTGCCATAGACAGGGACACCAACCACTAGTTCAGATTCCCCTAACCCCATCCAGGCTGGCCTTGAACACTTCCAGGGATGGGGCATCCACAGCTTCTATGGGCAACCTGTTCCAGTGCCTCACTGCCCTCTGAGTAATGAGTTTCCTCCTTATACCTAATCTAAACCTACCCTTGTTTAGTTTAAAGTCATTCCCCCTTGTCCTATCACTCCATCCCCCCAACAAGGAGTCCCTCCCCAGTTTTCCTGTAGGCCCCCTTTAGGTACTGGCAGGCCAGTACAACATCTCCCTGGAGCCTTCTCTTCTCCGGTCCGAGCAGCCCCAACTCCCTCAGACTGTCTCCATAAGAGAGAAGCTTCCCTTTGATCATTTTCATGACCTCTTCTGGACTTGCTCTAAAAGGTCCATGTCCTTCTTGTGCTGGGGGCTTCAGAGCTGAACGCAGGGCTCTAGTTGGGGTATCACAAGAGCAGAGCAGAGGGGGAGAATCACCTTCCTCAACTTCCTGGCCTCGCTGCTGTTGATGCAGCCCAGGATATGGTTGGATCTGAGAGCTGCAAGTGCACACATCCCCCTTTTTATTTTCAAAAAGGGTGTGAGAATGTTGGAGAAGGATTGCATCCAGCTATTTGGACCCATGGTTGACAGCACTGAACTCCTGGGGAAAAATAATAAATAAATAAATACATGTAAATAAAGCTAATGACTAAACAAACATACAGGCTCAGTAGTCTTCTGAAATGCTTGCTGAAGTGCCCACCCCAGATTGGTGGGCACAGTCAGAGAAAGCTGATACTACTCCTGAATGGGCTTTACCTGTACCTCAGATAAACAAAGGAGTTCATTTTCTAGTACTGTCAGACTATTGCCTCTTCCTGACGCAAGACTCTTTAAAAATTCAGACTGCAAGAGAAGGAAAATATACTGGTGAGGCAGGATTTATATACTTGCCTATATGCAAATCTTGCTGCATTGATCTGTGAATTTAGTGAATAAAGCTGTCTTTCCAGGGATCTTTGACTAGAATAAAAATTGAGGTTTTCAGTGAACCCTGAATGCCACAAGAATAAACTCTAAACATCAAAAATACTGTTGTTCCTCAGGCTTAGAGGTGCCTTGATTGTAAGCTAACTGTGTCAGGGACTTTTTTGTTCTTCATCTGTATCCTGGAAGTGAGTAGGACATGGTTTCCAAATAGTTCTTCTAAGCATGGCAGTGATACATAAGCATTAATGCAAAATTAGTAAGACTTACTCGGGCAAATAAAAATACAAAAATGCTGTTATGATTTGCTGTGCTATATGGATGGTAGCACGTAAAGCTCTGATTTGCTTGTTGCAGTTATTGCAGACAAGTCAGTAAAACAACTGTTGCCCAGTTCCCCCTATGTGCAATTTGAATACTAACTCCTTCTTTCTGTTCTTCCTCTTGTCATTTAAGATGCTATCTTGCAGAAAAGGATACATACTTGTATGTACAGCATCTATGACAGCCAGCAGTGAAGGTGTACAGGGACGGATGTGTCTTGACTCCAGGAGGAGTTGTTTGGATTGTTTAGACTACATATGAAACTATTAGATGAAAGAAAGAAAAAAAAAATACAAACAAACAAACAAAAACCTTTTAACTAATCTGTGAGTTTTATAAAACACAGAATTACTAACTCAAGCTTTGTAGGTAATTTCTTTTTCTAGGACATTAAAGGGAATATGGAGACCACATGCCAGGACTGTAATTTAATCCAGCTTTATTGAAGACATAGCCTACCACCACCAAGAGAAAAAGGTAGTCTCTGTGCAATCCTACTGTTACAGAAGATAGCAGGGACATCCCCTGTGCTTCATGGAGTATGGCTGCCCAAACTGATGGTGGAACAAATCAGTACAGAGCTCAGAAGTACAGGAGCAATAATGACTGCAGATGGCCTTCCAGTGCAAAGTTCTGGAAACCATTCCTGCTTCAGCAGAAGGATAAATAAATCAATAAATAAATAAACAAATAAATAAATGGAATCTCATTTTCCCCACTTATACATGTATGTTCTGACAATAAATATCATGTTCCAGGTACTCCTGTAGCAGTCAGTATACAAACCATGCAGAAGAAAGCAAGCTTCCTTTTCTCTTTCTGTTGTTTAAATGAGCTGGTTTTCAGCTTTCCATAAAACAGAAATTTCAGTCCTAACTGAGCACATAGATCATAAGCTGTGGTAAAATAGGTGTAACCACAATGCACAGACATAGTTTTTACTAAGGAGAAAACAAACTTAAGTGATCTGCAATAGGGAACTTTTAGTCTCTATTTTACAATACACAACAAAAAAAAAGGTTTCAAAGAACGTATTACTGTAAAAGCCTTAGATATCATCAACCTTCACTTAATCCTTGACCTTAAACATATGGTCTCTAACTGGCATAAGTTGATCAACAGGGGCAACAGTGAAACTTTTAGTGTAAGAGAAATGATCTTTCATAGCTTTTCTGTATGGTTTGCTTCTTAATGTGAGTTTTAGTAAGCACTCTAAGCAACTCTTCAGTTGACAATGCATCAGCTAGTGCATATAATGCCCACTGCATCACCACAAAGACTTCTCTAAGCCACAAGTTGTTTGTTAAATGTCACATCAGCTGAAGTGCAACTTGCAACAGCCATTTAAATTGACGACAGCACAGAATGTCCTAGTGTAAGTGAATGTCCTGTGCCTAATGTAAACAAATAAGATCACGGTTGTTTGGACAGCAGAACAAATGTCTACTGACAATAAGATTTGAAAAAGTCTGGCTTGTTCCAAGCTCAACACTGAAGCTAGGTTCATTTGTAAAGTTTGAATCTTGAATTATTTCCAAACAAATTTAAACCAGCTTCTACATCTGAGATTCAAGAAAGGCATTCAGATCCTCCATTTAGGATTTGCTTCAAGATTTTGTATGCATTTGAGAACAGCAGTAGTCAGTGCATGCCAAATTCCAGCACATGCCAAATTCCAGCAGTAGAAGGACAGTTTCACATGTGAGCCATCCAATGATATGCAATTCTAGTAGTCAGATAAGCAGAAAAGTGAAAAAGCAGAAAAACACCATTAATTTCATCAGTGCAACTGGGATTTGCCCCATAAAGAAAAAAAAAAAAAAAAAAAGATTTAATTTTAACCAATGTCTAGAGAGAAGAAACTGTCACTGATGACTCAGTTTATCATAAATTGTGAATTGATTACACAATGATAATAATAATCTTAGGTTGAATTCATTTCACATGTCTTTTGATTTTACAATACTTCATTTTTTTACTAACTGACAGGTGCCAAAATTTAAAGTTTTAAGTCAGTGAAGGTTATATGCACTCCCAGGTATTTCAGACTTGTGAGCATTGCCAATTTTCAGACTTCTCCTGGATTCCCCAGAAACACAGCAGTGTAGGGGATGAAAACTTTTCTCATTTCTGCAGTCACGTTATCCATGAGAGTTCACTGATGGAACATTTTACTGAACTGAACTCAGAAGACTGTCCCCTATTCTCCCCCAAATACATGTACACACATACACACACACACACTCCCACACAGTAACATCCCATTTCTTCCAGCACAGCTGAAATCTATACCCAAATATTAGTGAAGGATTAAAAAACTCTGCAGTGAAACATGCATTCAGAGCTGTCCTAGAATATGTCAAGTATTTAAGAGACACTTGCAAAATTAATTAATTAATTAATTAATTTAAAAAAAAATCATTTTTTATTCACCAAAGACAGAACATTCAGCACCTTGCAAAATCTAGCCTTTTCAGTGAGTAACATTCTGCATAGGCATCACTGCAGAGCATCCCAGAGATTCAACCTATACTGAAGACCACCTTGTCTAAGCAACTGATACACATCTTGGTCCCTCAAATGGTTCTTCAAGATATTTGTGCAAAGAGATCCAACACTGAGTGTGACATAACTTGGCTACTATTTAATGACATAGAGTGATGCTGTATGAGAGGTTAAAAATGGAAAGTGAAGGCCATGAGACAACCACCTTCTATTAACAGCAAACCTAGACCTAGACCTAGACATTTTCATGCTTATACTAGAAAGCATTCATTTTCAGTCGAGTATAACTCATCATGGTGGGTCAGACATCACAGCTATGTTGATGAAATTAATATTAAAACACAAGGAACAAATGAGGATTGACTATATACATTCATTCTTTAGCATTTGTTTTTCTTATTTTCTGTGCACAAAATATTTCTAGAGTTTGTCACACAGGAAATGCACTTTGCTGAGGAGCAGAGTCAATGTATATTTGGAAGCCAAGGACTGTTTTTTGAAAGGATACCAACAGGTATACCAAGATATTATTCGTTTTTTTCATTAAAGTGGACTGTCCTAATTCTTTTCAGAACAGTCCTAATTTTCTAATGCCTTCAGCAAGAAAAATCCTTTTGGCACAAATGCCTGTCAGGTTTGCCATTGGATGAGCTCATTACCATGCATTTATCCAAGCAATATTCCAGTGATATTTTCAAAGAAGGCAATGAAAGTGAGTTTTCACTTTGCTCACACAGAGTCTGGTGTTAACTGCAGGCTCTGTGGAACGGCAAACTTAATTCAAATTAAAAAAAAAAAAAAGTTTGGATTGCATGACAACTTTTTGCTAGGGCTCACATGACAGACAGACCTACTTGCAAGCCAGTTTTCTGCTGGTGAACTCATTTAACATTTGCTGGAGGAGAATAAATTGTCAGAGCCAGATGTTCTCCACTTTCATTCCCTTCATGTTGCTCCTTCAGGTGTCTCAGACTTTGAACAGTGCTGATGGCCAGTTTGGGATGTAAACTCTGTTATCAACCATCTGACTTTCAGAGAATTCAGAAAATTCAGGAAAGGCATCTTAAGGGCTCTTTACAGTTGATGAAGTGGATCAGGCATTTTCAGGGGCAATTTGGACCAGAAAGAAATGTAGCTATCCTTGCCATCAGGGCCAACCTGAGGTGACAAAGCCCCTTAATTAGATGCTTCTACCTGAGTGTCTGAAATTGGGTAGGATGAACATGGACCAAGACATAGATTACCATTTCAGAACATACATTTTGCTTCCAGCAACTCAGAAGTTAGCTTTCCATCTACAAATGTAATATCACCAATCATTGTAAAGAAGTCAATTTCCCAACACAATCAACATCTCATTAAAGCATATATTTGTTATACTTTTGCTATTGCATTATGTTATACATAAAAAACTGTGAAAGCAGACAGGGAAACATATTCAAATATAGTTTCATACACAATACATACATGATGGCAGAACAGTCTGCAGTGGTGAATGGAAGCAATGAAGGAGATACAAAATAAAAAGTGTCCCCAGCACCAGTTGTCTGAAAGAAAATGAACAACATGAAAAATAAAATCTGTAAAAACTTTGGATTCAGATCTGATGGAGGAAAGAAATGGAAATGGAGTTTTTCTGGGAAAGGAAAGGAAAGGAAAGGAAAGGAAAGGAAAGGAAAGGAAAGGAAAGGAAAGGAAAGGAAAGGAAAGGAAAGGAAAGGAAAGGAAAGGAAAGGAAAGGAAAGGAAAGGAAAGGAAAGGAAAGGAAAGGAAAGGAAAGGAAAGGAAAGGAAAGGAAAGGAAAGGAAAGGAAAGGAAAGGAAAGGAAAGGAAAGGAAAGGAAAGGAAAGGAAAGGAAAGGAAAGGAAAGGAAAGGAAAGGAAAGGAAAGGAAAGGAAAGGAAAGGAAAGGAAAGGAAAGGAAAGGAAAGGAAAGGAAAGGAAAGGAAAGGAAAGGAAAGGAAAGGAAAGGAAAGGAAGGTGGGTGAGTGGAGCCTGGTCGTGATGAAAACAAAAGCAAAGAGACATGCTAGAATTGACAATGACAAAAAATATATATCTGTAGAAAGAAACTAAATTCAAAATAGAGTTAAGCAAAAGTACCTCATAAAGCCATCGACTCTGAATATTTTGAGGCTGAAATTTCATTTTCTCTGTATTTTGCCAGCGGTGAAATTAACTTTCTTTTAGAAAGCATTGCTATTAAATAACTTCTTCCTAAAAGGAATAGTCTCCTTATTAAAAATGCAGTGAATACACTGAACAGTGGGTTCACAGCGTCCAGAAGATATCCTTGGTTAAGATTCTGGTTTGTTATTTTCTTTTTCTTTCTTTCTTTCTTTCTTTCTTTCTTCCTTTCTTTCTTTCTTTCTTTCTTTCTTTCTTTCTCTCTCTCTCTCTCTCTCTCTCTCTCTCTCTCTCTCTCTCTCTCTCTCTTCCTTCCTTCCTTCCTTCCTTCCTTCCTTCCTTCCTTCCTTCCTTCCTTCCTTCCTTCCTTCCTTCCTTCCTTCCTTCCTTCCTTCCTTCCTTCCTTCCTTCCTCCCTCCCTCCCTCCCTCCCTCCCTCCCTCCCTCCCTCCCTTCCTTCCTCCCCCCCTCCCTCCCTCCCTCTCTCCCTTCCTCCCTTTCTTCTTTGTGTGGGGGGATGTTTTTCTGTTGTTTTTGTTTAATTTTTATTGTTTTTCATGATCTCACTTTCTAATAAGGAGTATATTCTGACCTTTTATCCACAAAACAAATCTTGTTATATACATACAGTCCTGTGCAAGGTAATCAGGGATTGTTCTGCTTGATATATCTAGAAATTAAAATGCAGCTGTTGCAAAATTTGTATAAACTAACTACAGTAGACTGGAGTTAAATATTTATGTAATAAAAACTGGACTAACTTTTGAGTTCCTCGAAGATCAGAGTTAGCTTTTAGTTTGTGATCAAGTGTAAAACAGTGCCGTTTTCTATTCTTAAGCCAGCAGACAGCTCAAGACACCCCTGGGGAGACATGGTGCTTTTAATGAAATATTCTTCACTGAGTCTTAAGTCTGAAAGTTTCGTATGACTTTGTGTGAGTCCTTATTGTTATTTATTTCACCACCAGATGAAGGAAGATGAGGGAAAACGTTATAGAATCCTAGAATGGTTTAGGTTGGAAGGGACCCTAAAGATCATCCAGTTCCAACTCCCCTGCCATGGGCAGGGACACCTTCCCCCATACCAGATTGCCCAAAGCCCCATCCAGCCTGGCCTTGAACATTTCCAGGGATGGGGCATCCACAGCTTCTCTGCACAACCTGTGCCTCACCACCCTTTGATTTAAGAATTTCTTCATAATATCGAATACCTTCCAGCTTAAAGATCTCACCCCTTGTCCTGTCACTACTCTTCCTGATAAAGCATTTTAGCATATTAAAAAAGGCCTCTTCTTTAAGTACTGGAAAGCCATTATAAGGTCTCTCTGAAGCCTTATCTCCTCTAGACTGTAAAAAAAATAAAAGAGCAAGAGTGAGAAAAAGAGGAAAGAGAGAGAGAAAAAAAGAATGAAAAGAAAGGAATGAACGAGTGAATGAACAAATGAACAAAGGAAAAGAAGAAAAACATCTTAACAAGACCAAGGGAACTATGATGCTTAAGCAACATAAAGCACAAAGAAACAATAAAAACTGAAATGGACAAGCAGATTTGGATTTCTCTCTCCCCATTTAAATAATAATTTAAATAATGAAATTGCAGTAATTTTTGGTAATCCAAAGCACCGATATGCTTGCAAAATTAAAATGTTATTTTCATCAGGAAAGCTGAGTTTTTTATAACATAGCTGCTGCTGGACAAGAGTCAATATAAGGAATAAATGCTGAAAGAGGTATTGCGAAGTTTGATACAAACATCTACTTTATTTACACTCTCACAGATAATTTAGGAAAAAAAAAAAAAAGAAAGAAAAAAAGAAAGAAAGAAAGAAAAAAAAAAGATCTTGAGTATTCTATCAATAGGAAAGATGCCATCAAACTTTCCTGAAAACAGAGCAAAAATTAAAAGCCATGTCAACTTTGAACCACATTTAACAGAAATTAGTGACTAAATATTCTTTGTTTGGAAAGGTCTTAGTCAGACCTTTAAGCTGTTAAATATACAGACTGCAAATATAACAAGGAGGCTCAAATTGGTAACATGTTTAGCCAGCATAAATTGAGAAAACAAAAGTTGACATGAACAGGGGACAAGTTTGGCACAAGGCTGCATTTACCAGGATGGCACACATTGGCTAAGGGCTTGTCTGGAATCCACAGCTTCTGGGTACAGAATAGAACTGCAAATGCTGCTCTTCATAGTCAGTGTTCATTAGTTCCTTTCAGGCTGGTGCATGCCCTGAATTTTATTTATTTTTCAAATCCCAGTGAAAGGCAAAGCAGGAGTTATTTTCAAACCAGAATATTTGTTTAATGTTTTTTGTTTGTTTGTTTGTTTGTTTGTTGTTTGTTTGTTTGTTTCAGTATTAAGCCTATTTGAGGATGAACACTTGGCTATTTTTAAATGAAATTCACAGAATCTTGGGAAGTTTGTGTTTAATTATTTTAGATGTGAGATGTGCTAGGAAGGATAAAATTTTAGGTTTTGTGAGCCCCAAATAAAACCAGCTTCATCTATTTCTTTCTTTTTCGTAGAAAATTGTATCCACAAAGTTCTTCAAGCATACTTTTTGGGAAACACTTATGATGGGTTTGCCATTTAATGACCTCACTCCCAGAAATCTCTTTGTAATGAGTAATAATAATGAAGATGTCATCAAGCAGTAAAATATTCTGGAGAACTGGAGGCTGTGCTCAGCTCACAGTGTATGTAAACAGTGAAAATATATGTAGCGTTGCAATATCCTATGGTCCTGCCTGCAAAAATACAGCAGTGTAAGATTTTTCTCCTCACAGAACTGCATTAAATTGTGAGAAGAAAACTGTGCTTGAAATTCTGTTATCCTTCTTACTCTGCTGCATAGGAAATACTGGGCTAATGTCTAATCCTTCAGGTTACAGGCAGTGTCCCTTGTCCATTTCAACAGGAGGACATGCTCTCTTAGACAACATTTGTTGAGGCTGCAAGTCAAAACCACTGATGAAAGCCAAGCTTCCTGTCTGTTGTGCGGTAAGCAGTAGTCTCGCCCTGTCTTATCTGACTTTTTGTAGACGTTTACGACTTCTGCAAGGGAACAGAATTTCTGAGTTTTCATTCCTCGTCAGCTTTAATTTCACAGCACATGTGTTCTCTGTTTATAGACCTGTCTACAAGAGTTCTAGAAACAAATTTCCTGATCACCCATAACATCTATCTTTGGAAGTAACTCTTTGCCTAGAACCATGTTATCATCACAGTGTTCTCAGACTAGCTGTTGTCTAACAGATGTATATGGGGTGCAGAACAACGGGACCAACAAAAACTCCTGCTAGGCTCTAAGATAAGATAAGAAAGCTTATTCATATTTTCCCAACAAAGACTGGAGTAACTGTTCTGGAGGGAAATTAAATCCTGTTTAGGAGTGAATATTCATATCATTATCCATGAGTGATCTTGCAAGACTGACAGGCCTCCATCAGTCACAGAAAGGGAAAAAAAAAACACACACACCAAAAAAAAAAAAAAAAAAAAAAAAAAAAAAAAAAAAAAAACAGTGCTAAGAACCTCCAAGTTTGAAGATATCTATAGGAAGAAGAGTAGTAAAGTATTTTGGTTAAGATGTTTAGCTCCACTGAACTTCCAGTGGGGGAAATCAGGCAGGAGGCTTGAATTTTGAGATGACTGTGACCATCCTGGTGGTGCCTGGAGGCACCTGGAGGGCTGAGCTAACCCAGCTGGCAGATGAGGAGATGAGTAGGCAATCCTCAGCAGCAGCAGGATTCCTTGGAATTTTCCACACTGGTTTCCATACTTCAATTTGCCACATGCAAATTGAGATGTCTTGTTTATTTCCCTACAGAATGGTCAGATCTGGCTTTTTGTTTGCTTGTTTCTTTGTTTGACTCTTTGTTTTGAGAGAAAGAGAAAGAGAAAGAGAAAGAGAAAGAGAAAGAGAAAGAGAAAGAGAAAGAGAAAGAGAAAGAGAAAGAGAAAGAGAAAGAGAAAGAGAAAGAGAAAGAGAAAGAGAAAGAGAAAGAGAAAGAGAAAGAGAAAGAGAAAGAGAAAGAGAAAGAGAAAGAGAAAGAGAAAGGAAGGAAGGAAGGAAGGAAGGAAAAGGAAGGAAGGAAGGAAGGAAGGAAGGAAGGAAGGAAAAGGAAGGAAGGAAGGAAGGAAGGAAGGAAGGAAGGAAGGAAGGAAGGAAGGAAGGAAGGAAGGAAGGAAGGAAGGAAGGAAGGAAGGAAGGAAGGAAGGGAAGGAAGGAAGGAAGGAAGGAAGGAAGGAAGGAAGGAAGGAAGGAAGGAAGGAAGGAAGGAAGGAAGGAAGGAAGGAAGGAAGGAAGGAAGGAAGGAAGGAAGGTGTCTCTCAGCCAGACTCTGGGAACCAGAAAAATGGTTTGATGTGGTCTCAGGTCAGAATAAAGTTTAAGAACTGAATAGAAAGCAACTTCCAGACTGGTCCTGGGAAGGGTGTTCCTTGGTGGAGATAGGGAACAGGTTTGGTTTAAGATGAGCTCTGAACTCTTTACACTAATCAAGACCTTCTGGAAGGAGAGGATGACACCTCCAAAACTGGAAGTGATACGCCTTCCAAGACTCGTGTCAGCTGCCTACACCAAGCTGAAAAAGTTACATGCATTTGTACAGCTTACTAGTCACCCTACATCTGGGGAGATTAAGTGTCTGTGAGTGACACCAGCAGGGTGGAGAGAGCCAGGGAACCAGGCAGTGGAAACACCAGGAATCCAGCTGCTCTGCTGCCCACTTATCAGTGTGCCATGGTGATGCCGGCCTACTGCTTATGGCAGTCTCCATTCCTGGGCCCCTGACCACAGAATGTAACTGAGGGGGGAGGTTCACCTCCTCCCTTGTCTGGGATCTCTTGGTCCTTCTTTTACTGCTTCCTAGACACATAAATCTTAGTTTCCTGTAAGTGGTGATACAGTAAAAGTGATGTCAGTCCCTGGGGTGGCAGGACACTCTAGGGAGGACAAGGAGGAGGACCTTTTAGGAAGGGTTTCCTCTTGCTGTGCAGTGTGGCCAGAGCCAGGGTGCTGCAAACTGAGATTGGACCCTTCCAAGGCTGCAGACTTGAGCTGGGAGCAGCACTGCCTTTAACAGGCAGAGCCAGGTGGCCACTATGGTGTCTGACTTCGTATCATACAGCCTGAACAAAAAGTCAGACCTCCAGCTCCTGCAACCTATTGTATTTGTCTGTCAATCAATGATCTGAAACCAATAGGAAATTATTCAAAGCCAACATACATCTTCTTACCTCTTTGGCTTGCCACCCCAAGATGGGAATAACACTGAACTGAAGGATTGAGTCAGGTATATGCCAACATTTTTTAGGAAGTTCCTCCATCATGCCTGAATCTCCAGTGACACTCCTTGTGTTAATTTCTAAATCACAGCTAACACATTCAGTTTGTGCCTTCAGAAACTTAGAGTAGGTGATGAATTTACATCCTATATTTATGTTTTTCATATAAGAAAATAGATTTCCATGTAAACATTCTCAAGGAAACACCATTATGACTGCACAGCACAGAAAGCTTAGAGGAGAATGCAAAAATACTGTCCCTCTGTAGATTTGTCACAAACCATTTCACACAACCTGGCAATTACTATGGGAAAATATTTTCTACATGTAAATACACGAATGATTTCCAGGGGTAAGACCTCTGATGAAGAAGATGAGTGAGCAGGGAGGGAAAAAAAAAATCCCTTTAACATGGATTAAAGAGGGGAGAAGGTTTGTGGTTTGTGGGGGCAAGGGATTGTATGTTTTTGGGGGAGTTTTGTTTTTGGTGTAAGATGAGAATTCAGTAAAGCAACCCTAGTAGCCCCTGGATTGGTTTAATGCAAGTGCAAAAACAGGGAACACCGGTCATGGTGGTGAAACACCTGCTATCTTACATAAACCTCACAGAGTCCTTATGCTGCAGAGCAAGGTGCAATCACCATCTAACTGGCTAACCTAGGGTAGTCTGACCTCCAGTGAAGCTTGTTCCCACCCACCTGTCCCTCATACTCCTCACCTTCCCCCAATTAACAAGCGATTTTTTGCTTTAGAGCATTAGGGTTTATAAGATTTGCATTTGTTTTTGCTCACCTAATAAAGATGGATCTTCTAATTATCTGTGTGCTGTCTGACGCTTTAATAGAGCTCATTATGCTCTTAATCTTGTGTTTTACGGAGTGGAAATAAGAATTCCACCTCCCCACACACCCCCAGGAAGGTTACACTAATGGCACAAACCCTGAAATAGGCTATTTCCTCCAGCCCTGAAATCTTCCCTCCCCTCAGCTCCCTCATGCTACACCCCATGGGCTCCCCCATCCTTCCTTCCTTTAGGGCAGGAGGCTGCTCAAAGCCCAGCCAGGCACTCTGGGAGGGATGCCCAGGTCCACAGCATAGCCTGTAAATATGGGAAGGATTTTTTCAAGGCTTCCTATCTGGGAAGAGGAAAGAAAACTGACCTGAACAAATAACCAGCGATAGTTAAAAAGAATGTTACCAATATAGCAGTAACTTCCACCACATAAAAAGGTATTCACCACTCTCTCACTTTTCAGCTTCTCTGAAACGTCCTTTTTCTTTTAAGGAAAAGTGTAAGCAGAAACCGACAATTTACTTTCTTCAATCTTTAAAGATTTTGCTTGTGTTCTTGCACTGTGGACTACTTTGAGGCCTCTGCCCTGGCCTTCTGCTGCTCTTCACAAAGCGGATTTCTTCGTGCAAGTTGGCAGGTGTTATTCACACGCTCTGCAGATAACGTGCTGATCACACAGAACTGCTTTAATTCCTTGCTTCCAGCTGCTTGGTTGTGTTAAACAGCAAAAGGTACATTTCTGAATACTCATTGCCCATGTAAGCAAACACTGCAGTTGCTACAAGGATCTGCTGCAGCTCAAGAACAGAAAACAAACTGAGCAATGAAACATGCTATTTAAAGTGTGATGTGCCATATACTAAAATAATAATAGTAATAATAATAAAATCTTTGAACATATTACATAAAATAAAAGTACAAGTAGAAAAGGAAATCTATTTGTTTTTATTAAATGTTTGCTAATCTGGAAATAGCTTTTTAAGAATTTTCAGCGTTTGTCTGCTAGCAAGTTATTTGGAATGATATTGTTAAATGTAGTTTAGAACCATCATATCAATTTTGGAAGACTTATGAAACATGCCTCACTGCTGTCTCACCAGAAAAATTTCTTCTGCTCATCATTTATCATAGTGGTCACACATGTTGCTGAAAGGCCACAACCTCCTGTTGCAGCTTGGGGTGCATTATCAGGACCTTAACATGATGTGGAGGATGGTGAGTTATTGAAAGGTAACTTTTTGAAGCAGACAAATGTTATTGATCTGTGGGGGAAGAAAATCTATTTAAACTTTTTTGGTACAATCTCAGAGTTAATACAGTATTCTCAAAGCAATGCAATCAACGTAGGACCAATGATTTTTTAATTGAAGCTGGTACTCTCAGATTTGTTTAGGTCTATAATCTCAGTGATCTTTTTCCTCAGCAAGTCATGAAACCCTTAAAAATGTCTAGCAGATTACCAATGAGTTCTTATTTTATGAAGAACAGCTACAACCTCATAAGAACTGTTTGCATCTCTAATTCTGAATCCAGTCATGCTATCAGCAGATAAAA
Source organism: Anas platyrhynchos (assembly GCF_047663525.1). NCBI lineage: Eukaryota > Metazoa > Chordata > Aves > Anseriformes > Anatidae > Anas > Anas platyrhynchos. The sequence continues at coordinate 35,215,419 of NC_092621.1, read as the reverse complement.
GGCCATAATTTTCATTCCCTTTGTTATTTGTTTATTTATTGTTAATTTTGGCACTTTTTATTTTCATTGCTAGTTTGTTTTGCATTACTCCACATCACACTGCTCTAAAACTAGTTTTAATTTTAGTACATACTATATATTTTACCACTATATCCTGGGAACGATCAATGACCTTTCTTAATAATGTATCACTTTACCGAACGTTACATGTAATTAAAAAAAATGAACACATGCTATATTTATATTTGGTAGTAAAAATTCCTTCTCAAATAATGCTGCTATCAACACAATCATATAGACAGACATTGCTATTAATGGTAAAGTATGAACAAAACCACAAATGTCAAGATTTAGAGGTACTGATCTCTCAGTGGTGTAATCATAACAACATGTGTTTTTTGTTGTTTTTTTTTTTTTAGTTGATAGACTCCAACTTGCAGCATTTCTACTGCTTTGGGTTTAACCTATCTCATTGCCCTGTCTCCACTGCTTTGAACTGAATATTGTCAGTCTGGAGACAGAAGGATGTTAAGAATAGTCACTAGTAAATTAGCTTATGTATTGTTACAGAATTGGAAAAGTAGTGGAGGAACTCTTGTGATAAAATAAAGAGAATAGAATCATCCTCCATGTAAGAGATAGGACAATTTATTGTCAGGACTGAAGGTGCCCTCAGATCCTTCCACTTTTTCGACACAGATTATTTTAGCATTTCTAAATATATTCTGTCTCATACTAGCACATGGAGATGATCATCATCAGTCCTTCCTAAAGTTTATTACCCCTTTATGTCCCATTTTCCCTAAAAAAAAATAAATCAAGAGAGAGATTACAGAAGTCCATGAGATCTGGTTAGTTGTTTTCCTACACTCCTGGCTGCAAACTGATGTGAAGACCTGCTATCTCCACTACAGCGTCAGTACTGCCCACCTTCCTGTTCTTTAACAAGATTTCCATGAACCCAAGCCCCTTGGTTCCCATCACTGTGAATGCAGTCTCCAGTCACCTGTGACTTTGCTGGGTAAAGTGTTTGTGGCCAGGCACCTTCTGCACTGAACTGTGGGCTGGGGAATTTGTTCTTCCTTTGTTTCAGGAAAGCCTTGCTGTTTTGTTTCCCCTGGTATAAGATAGGGACTCTTTATTTGGAAAGGTTTGATAGTTATTCTTTTATACATATTTTGTAGATATATTAACATCTTAAAACATTTGGCATTTTAGACAGATTTTAGTTGTATTGCAATACAGTAAAATGTGAAAGGAAAGGAAGAAACACTATCCTTGCCTTTACAGGTTTGTTTTCCTTTTTATGATTATTATAATGCTAAATGAAAAGAAACTGGATTTTTTTTTCTTTTCTTTTCTTTTTTTTTTTTTAAGGGGACCCTTTTCTTCCATTGTTTATTAGCCATGCGTAACTGCTTAAATGGCAGGGTCACCTTTCCAGGTCAGGCATTTCACATAGTCCCTCTTTGTGTATAAATATGACTTTAGCCTTCAAACTCCAGCACACACTAACTCATGCTACAAGTAGTGTTTGTTTCCTTTCTGCAGGCATTCCATTTTAGACTGTGATGCCAAAGTTTACATTTTAGAAACAGCAAACTGCCTCCTCTACTTAGTGTAGGAAAGGCCCCATGACAGCCTCGAAGTAAACTGAATTAAGAAAATAATCGGGTCTTTGTAAGAGCTAGCCTCCATTTTCTACAGTTTCTTTCCAGTGTTTATGCTAGGTTACAAACCAGGCAGGAAACGATGTTGTGAGCAGTAGGTGACAGCCAACGCGATGGGTCCTTGCCACAGCAGAGTGGATGACTGCACACTCCTGCATTTACCACGAACTGCCAGAGCTCCCTGATACCTTATGGACTCACCTAGAGACATGCAGATTGCTGTATCTAGCAGCAATCACCCCTCTCTTGTGATGCGCAGGCTGCATGCAGAGTTGTCTTGTACTACCAGAACACTGTCTGAACAGAGGCTCCAGACATCTTTTAAAGATAACCAGCTCCTATGACCTCTGTGTCTACAGCCTCTTTTTTCTTCTCTGGTGTGTCACACTTCTGTCATCTGGTCAGTTGAGAGGGTACACCTCATTCAATATGCAGTGCAAAGAAAATTTAATGATATTGTGTAGACTCAGTGTGTTCCTGGGGAAAGGACAGCATCTAGAACTTTATGTGTTTGTCTGTGTAAATATTTTTTTGTTCAATACTTAGGGTTATTTTTTTGCAAATAAACAGCAGCTTGCAATGACAGTTGGTGCTTTGCAATTAAATAATTTACCATCTGTATGATCTCCTTCCTTATTGCTGATACTCTTATTCGAGCCACTGCCATTGAATATGTGCTGTGTAACACTAAGCACAGTGACTGGGCTCACTACCGAATAGATGATAATAAGAGGTTTGCTTGGTCACTTTCAGACCATAAGAATAATCTCAAGCTGATCGGCGAGTGTATTATTTCATCTCCCCCTCTATTTATTTTTGTACAGGTGGGAGTGATCCATTGTCTCTAAAATCAAGCTGCCCTTTGCAGTTGACTTCCCACTGACATGAAGAGCAGGCAGTGATTTTGCTTCCAGATGAAACCTGAGGAGATCAAACATCTGTGAAGAAGGGAGGATGGTGGCAACCCAGTGAAGTGCCTGAGAGCAAAGTGTTCAACATGCTCACTAATAAGTGTCAGCTTGATTTGAATCACTTGCTAAAGTGCAGCCTGGCTGAAGCCAAAAGAACATACCTTTCTTCAATGAAATGGAATCCCAACACATAAATAAAAGATTTCACCTGGGAAGAGTGATTTATTATCTCCATCCCAAGAAAGATGCCTGTGATTTACCACACCTCCTTGCTTTAAAGCAAAAGCAAAAACAATCCCTCCCAACAAAATAACCCCAAACCAGCAACCAACATCATTACCTCCATTAGTTGGCAGAGAAGTCTGAGATACTTTTATACAAGTGATTTAGCTGAAGTCAACAAAGTCATACAGATGGGAGAATAAGTGAGAGACATACTTGGTTCCTGATTCCAAACATCATGAGAAATTCACTGATATTCATTAAAAAATAAGAAAAGGAGGAGAAAAAAAAAAAAAAAAAAAAAAAAAAAAGACCATATCACAGTGGGCTTCTGTCCAATCTAAAATTCTGATCCCATATCCCACTGAAAGGAGCCAGCTAATTTATTCCTGACCATATGGATGTTGTAAAGTTGTAGAGATCAAAACCCTCTCTGACAGAACCTTGGATCAACCAAAGAATACATTTCTGTTCCCTCCTGAGCAGCCATTTCAGGTTTTACAGGGAGCCTGATCCATGTTGGGACAATGCTTTGGACAGCTTAGTCAATGCTAAAGAACGCTCATGTAGCAGACACAATCAATAGAGCTTATAATTTATTTACTTCATTCCTGAGTCTGAGGGGTTTGATTTAAGGAGCTGACACAGGATGTCAAAGTGAGGAGGGGCTTTGAGGGGTGAATGGCAGGTTTAAAATACTGTCTAGGTCTTAGGTAGATTCTCCATAACCTCTTGCTCAGGATTACATTGAAAACAAGACACTATTCATAGACACCCTTGGCAAATCACTACACCTCGTCTGCTGCTAGCTGCTGCCATAAATTACACATACAAAATTCAAAACCACTGGACAGTGATGACTGGGCCTCTCTCTAACTCTACTTGCTCTTGAAGTCTGAGCTCCTGTGAGTTGTGGGAGATGCAGGTAGAATAAAAGATATTTACATATATTTGCTAATTACATCTTCCCTACCACTACTGCTTGAAGTTAGAAAAAAAAAAAAAAAAAGAATGATTGGGAATTCAGGGTTGTCACAAGTCAGGAAAAACTGACGGTACTTGTCACTTATTTTGGCTGAGTACTCTTGCTTATTCCTAACCTGAAAATTTCAGGGAAGATGCTAAGTAAGTGGCTGTCTGGGTCAGCATACTTATCTTGATCAGGCAAATTTACTGAGTTCCTCTGCAACTTTGCCTTTCCTTGCAGTATGAAATAAATTATCTGTAGTGCTTACAGTGTTGCTTGGAATGAAGAGTACTTGCTGAGACAGTAGAATATTTGCAGGTGAAACAGTCCCATACTGGAAAAAATCTTTGCTTCAACCTACCCAAGCTTTTAGCCAAAAACAGGAAGCCACTTCTGCCACAGGAACTGGTTAGTGTCTTTTTCTTTTCAGTCCACAGCAAAGCATCAGCCAGATTTCACATGAACTTATCACTGGTAGGGACATGTCTGAGTGCATGACCAGCCTTGAAAATTCTCATGCAGCAATGAATATGTTGAAGACACCACATGAAAAGACAATTGAGTTACTTGCCTCATTTGCTCCTTCCAGGGTTTTATGGTCTCTAATAAAGGTGAAAATATGATATGAGTATGACATACATGTATCTTCTATTTACAAGATGCAAAATATTGCCTAAGCCTATAGTCCCGCTTATATTATGAAATATAAGCATAAATTCAGGGAGATAACAAAATGTAAGCTTTTGCAAGTGCTGTACTTATACCACTTCTGCCTTAATTTAATTTCTCGGGATTTCCTCCTGATGGGAGGGGTTTACAGAGTAATAACATCACAGGAATGGAAACCTTTCTTGGTTCAGAAATAGAGTGATGGGCACTGGCACAAAGCAATGCCCTCATCCTCTGAGGCTACATCCTTTTAGACAGGAGTACACTGCCAGCATTTGGCTAGAGGGCGCCTGCACAGGGGGAACTAGAGCAGGAAGACAAGTAAATCAATGTTTGTCACCCCTGTTTTCTGTCTCAGAGCAGGAGTTACAACACTGCACAGCAAGGAAGTGGAGCTGAGGCTTCTCTGAGATCCCCTCTAAGTTTTGTCAGAAACAATTGCAGCAGGTTTTGCAATACAGGGCAAGTAATGTACTGTATGGTAGTACAAGAATATCAAACCATAAGTGATTTTCTCTGTAAGGAAGAGAAGTTAGAGCTAGATGTTGTACAAAAGGAAATACAAAAAGACACAAAGGGAAGAAAAGACCACTTGAGATATTCCATGCATTCAGAAATACAAATGGCAGGGGCAAGATATATAAAATATCAGACCAAATATATCAAATGTATCAGACCAAAGTATACTTCTTTCCTGTTCATAAAATTATACTTAAAAGGTACTGTTTTGTGTTTCACAACTCAGGCACACGTTAATAAACTCCCACCTCTCAGCCATCTCTGTCTGAAAGGTGCTCCTTGGTCCTGTCTGTGTGAGAAGAAGAATGATTTGTTTGTCAGGGAACGTTCTGGGGAAAAAAGGGAAGGGAAGGGAAGGGAAGGGAAGGGAAGGGAAGGGAAGGGAAGGGAAGGGAAGGGAAGGGAAGGGAAGGGAAGGGAAGGGAAGGGAAGGGAAGGGAAGGGAAGGGAAGGGAAGGGAAGGGAAGGGAAGGGAAGGGAAGGGAAGGGAAGGGAAGGGAAGGGAAGGGAAGGGAAGGGAAGGGAAGGGAAGGGAAGGGAAGGGAAGGGAAGGGAAGGGAAGGGAAGGGAAGGGAAGGGAAGGGAAGGGAAGGGAAGGGAAGGGAAGGGAAGGGAAGGGAAGGGAAGGGAAGGGAAGGGAAGGGAAGGGAAGGGAAGGGAAGAAAGATAATAAGAAAAATGAGAAATAAGAAATAAAAGAAAATAAATTGTGCTTCTACTTTTTCTTCTATAGAGCTAGGAAAAGTACAACTGCACAACATGATCACCAGTCATCACCACCATTTCTGGCAACTTCAGAGCTGCTGGTATTTTAGAAAGAACTGGAAAATTGTAGTGAATTTCTAACTTCTGGTATTAATGTAGCAGGAAAAAAGACACTGCAAGTCTGCATCACCCAGTGCTGATTCTGTCTGGAAATACTGTTGTTGGTTTTAACAACATATATTACATTTTTTAAGAATGCTTCTGCCTGCTAATGGAATCCAAGTAGAATGACAGCCATTCCGTGCTTGAGTGAGATTTTATTTTACCCTTGACAAGAAGTCTCCTGTTTATCTGAGGGGGAATTAAACGTCTGTTTACAGAATTGGGGAGTGGTCGGGGGAGGGCGGGGTGAGGGAGGAGGGAGGAGGGGAAGCGGGGGGAGCAGATACTCTTTTGTGTCCAGATTCAGAGCTTTTACAACTGTTTTACGTTGGAGAAAAGTTCTGGAAATCCCACCTCCATGTAAGATGATGTACTAATATAATTCAGGTCTGCTTGCTTTTACTCATTGTATTGCCTGTCTGCTACATTACGGCTGGATTATTTCCAAAAGTCATCATCATCATCATCATAAAAGAACTTGTTCAGAAGATGTTTATCCAAATATCTAAACATTTTTTTTGAGGAACGACTCCATATTGAGGAGAGATATCGTTTGCAGCAATAATGTCTGGAAGAAAAGAAAAATGAAAAGTGTCAGTCAAAGTAAACAGATTCTATATTGCAGCCCCCAGGAGGCCGTGCTACGGTGTATAATATATTCAGTTGCTCACACCTAGACCTATTTTCAAAGTCATAAACTGGTGTGGATTTGTCAGAGTTTCAACAATATAATTGTTTAGCTGTAAATTTTCCTGCTGGCAAGTTCCAGAGTTTTCAGAAAATCCCAGGGATTCAGGCTTGCAGTCACATACACAATAGATGGTTCACAGGTAGCGTGTGGAGCTCGCAAACCATGCTGCCACAGAAGTTTGCAGGGGATCATGAGCTCCCTCAAGCACAGAGTGTAATTTGAATATATGATACATGGATACTTTCATCATGCAGCACAAAGACAGTGACATTGTTGTGGATTGTGTATGATTAATGGTGGATGTGCAGCGTAGGTTTAGAACTGTGTAAATCACTCAAATTTTTTAGCATCTTGAGCAATAAGACACATTCCCACTTGAAGCTATGTGGAGAGGGCTTGGCTCAGGCCTCATTTTGAAATAGTCAAGGGAAACACCTGTGTCTCTGTTAGCATGAGGCATGGCCCATAGCTTCTTACTTTGGCTATTTTTCTCCTGACTGCACAACTTATGTCCTGGCAGCAAGATCTCCTGAGGTCTTTTGTTTCATTTGAATGCTTATTTAGCTTCCATCTGAGTTATACAACAGGGCTTGAAGTGTTTATAGTAAAAGCTACAAAGATAGCAGTCATACTGAAACCACTTCGCAGGTAAACATGATGAGAGCTGATGTACATAAACTAATGAACAGGAAGGGAGAGAGAAGAGCATTTCCATTTCTCACTGGATTAGTAAGTCAAAGACTATATCCCTGATTGAGCCAGTTTTCTCTCTCAAAGCACCATACACAGAGGCTTTTACTTATCCTTAGATGGAAAAAAAACAATGCTGGAAGACTCCAGAGCACAGTGCTGTGTCCCATTTCTCACACAGCTTTTCCCTTCTATTGTTTGAAGAAGAGCACAAATCCTACCAACTTATTCTTTCCTCCCCCAGAATTCACTGCTAATAACCTTCACAGCCTAACTCTTACAATAATTAATAATAATAATAATAATAATAATAATAATAATAATAATAATAAATATTACAGTAAGTACTACCTTCTGAATTCCAAAAATGGTGAAAAAGCAAGAGAGTGGTTCTTCCACAGCTGATCCATCAGAAAGGGTCTCCTAACACCACCATTCACTCATACTGTTTGGGCCAAATACTGCAGACTCTGTGGTGGGATCTACTTTTTCATCTTGAAGGGCTGCCTGCTGTGTCAGTTGGCCCTATTGTGCAATGGCAAATTATACAGCCCCTTTATATTCATGACCGTTCTCTTCCTCACCATTTCAGCTTGCTGGAGTTTAAAAGACATAGCTGGAAGGAGCTCATCTAGAACATCCTGGTGAGCAACTCATTCTGAAATCACTAATGCTGTTTGCCCATCTCAGTATTATTTAAAAAATAGAAACAAAAATATTTTCTCAGCTTTTTGAATAGCAAAACTATGTCAGATATTATCCCTCCACCCTTAAAAATTTGTGGCAAGGCAGTAGGCAGAACTCAGGAGAAAAACTGAGGAAACTGGTTAGCTCAGAGGGCCAAAACAGGGCTAGACTGGGAAAAAAACATCTGGGGTCAAGTCAAAGTAGCAAGCACTTTCCTCAGGTGGTCCAGAATTTTCACAGATCTTGCAGCGTGAGCCTTGCTGGAGACCTCAGTGGTGCATGGAGATATAGCACCGCTGGCCCACACCCAGGGCCTACAGTGTTGTTTATCCTGCCCTTTACAGCTTCTGCCTTGTTTAAGTGCAACAGGGCAGTTTGTGAACTCCTAGCAGATCACCACAGTTCAACCTTCAGGATTTGTTGGAGGAAGTGGACAGAATATTGAATGCATGCAGTTTTTCTTCTGGAAAGTTACATGCTTCTTCAAAAATAATTGGGAGTAGAGCACAATTTTAGAGCATAATACTGAGTGCTAGAGAGAGAAACAGATATAAGCATTTGCTGCCTCCTTTTCCTCCCCTATTGAAAACACACAGAAAGAATTGCCTTATCTCCATCTTCCTTGAATATCCCTGAAGATCAAGAGGCTGATAGTCAAAGGTATTATAAATTCCTCTGTAACTCAGCTTTCTGGCTGGTATCTGTAACTGTGTGCTTGCCTCAAGCTTTATCCAATAATTAATCAGATTGCCTTGGTCACACATACTTGGACTGTAAAATTCCTCTGCAAGAGACACTCACAACCAGCCCTGACTCCATACACACAAGGGTCTGATTTATTCATCACTTTGGCCTGAGTAGAAGCAAAGCTATTGTTTTTCACCTGGGGTCTGAGCCGGCACTCATTGATGTCAAAGGCAGCGCTCCCATTGACTTCCATGGGACGCAGGATCAAGGCTTTCGCCCACCAGCAACTGACAGTAAGTCGTGCTAGTAGGGAGGGCAAGTCTCCCAAAGGCAATTTAGAGTGAAACAAATTTACCATTGTGTGCTATGTTACAGGAGATGCTCTTTATAATCAAACCATCCAGCCTCAGTATTAAGGTACCTATGCTGAACAACTGTGCCACAGTGGCTAAGTTCCCAAACATCCAATACAGCCTCTGTTAAATTCAGTATAAAACCCTGAGGTCATTTCCATCTTTTCTTTCTCTTTTTCTCTCCTTTCTTTCTTTTACCTTCCTTCCTTCCTTCCTTCCTTCCTTCCTTCCTTCCTTCCTTCCTTCCTTCCTTCCTTCCTCCCTTCCTCCCTTCCTCCCTTCCTCCCTCCCTCCCTCCCTCCCTCCCTCCCTCCCTCCCTTCTTTCCTTCCTTCCTTCCTTCCTTCCTTCCTTCCTTCCTTCCTTCCTTCCTTCCTTCCTTCCTTCCTTCCTTCCTTCCTTCCTTCCTTCCTTCCTTCCTCCATTCTTCCCTTCCTCCCTTCCTTACCTCTTTCCTCTCTCCCTTCCTTTCTTCCATCTTTCCTTCCTTCGTTCCCCTCCTTCCTTCCAGTCTCTCTGCTGTCTGTATCCTGCCAGCCCCTCTACCACTTCCTCTCTCTTCCTTTCCTGCTTTCTTTCATAGGGAAATTGTTCTGGTTTTGCTTCAAAATGCAAGACAACAATTCAGAATTTCATAATTTTGATTATTAGTCAAATACCTTTTCTTTAGTCACAATGTGAGATTCTGCTTTCTTCCACATGTTCAATAGGGCTAGCTATCCTTGTGGTTTAATTCTGCTTTTTTCCTCTCTTTGCTTGGCTCCAATGTACTAAAATGTCCCATCTCCCATCATTTGAAGGTTAGAGGTGACTGGTTTATCTGGAGTTCACTTCAGTTATATTGACGCACACACGCTGAAGCTGGCATGCTTGGGCCTCCGATCTCCAGCTCTGAAAGCTGTTTCCACACCATAAGAGGAGGGGAGGTAGGCTGTGACCCATCATAGGCTGTCTATACTCTAAAATAATGGAGAATGTGATAAACTGTCACCAGAAGACAGTCTCAGCTCCCTGACTCTTAATGGTAGGATAACACAATAGGGTCAGACTAAAAAGGTTTCCTTATGAAAATTTTATCAGCAACTTTGGTAAATTGCTGTGGGAAAGGTGCTTTGCTCTCAGGCAGACCTGGAACCTGTTTTTACAAGGTACAGCTCGCATGCATTGCCTCACCCCCGCAAGATATTAAGGGCACTCAAATTGAATTAACACCAAATCAGGCCGGTGCACTTAACAATACAAATGCACTTAAGGGATGCCTCAGAATGATTTGTGACTAAAGAAAGCAAAGAAGAAATCAGCCTTCAAGACCACAGGGGTGGTGTTGTGTGTCATATACAGGAAAAGCCATAAGCAGAACTTAGAATACCGGAAAACCATGAACTTCAAGGGCTCTCAGATACCTTAGACCCAGCCATAAAGTAGATGGTCTCTTTTGTGGTATGCAGAAACAATTGATAAATAAATTACAGCCAATTTTCTTAGTGGGACAGTCTCCATTACCTCTGACAGCAGCATAACTGCTTTGCTAAAATGATAAGAGGTGAATAATGGTGTATCAGGTAACAGCAAAGGAAATTCTCCTAGTTGCCTGTTCTCTCCGTAAGAGCAATGACACAATGCAGGAGTGAATGGGATGGGATGTGGCAGCTGACGGGGAGTTCTATGTGAACTGCTGCTAAGGTCAAAGCAGACGGAACTATAATTCTGGTAAAAGAAGGGAAGCAGTGGTGTTTTGTTTATCTGTTGAAGTGTCATTCATTTTTTCAGGAAGCCAGCTTTGTTTGCCACCATTTTCCATCAGGTTATTTAATTACTTCTGTCTCTGAGCTTGCGGGCCATATTCTCCCTTAAGTTAGGGCATGACACCACAAAGTTTAGACTACAGCCAAAGAAAAGACTCCAGATAAGTTTCTGAGGCCAGAATCTCTGTCTTGTGACTAAAGTGGTGTTCGTTCTGGTGGGGTTTCTGCTGTTTTCTTTTGCTGTTGTTGGAAAAATAAAAATAAAAATGGCTGACTCAGCACAACCCTCAGATTTTCCTTGGATTAGAAGGAGGTTTAATACCGACTATTTCAGCAATCCATTTGTAAAATCTTGAGGATGATGTGAAAAGCAGGATGAAGTTTGACTTGATATTTACACAGAATACAACTGGAAGTTCTGAAACAAGGAAGGATTTGTGAAAACTACACGACTGTTGAACAAGACACATACCTATTGTAGCATTCGGCATCAAGGAAAACATGAGGAAGTGCCATTTGTCTGAGCCTGAAATGGCAGGATGGCTCACAGACTGAGGGCTGCATATACCCACTTCATCTGCTGAGTGCTAAGAGGTAAGAGAGGGGTATCCCACATACCTACAAAATCCAGCAAGGATCCTAGCATCCTGTGGACAGAGGAAGAAAGAAAACATGACATTGAGCATTCAGGCCCTGGGTGGTGGGTCATCACTGGAGAGGACTCTCCGCACACACCTTCCCCCCACACTTGGTGCTGCCAGCCCACAGTGTATGTACCTCATCCCTTCAGGAGAAAGCCAGTCCAGCATGGCAGGGAGTCTGCTATGGAGCAAACACAGCCTGTTCCTTTTGCACAGCCTGAAAAACAAGTCCTAGAGAGGAGTCAGCTGGAGGCATTCAGGACAGAACAGACCTTTTTCCCATTCCTGCATCCCATGGGAAAGCAGAGTAGCCAGGACACAGGCTGATGGTCTCAGGGAGCCAGACTCCCAGCACAGGAGGGCAATCCCTTACAGAGGCGAGAAAGGCAGACACTTCTCCAAATATTCATCCAGGCCTTACCCTTACTAGGGTAAAAAACATGCTGTGGCTGCTGAACCGTATGACCCACTAGATGTCCTTCTTAACAAATGTTTTTATGAAATTAAAAAAAAAAAAAAAAGACTGTGAAAAAGGACTGTGCAGCAGTTTCCCTTTAATTCAGACCCAGCTTCATCTTCTACTCGTGGTATGCTTATTAATACCTCTCAGAATATTAATCAAATATGTCCCTTAATTTTTATTTTTATTTTTATTTTTTTGTTAACACTCGAGAGATATTTGAATTAACATCTAAAAGAAAAGGATCAAAACCAGAATTTCACTTGTGGTTGGTTTTTTTTGTTTGTCCCTGGAGAAAATTCAATGCTTTTTTTTTTAACTTGGGTTTTTGAAACATTTCTGGTGACAAACTAAGCTTTATAAATTGGCAGACTGAAATACGATTGTACACGTAATAAATAATCCGTGTGAGTCAAAACTAATCAAACTAACAGATACAATATAGAAAGACTAATGCACAAAAAATAATCATTAAAACTCAATGTTTTCTTATATAAGTCAGATTCCAATGATCTGCTTTAACTTCGGTTTCTTTATTTTCATTTGAGGCACACTTTTATATCAAGTTTCTCTGTAAAACCAGTGAATGGAAACTTACTAAATGATTAATAACAATAAATGATTAATAGGTGTTGAAATAAATGATCAATTGTTTTAAAATTGAGTCAGTCAATAGGCTGCTAACCATTATTAAAAACTATGCATTACACCTCCTGGCATAACCTTCATATCACTTGTTACTACAAGGCTTGTAGCTTTTTTTCAACTCTAGAAAAAGTTTATTAACCATTTACAAACTAGATAGGAATTAAAGCATATAGAATGTAACAGGAGCACCATGTGATCAAGTGATCAGTGGCAGCTGAACTGGATTCTCTGATGATGCAAGAAATAAAAGTCCAGAAATCTCACGTGTGTAAGAGAACCACAGAACCTCAGCTGAGGTCAGATGGGGCTTTTGAAGGCTGTCTGATCCAACAACCCTGCTCAAGCCAGGGCCACACAGAGCAAGCTGCCCAGGACCATGTCCAGATGGCTTCTGAATATCTCCAGGAAGGGAGACTCCACAACCTCTCTGGGAAACCTGTTTAGTTCTCAATCACCGGCACTGTGCAGAAGTGTTTCCTGATCCTGATCTTTCAGTTTGTGCCCGTTGCCTCTTGTCCTGTCACTGGACACCAATAAAAGGAGCCTGACTCTATCTTCTTTGCACTTCAGGTACTTGTACACATTAATGAGATCCTCCTTGAGCCTCCTCTTCTCTAGGCTGAACAGTCTCAGCTCTCTCAATATTTCCTCATACGAGGGATGTTTCTTCCATTCTGTTCTCCATTTTGAGGCCCTTTACTGGACTCTCTTGAGTAGTTGCATCTCTCGCTTGTACTGGGGAGCCCAGAACTAAGCAAAGCACTCCAAGTGTGTCACCACCAGTGCTAAGCAAAGGGGAATGCAATACTTATGCTTAATGCAGCCCAGGGTACCATTCACCTTCTTTGCAGTGAGGGCACGGTGCTTGCCCATATTCAGTTCTTTGTCCACTAGGACCCCCAAGACATTTTCTGCAAAGTTGATCAACACACAGGTTTATCAAACACCTGACCAAAGTTCTATAAAATACTACCTATTCTACAGTACATTTCAGATTAACTTGAATTAACAGTGAAAAGGCATCCATTGAACTCAGAAAGTTCAAACTTTGTTCAAGAGAAAACTAATGAGAACTTCAAGATTCTAGTCTACTCCCTTGGAACTGTCACTTAAGTGAAAGTTGCTTAACTTTGTCTAAACACATTTTTATTAAGTATTCAATGGGCCATTAGAATATGACAATAGATCCCAGCAACTTTATCCTCCAGGACCAATTTAAATAACCACAACTGAGGGGAAAAATTAATGTGTTGCTCACCCTAAGAGTTAACAAAAGTTAGTAATACTAAAAGTTAATAACTGCGAAACAAGGAGACAAAACATTGTTTGGTTTGGAATAAATCCTGTCCCATATTCTGTGGCACTTTAAATTAGCTCATTGTATTTTATGAGCATTGAAGCTTCCCCCTCCATCAGTCAACCCCTTCTATTGGTTTAATTTTAATACATGCTGTGAAGTTATATCCCTTGAAATCGTTGGCTTGTCTGAAGGTCCCCAGACACTCCGTCCTCAGTTCTCTCTCACAGTAACATTTGCTCTTCTCCACTCACGTCTTAAGTCATTACTTAGCTGTTTCTAGACCACAGAAACTTATCAGTCACAACAGGAGAGTTTTCTCTCTCTTGTATTCATACTCAGCAGGAGAACACAGAATAAATTTCCTCTAATGTGCATCTGTGTATGTGTACATATAACCTACACACTCTGGTGAATGTAACAATCTAATTTAGGACTTACATTGGCTCATGAGGTGGTTTGCTCTTTTTTTTTTTTTTTTTCTTTTTTTTTTATTGCCTGTAAGTTCTCCCTCCAACCAAGAAACAGGGAATATAGTTTCTCCCCCATCTCTGACCACAAAGCTGGGCAAGAGTTTCACATTATATTTATCACATTACATATGGAGGTAAATTTCACATTACATCCAAAATGTATTCAGCAACTGGGTAAATTTGCATGGACTGCTACACTTCCATAAACCCCCCTGATATTAAAATATAAATATCTGTGTCACTGGAAATTCTTGTGGTTGCAATAGTCAGTGTCAGTGTCACCACCTAACTGTTAGGCAGATCAGTCAAAATCCTATTATGACAAGAGAGAAGATATATTAATCTTTCTACCATGCACAAAGTTTCTGAGAGCATAGGCCAATGGACAGTGGTGAGCTACATTTAGTTAACCAGTTCTCATGTTGAAAGGAGATGGCACATGTATACAAAACTATGTGAAAGACTAGATTTCCAACTCCATTTCAGAAAAGAAAACATTTGAATATTTTTGTGTTTTTAGACTGGGGAGGAAATAAAAGGAATAGAAAAAATGGAAAAAAATACACTCTTACATTGACTAAGTCATTGCTAAAGCTACATTTTTTGTCATTGTTCCTGAGTCAGACAAGGAGTTCATGTTTTTCAGAAAATTATCCATGAGTGCTGACACTTTGGGACTTTTTGGATGTGGGTGGGTGGCTGCAATGCTAACCAGTGGAATCCATTTCAGAGAAACCCTTTGCTGCTGCTGTCAAGTCCTAGTCTGCAATGGAATATGACAAAGAACAGGAGCCCAGCACAACCAACACAATGACAAAGTGTCCTGGAACTGTGAACTCTCCCTGAGATTGCCTGGAGCTTTCTCCCTCCCATGAAGAAAACAAAAGGTCTATTTCTTTTTTTCTTTTTTTTTTTCTTTTTTTTTTCTTTTTCCCTCTCTCCCATATTTAGAACCATAGCTTGTTTCAAAGGTTGGGTCTGCATGGTGGTCAATGCAGTCTCCATATGGTATTTATTTATTTATTCCTTGTCTAAAATGTTTTTGGCGCAACATATTTGCATGAGTTAGATGGTGTTTATAGAAAACCTGAATATTGGAGTTCATAGAGAAGATCATTGGCTTATTCTTTCTCACTTTTTATTGAATTTTCCTCACTTGTTTCTGCTGCTACTCATTTAATTTGCTTATAGGTATTGATTTCTTTGGTAATTTTTTTTTTGGGGGGGGAGGGTGTTTGTTTTGTGCTTTATTTTGCTTTCTGTTTTTTTTTTTCTTTTTCTTTTTCTTCCTCACTCTCTCTCTCTCTCTTTTTTTTTTTTTTAACATGACTGTTCATGTCTTCTCTATAAAAGCTTCAGACAACCCTATTATTAAAAAGTATGAGGGTGATTTTGCCTGTAGAAGAGTCTCCTGGAGCTAGAGCCCATTCCTCCTCTGGGTGCAAAACTTTCCTTCATTCTCTGAAAGAGGAAATTTGATTTTGTTTGAGTTTTCTTATAAAGCACAACACCATCAGAGGCTGCACATCCCACTCACAGACTTAAACACCATATTTACTACCTTTAGCAAACAACTGTCTTACCTACTTGCAGTATTTGTGGAAAACCTCAGTTAACACATCCTCCAGTTTAATATAGGTCTGTGGAAAAGCTCCAATTCAGAAAAAGCACTGGCTCCCTGTTTCTTCCCCAAATGACTCAGCCTACCTTCAACACTGTAGGAAGCCTTTCATCATACTCATTTCTGAATTATGCCAAATGACACAAAGGTTAGGTTGCTCTGCAGTTGAATATTCGTGGTTCTCAGCAGAGTATATGAAGAAGTACTTTTTACTGGTCATCTTTTAGGTCATCTTCAAATGGTTAAGATTCTGGTAAGGAAAATTTTTTTGACTTTTTATGTATATCATAGAATCATAAAATCATAGAATGGTTTGGGTAGGAAGGGACCTTAAAAATCATCTAGTTCCTACTCCCTGGCATAGGTAGGGATGCCACCCACTATGACTTCATCCAGGCTGGACTTGAACATCCCCAGAGATGGGGCATCCACAGCTTCTCTTGGCAAGCAGTTCCAGGGCGCCACCACCCTCTGAGTGAAGAATTTCCTCCTAACATCCAAATTAAATATCCCTTCTTTTAGTTTAAACCCATTTCCCCTTGTCCTGTCATTGTCTGATTGAGCAAAAAGTTGCTTTCCATCTTTTTTATAAGTCCTTTTTAAGAACTGAAAGGCTGTGTGTGATAAGGCAGAACCTGTCTGAACAACGGCAGATCTCTCAGCCTGTCTTCATATGAGAGGTGCTCCAGCCCTCTGATCAGCTTCACGGCCCTCCTCTGGACCCACTCTGACACCCCCACATCCTTCCAGTGCTGGGAGCCCCAGACCTGGATGCAGCACTCCAGGTGGGGCCTCACAAGGGCAGAGTAGAAGGGGACAGTCCCCTCCCTCCACCTGCTGCCCACCCCTCTACTGATGCAGCCCAGGATGCAGTTGGCCTGCTGGGCTGCAAGCATGCACTGCTGGCTCACGTCGAGCTTTTCAATCCACCAGAACCCCCATGTCCTTCTCTGCAGGGCTGTTCTCAGTGAGCTCTTTTCCCAGTCTGTGCTTGTGTCTGGGATTTATATGTAAATATATATGTGTGTATATATATATATATATATTTATACATATATAATATTTTACACAGTTTGTACCTAGATTTGTGTTATTGCTGGTTAATCACAGAATCATAGAACAGCTTAGGATGGAAGGGACCCTAAATATCATCTACTCCCACTCACTCTGCCTTGGGCAGGGACACCTCCCACTAGACCAGTTTGCTCAAAGCCCCATCAAGTGGCCTTGAACACTTGCAGGGATCTACAGCTTTCTAGGGTAACCAGTTCCACTGCCTCACCATCCTCACAGTGAAGAATTCCTTCCTAATACCTAATCTAAATCTGCCCTATTTCAGTTTCAAACCACTAGATGTCAGATGACAAGTTCTACCAGTTACACAACCTGTAAAACTTTTCCGAGCCCAGCCTTAACAGAGAACTGTTTTCAAATGGTTCAAAATTACCCCTGGTCTCAAACCCACATCCCAAGACCAAGGCAAATCATGATGCCCTGAACAATGGAATTGGCTCTAACCCCTTTTGAATCAGAATTATTAATTTATTTTTTTTTTTCTAGCTAAGTTCCTTTGCAGTAACAAAAGGTTTGTTGAGATCAAAGTGGTCACTTTGGCTGAAATGAAAACCCTGTGGTGCCTCCTCCTAACCTGAGTGTTTTACACTGATGACATAGTCATCTATGAGCTTCTTATATCTGACTATAACTCACAATAAAATCACAGTTTCTTCATGATGTTAGTTTCAATGTAAACAATCTACATTAAGAAAGAAAGTCCTGCTTTTGCTTTGTTGTGGATGTTCCATTCCACTGGCTGTAAAGCACCACTAGGTACAGTTAACATCTAAGTTGCATCTTCATTAACATCTAAGAGTTAACAATAGGTAGAGTCCACATATAAGTTGCAAACTATTTTGCTGTATCTGGAATTGTAAACTAAAACCCAAATAGCAACAATTTACCAGTCTAGCTAAATTTTGCCTTATTTACAGGCAACACAAAGAATGTCATGGAGACTTCCAGAACATAATGATGGACAAAATGATTGACAAAATCACTAGATGTCTCTGAACTTGTTTTTCAATAAGTCGTGTATTAGATTGTCAAGGCATTACATGTACCTACCACTACAGTATATAACACTTGCAGAGAATTTCTCTTGTAGCTTACTTTAATATAAATATATACATCTACATTTAAAATATCTGTACGTGTAGTATCTGTACATACCTGTCATTCTCTATAATTCATTACTTCTGTGTTGGTTTTTTTACCAGTCAGTTTTTGTAATGATTTATAGAAACGAACCGTAAGTATAAAGATCAGCAAATTTAAAAAAAAAAAAAAAAAAAAAAAAAAAAAAAGTTTTAGTAAGTTAAAAAGTAAGTTAAAAACAGAAAACACTCTTGGTGTTTTCATCTGAGTCAACAACATTAGTAAAAATGTATAAAATATGACTTAAAGTTTCCCTTTTGTGTGCATTAAGCTTTAAATAAAACATATTTTGTAATTGTACATTAAAAAATACTGCTACGCTGTATTCAAACAGGATTGTTGAAGCAGTCTGCATATCCCAATCTGGTCCCTGGGACATTTAACAACAACAACAACAACAAAAATCAGAAAAACTAACTAAATGAGAACCCTACTCTGTGAACTCCAAGCCTGCTATTCTGCTATTTACAGTAATGTCTACAAGGCACGCATATGAACACTTAATTACTTGTATGGTCCTATTAAATTCAGTGGGAACTGTTGCAGGCATGGGTCTCTTCAGGACTGCCATAAGTGTACCTTCTCCTGGAACTGTCTGATTATTAATTTTAGCAACATCTGAGGATACCTACCAGTATCCTGCAGGCACATATCACATATTTGAGCTATAAATGTAAGCAGTCTCTCTTCCTTAACTTAGCATACATATCCAAAACATATAAACTTAATCTTAACCAGTGTTGTAGCTACATTCCTGAGAAAGAAGCTCAACAGAAGAAGCAAAGTTACAGAAAAAATCTAGGGGCATTTTATCTGGACAACAAAGTTCCTCTCAATTTTTTCATGAGATGAGCAACTTTAATCTCCATGTTGACTGTGGCAGACAGAAAGCTTCAAGCAAAGTGATGGAAATAGGTCTTAGCATCAGAGATCTGATGGTTTTTAAAGCCTGTGTCTGAAATGAAAACAATAATGTAAGTTACTTTAACACAGCAGTAAAAGCAACTTCCTTGCAATCCACATTATCCCATTGCTTCCACTGGAAAAATAAGCAACACTTAGTATATCAAAACATCTGCTCTAGATTTACGGGCCTAACTCATCAGAGGAAAGAAAGATCCTCTGCCAATATCTTCTTTTGCTAAAAGTGGGTAAATTACAATACTGTTATCTACAAAAACATGACAACATTTGAAATTTTTTATCTCCATGATGACGACACAGATAATAATTTTTCAGTAGTCAAAATCACTACTTTATCTTTATTTGTTATATATCTACAAGTAATCAATTGGAAATAGTATAACAAACAGAAGTTAAGGTTAATTAAATCAAATGAATAATTTTGAAAAGTGAGACCTGTTATTGATATACCTAAATATTGACTTTAGCCCCTATGAATAGATCAATAAGGTTTAATGTCAGAATGGACTCATCATAACAAAAGACAATGAAATTCCATTCCCTTAAGAAGTACCTGATTCTGGGGAAGGGAAGGAAGGGAAGGGAAGGGAAGGGAAGGGAAGGGAAGGGAAGGGAAGGGAAGGGAAGGGAAGGGAAGGGAAGGGAAGGGAAGGGAAGGGAAGGGAAGGGAAGGGAAGGGAAGGGAAGGGAAGGGAAGGGAAGGGAAGGGAAGGGAAGGGAAGGGAAGGGAAGGGAAGGGAAGGGAAGGGAAGGGAAGGGAAGGGAAGGGAAGGGAAGGGAAGGGAAGGGAAGGGAAGGGAAGGGAAGGGAAGGGAAGGGAAGGGAAGGGAAGGGAAGGGAAGGGAAGGGAAAGAATTATGCACTGAAGTAACTCCCACTAGATATAAATAATGAACCCTATCGTTTCTGTGACTGTCACCTTTACGAACTGTCATTATCTTAAGCACAACTTGTCCAGCTCCCATTTTTGTCTCTGTCCTGTTAGGTGCTTGGCTAATACAGAAAATAGTTCTCCAGCATAATCTGCATGCCACCCTACACTGCAGCTCACCCACACCACTCCCGGGCCTCTTCCTGAACCCTTTCAATTTCTCAGCTTCTCTTGGTCTGTGGGACAATGGTGGGCAGTTTTACAGTAGGCTCAGTGTCAGGCTTACTGGCATAGACAGCACAACTCTCTTTGCTCATAACAACCACAATCCAGTGTTGTTTTTTCTTTTTCCATTATTGAGTCCTTCAACTATGAGACCACCTTTAACAAACAGTCATGGAAATGTATATTGTTTTCATCCATCCTGGCTATACCAAATGACAAACTCCACTATTTACTATTCCTCCATTCCAGCAGAATGAGCAGTCATTTGTCAGGAACAGTAATGATCATTGCTTGGGGAAACACTAAACAGTATAAAGCCAGGTCAAACATCTGCAGCCTGAGAAAAAGAGGCATTTATAATTACCTTTCTGAGACCTGTCCCTTATCTCTTATCTGAGTGCAATGTTGATTTGATACTAGGCTTTCAACCAAATAGAATGTTAATACAAAACAAAATGTAGCAGATTTTCAAGCTTATTGCCTCAACATGCTTGTTTTATCAAAGAACATTTTTAAATGTCACAAATGCACTAGTTATTTCCCCACACCTATTCCCCTAACCCATGCTGACTGCTGTTAACAGAACCACCACCCTTTTATTTAGGGCCTATGCTGATTTTCCATTATTTTTTGTGTCACTGGTATTCAAAACAGCAGGCTTGTGGCCCCTCTGTATTCTGGCCCAGTATCTGCTTTACTTAAGTCTCTTGGAATGGTTATGAGATGTGTTAGGGAAAGATGTCAATGCTGGTGCCTCAGAGAACTTCTTGTTCATTTTTTTTAGAATTCTCTGGTGTAAGTTCCTTTAATCAGGCAATTAAACAGTTTGATTTTCAAATGTTTCTTAACATCATCTTTCATTACCTCTGGAACTGAAAAGTATTTAGCATTGCATGGCAGAAGCCGGGACTTACATCAGATATGTGACAAAGATCGTTATTGAATTGTCATGTCTTCCTCAATATCAATAGTCACTGTACCAACTCGTAATGGGTCACTGTTGACTTGCTTTGTTTCTCCATAGACTTTATCTATGGACTTCTCTTTGTGGACTTTTGTTTTCCTCATCAAATTTCTGTGGTGTTTTTGTTTTTGTTTTCCTGCCTTTTAACTCGTGTTCACCACTGCTATTTTCTATTTTTCTCCTAATTTTTATATCTTTGGCAAAAAAAAAAAAAAAAGAAATATTTGCTTTCAACTCTATGCCTGATGTTTAAGGAAAAAAAAAAAAAAAAAAAAAAAAAAAAAAAAAAAAGGAAAAAACAAGGAAAAAAAATAAAGTAATAATTTCAAAACCTTAATGATTCCACTCAGAACTGTTTTCAGCTTTGTAAAACAGGTCCTTTAACATCTTTTTGTATATCTATTGCTGGTTCAGGCTATGTTATGTTTGTAACAAATGTACTTAGGTCAAGACAATTCAGATTTAAAAAACTACTAGTTACAAGTTCTAAGGTCAGCTTCTCTTTTTACAAGGTGAAGTCTAGCTTAATGCGCTTGGGAGTTGGATGTAGCATACACCAAGTTAGAAAATCATTATGTACAATTTTAAGAAATTACAAAAGCAGGCTGTGGGACATAGGCAGCATGTGTCACTTGGACTGAAGTCCTGCACAAGGTACTCATCTATTGAAAACTATGAGTTACTCTGCTGACATGCATTTTCAGCTGCTGGGGTAGTGAGTGTGCAACGCAGCTGGTGGCTGTGCTGTGGCATGGTAGCTGCAGAACACAGTGAGAACAGTGAAGACAGCAGAAGCTCTAAAAATAAAAGAAAAATAACAAAATTGTAATAAAATGTAATTAGAAAATGAATGAGATTTTATTAAAAACTTCTTGACAAAATGGTTTTCAACAGGAAAACAGATTCTGAATTACTTTTAAAATTCTGCCTAGCAATATTATTCACCTGAGCTGGTATGTTCATCTGTCTAAAGATGTAAATATACATATCACTCTACAGCTACTCTGAAAACAGTGGAAAGCATTTCAAGCTTATAAGCTCTACTTATCTGGGGGGGAAAGAGAAGGGGATACAGATTTTCAAATGCGAAAATGCAGTGCATAGTGCTGTTCTTATATACCCAAGAAGAACTGCCAACAGCTGAGAAAATCTGGCTGACTTTTTTTTCTTTCCATGGGGAAAAAAGAGCATGGATTCTTACTTAATGGATTTAGCCTTCTGAAAACATGCTTTGAAATATGGGAGATACTGGGGACTGACAGTGATGACATCCTTCATTGGCTACAAAATTAACAAAAACTTGAACACCTAATTCAAACACCTTAACTAGATATTAGCAATTAAATGAAACATCAGAAGTGTTCTGAAATAAAAAGTCTCTCAAGTTAAGGCCTAGTGAATCCCAAACACAAATTTTGCTGGACACTGAACATTCGCTAACACAGAAGAGTTAAAGGTCTAGGTATGTTTTTAAGTCAATTTGTGCTGAAATTTGATAATTAGATGAGAACAGATCATAGAATCATGTAATAATAGAATCACAGAGTGCCTTGAATTGGAAGGGATCTTAAAGATCACCTGGTTCCAACTCCCCTGCCATTAGCAGGTATGCCACCCACCAGATCAGGTTGCTCAAAGCCCCATCCAACCTGGCCTTGAACACTTCCAAGGGTGGGAAATCCACAGCTTCCTTGGGCAGCCTGTGCCAGTGCCTCACTACCCTCTGAGTGAAGAATTTCCTGTTAATATCTAGTCTAAATCTCCTCTCTTTTAACCATTCCCCCTTGTCCTATCACTATCTGTCTGTGTATAAAGTCACCTTCCATCTTTGTTATTAGTCCCCTTTAAGTACTGAAAGGCTGCAATGACCACCCTCTGAAGCCTTCTCTTCTCCAGGCTTAACATTCTCAGCTCTCTTCATATGAAAGGTGCTCCAAGACTTCTGATCATCTTTCTGGCCTCCTCTGTGCATATCCTTCCAGTGCTGGGGGCCCCTGACTTGATGCAGCACTAAAAATGTGGCCTCACAAGGGCAGAGCAGAGAGGCACAATCCCCTCCCTCCACCTGCTGCCCACCCCTCTGTTGATGCAGTCCAGGATGCAACTGGCCTTCTGGGCTGCAGGTGTGCACTGCTGGCTCACATCAAGCTTCTTGCCCATCAGAATCCTCAAGTCCTTCTCTGCAGGGCTGCTGTCAGAGTTCTTCTCCCAGTCTGCACTCATGTCTGGAAATGCCCTGATCCAAGTTGCAGCACCTGACACTTGGACTTGGTACGCTCATGAGGTTCATGTGGTCTCACTTCTCAAGCTTGTCCACATCCCCTTGAATGGCATCCTGTTCCTCTGTTGTATCAACTGCACCACTCAGCTCGGTGTCCACTGCAAACTTGCTGAGCGTGCAATCAGTCCCATTGTCTATGTCATTGATAAAGTTATTAAACAGCACCAGTCCCAGGACAGGCCCCTGAGGGACACCGCTTGTTACCAGTCCCCACCTGGACATAGAGACATTGACCACAATGCTGTGGGTGCAATCATCCAGTCAATTCCTTATCCACTGAATGGTCCACCATTAAAATCCATCTCTCTCCATTTGGAGATCAGGATATCATGTGGGACCATGTCAAAGGCCCCACAGAAGTCCAGGTGGATGACATTGGTTGCTCTTTCCTTGTCTGCTGATGTTTTCACTCCATCAGAGAAGGCCACCAAATTGGTCAGGCACAATTTGCCCTTGGTGAAGCCATGCTGACTGTCTTGGATCATTTCCTGGTCTTGCATGTGCCTTGATGTTGCTTCTAGGAAGAGCTGTTCCTTGATCAAACAAATGCAATTGCATAAGGAATTTCTTGTACCTATGGGTGATTGATGAACTACAACAACCAGGAAATAAAGAGCTACAGCAAACTCAAAAAAAAAAAAAAAAAAAAAAAAAGAGGAATATTAATCGCAATTACTGTAAATGCTTGATCAGACACCAATTCAAACTTGGAAAAAAGAATCAAGGTAGTCTCCTCTTCTTCAAGCTGGTTTACCATTTTTAGTAGAAAATAAACAGATATGTCAGCTTTAACTGTTATGTGTTCCATATCCATACACATGTGCAAGGCACAAAACAGCTCTTTTGAGAACACAAAAATAATTGTCAAACTGTTAATTGGAGTCATACAATCATATGCAAAGTATGTAAGATTAAAAAAAAAAAAAAAAAAAGTAAATGAGGAAAGCCAAGATACAGTGAGGTTAAATTACTTCCACACAGTGCCATGAAAAGCTGACAACAGGTCAGGACTGGAATATAGTTCCTTGTGGGATGAATGGCAAATTTATGTTGTAATTGACACTGCAGGTTGAGTTTGTTAATTTTTCAGTGCATACTTATGTAATAAATATATAATCAAAAAGCCTTTTTTTTTTTTTTTTGACTGGGAATTGTCACCTAATTTAACAATACTTAGTATCCTCTTTTTAGAAGCCTGCTTAGTCTGTAGCATTGTTGGTGTCCGCAGGATGCAGGGAAAGAGAATACATCCATCCTCACATCTCTCATAACAATTACAAATATGATTAATCTTACTGGTTGTGGGTTAGCCCAGAAGCTGAAGGCAATGCACCTGAAAGATCAGCTCTAGAGCCATGAGCAGCTTAATTTGTAAATGTGCTATTCAAACCATGACGTTAATCAAAACAAGAGTTATAAATTCACATAGGTCACCCCAATTCTTGAAGACAACAGTCCTGTTTCTAGCCACTGACATGGTGCCAATGATAAACTGGCAGATGAAAAACAAGCATACCATATCCATAAAAGCTGCAAAAGCAGCCCTGCTGCATGAAAATCACTGAATTAATCTACAGGCAGACAATGTCAACACTTTTCCAAAACTCCTTTTGTATTTTATAAGTGGAAATGACAAAGGGAAGGCTTCTTTAGTGACCTAGCAGTTAGAAGCAGAGCAAGGTTTGAGGGAGATGAAATCCCACATGCATATGTTACAGGCAATGAGTAGAGGTGCACTGTTGGCAAAAAAGGCCTGTTCTCAGCAGGCACATTGATGCACCTCATTGCTTCTGCTGAAAAAAAAAAAAAAAAAAAAAAAAAAAAACAGCTGTTATCACCATAAGGCATGATCACAGAATCACAGAATTTCTAGGTTGGAAGAGACCTCAAGATCATCGAGTCCAACCTCTAACCTAACACTAACAGTCCCCACTAAACCATATCCCTAAGCTCTACATCTAAACGTCTTTTGAAGACTTCCAGGGATGGTGACTCCACCACCTCCCTGGGCAGCCCGTTCCAGTGCCTAACAACCCTTTCAGTAAAGAAATTCTTCCTAAGATCTAACCTAAAACTCCCCTGGCGCAACTTTAGCCCATTCCCCCTCGTCCTGTCACCAGGCACGTGGGAGAACAGGCCAACCCCCACCCCACTACAGCCTCCTTTAAGGTACCTGTAGAGAGCGATAAGGTCACCCCTGAGCCTCCTCTTCTCCAGGCTGAACAAGCCCAGCTCCCTCAGCCGCTCCTCGTAGGACTTGTTCTCCAGGCCCCTCACCAGCTTCGTCGCCCTTCTCTGGAACCGCTCAAGCACCTCGATGTCCTTCTTGTAGCGAGGGGCCCAAAACTGAACACAGTACTCGAGGTGCGGCCTCACCAGAGCCGAGTACAGGGGGACAATCACCTCCCTAGCCCTGCTGGCCACACTGTTTCTGATACAAGCCAGGATGCCGTTGGCCTTCTTGGCCACCTGAGCACACTGCTGCCTCATATTCAGCCGACTGTCCACCATCACTCCCAGCTCCTTCTCTGCCTGGCAGCTCTCCAACCACTCATCTCCCAGCCTGTAGCTCTGCTTGGGGTTGTTGCGCCCCAGGTGCAGGACCCGGCACTTGGCCTTGTTGAACTTCATACAGTTGACCTCAGCCCATCGGTGCAGTCTATCCAGATCCTCCTGCAGAGCCTTCCTACCCTCCAGCAGATCGACACACGCACCTAGCGTGGTGTCATCTGCAAACTTACTGAGGGTGCACTCAATGCCGTCATCCAGATCATTGATGAAGATGTTAAAGAGGACCGGCCCCAGCACCGAGCCCTGGGGGACGCCACTAGTGACTGGCCTCCAACTGGACTTGGCTCCATTTACCACAACTCTTTGGGCCCGGCTATCCAGCCAGTTTCTAACCCAACGAAGCGTGCGCCAGTCCAAGCCAAGAGCAGCCAGTTTCTTGAGGAGAATACTGTGGGAGACGGTGTCAAAAGCCTTGCTGAAGTCAAGGTAGACCACATCCACAGCCTTTCCATCATCCACCCAGCGCGTCACTTTGTCGTAGAAGGAGATCAGGTTCATCAAGCAGGACCTGCCTTCCATAAACCCATGCTGGCTGGGCCTGATCGCCTGCTTGCCCTTCAAGTGCCGCATGATGACTCCCAAGAGGATCTGCTCCATGAGCTTCCCTGGTACTGAGGTCAAACTGACCGGCCTGTAGTTCCCCGGGTCTGCCCTCCGGCCCTTCTTGTAGATGGGCGTCACATTCGCTAGCCGCCAGTCAACTGGGACCTCCCCCGATAGCCAGGACTGCTGATAAATGATGGATAGGGGCTTGGCCAGCTCCTCTGCCAGTTCTCTCAGTACCCTTGGGTGGATCCCATCCGGCCCCATCGATTTGTGCACATCCAAGTGCCGTAGCAGGTCACCAACCAGTTCTTCGTGGATGGTGAGGGCCACATCCTGCTCCCCGTCCCTTTCCACCAGTTCTGGGTACTGGGTATCCAGAGAGCAACCGGTTTTGCCGCTAAAGACTGAGGCAAAGAAGGCATTAAGCACCTCCGCCTTTTCCTCATCTCTTGTAACTAAGTTTCCCCCCACATCCAGTAAAGGATGGAGATTCTCCCTAGTCCTCCTTTTTGTGTTGATGTATTTATAAAAGCGTTTTTTGTTATCTTTAACAGCAGTAGCCAGATTGAGCTCCAGATGAGCTTTGGCCTTCCTAATCTTGTCCCTGCACAGCCTCGCTACATCCTTATAGTCCTCCTTAGTGGCCTGCCCAATTTTCCAAAGATTATAAACCCTCTTTTTTCTCCTAAGCTCAAGCCACAATTCTCTGTTGAGCCAGGCTGGTCTTCTTCCTCGCTGGCTCATCTTTGGGCGCATGGGAATGGACCGCTCCTGCGCCATTAGGATTTGCCTCTTAAAGAGCGCCCAGCCTTTCTGGACCCCTCTGCCCTTCAGAACCACCTCCCATGGGACTCCACCAACTAGTGTCCTGAGCAGCCCAAAGTCAGCCCTCCGAAAGTCCAATACAGCGGTTTTACTGGTTCCCTTCCTGGCCCCGCCAAGAATAGTGAACTCCACCATTTCGTGGTCACTCTGCCCAAGACTGTTCCCGACAATCACATCCTCCACCAGTCCTTCTCTGTTTGTGAAGAGAAGGTCTAGCAGGGCACCACCCCTGGTAGGTTCACTAATCAGCTGCGTCAGGAAGCTATCTTCCACTCTCTCCAGAAACCTCCTAGACTGCTTCCTCTGGGCTGTGTTGTGCTTCCAGGATATGTCAGGGAAGTTGAAGTCCCCCACGAGTACAAGCGCTGACGATTTCGCAACTTCTGTCAGCTGCCTGTAGAACTCCTCATCCGTCTCCTCATCCTGGTTCGGCGGTCTATAGCAGACCCCGACCAGGACACTAGCCTGATGATGATGGTGTTCTGGTTTGCCAGTATTGTTTCAGTGGTTTCAGGCTAGTCTCCCTCCAGTTTTTGGGTTTAGAACAAGGCATCCTGTTCCCATGGATATTGAGTAGAGAGCATATGCTTTTCACATTAAAAATATAAAGACATTACCATGAAGAGAGTATGATGACCATAAAACAGAATCACAGAATCACAGAATTGTAGGGGTTGGAAGGGTCCTCAAAAGATCATTGGGTCCAACCACCCTGCCAAAGCAGGTTCCTTAGAGCAGGTTCCTCAGAGCAGGCTGCCCAGGTAGGCGTGCAGATGGGCCTTGAATATATCCAGAGAAGGAGACTCCACAACCTCCCTGGGCAGCCTGTTCCAGTGCCCCGTCACCCTGACCGTGAAGTTCGTTCGCATGTTGGTGTGTCTTCAGCCTTCTGGCGTGTCAGCCACTCCACCCAGCTTTGTGTCATCAGCGTACTTGCTGAGGGCAGACACTATTCCCTCATCAAGGTCATCGATGAAGATGTTGAACAAGACTGGACCCAGCACCAACCCCTGGGGAACACCGCTAGTCACAGGTCTCCAGCCGGACTCTGTACCACCTATCACCACCCTCTGAGCTCGGCCAGTCAGCCAGTTCTCAACCCACCTTACTGTCACCCAGCCAGGAACATCACCAAGATTTTGCTCAGGACTGAGCTCTGGGGGATGCTGTAGAGCCAGGAGGGTGCAGGGATGAGCTCCTGATACCAGATCAGCCATGTAGAGGTTCGGTACCTGTAACTTCACACAAAGAAACTTCACATGATGCCCCAGCATCAGGTGTGGGCCTGGAGCTGCTGAGCTTGCTTGAAGATCTATTCCTTCCTGAGATCCCCATAAATCTTAAGACATCCTGGGTTTAGATCAAGGGAGACCCTTCTCTGGCGTAGCTTCAGTATTCTAAGATATATATTACAATGAATTTTCCAACAAACCTGTCACCTGCTATCTGTCTTAAGAAGACAAACATAGGAAAGGCTTTGCTGTAGAAAACCCCTAAATGATTCACCATTTCAAGGCAGGTGTTATCTGTGCTGTAATACTTAAATCCT
The DNA here is from genome assembly GCF_047663525.1 of Anas platyrhynchos. Taxonomy (NCBI): domain Eukaryota; kingdom Metazoa; phylum Chordata; class Aves; order Anseriformes; family Anatidae; genus Anas; species Anas platyrhynchos. Next base: position 35,186,632 of record NC_092621.1, on the reverse strand, counting down.
CCTGTATGGTCCCTCAGGAGAGTGGAACACTTAGCAAAACAAACAAAGAACAATTTCTTATCTGGTAAGAACTCTTTGATGTCACACTCAAGAACTTGTTACAGGGCAAAAAGGGCAGCATGCTTTATATGGGAAACCAAGAATTTCTTGTTAGTGTAATTAAAATCCTACAGAATAGCTAAGCAACAACAAAGCATCTAGGACAGTACTAATACTCATCTTCCAAATGATCTGATTAATATAGAGCAAATCTCCTTAAAAATAGGGTTTAATATCATTATGTAAAACTTCCAACTATCTTCCCCTTACTCTCATTTTATGCTTGCCCTTCCATGGCAGCACTGGTGTAACACACTTCTACAGTTCACCACCAGCTTCTTTACTGGTCTGGAAATCATGTTATGTCCTAATTTGCTCTATAGGGTATATTTTACACTTGTTGAATACTTGTTGCTTGTTACCCTTGTGGCTAGTTTTGCTCAAGTCCCATATTGGTGTCTCTCTAAGCTGGTGGTGATAAATTGTTTACAGCCCTGCAGTCTCCAGTGCCAGCTGGCTCCCTCTCATATCACCACATGCCCCTACACCTTTGTGCTGCATTCCACATTCCCTTTTTCAAGGCCTCTGCTGTCACACCATGCCTGCATTTCCCTGCGTGATGTCATTATGGTACGGTCATAAATTCTGCATTCTGCAAAGAATAGCTATACTGTCTGTATAAAATTCTGGCTATTCCATGATTGTACAAAGATAAGCAAAAGTAAAACAAATTAGGCAACAGTCACCTGATCATTGGAAGATTTGCTGTTACAGCTAAATTAACTAAAACAAAGCTCCAGGCAGGCCAAGGAGACCCCACACAAAGCCTGGCAAGCTTCTATCCTGAAACCATACACAGTTATTGCAAAGTCTACAGACTTTACTGGGCTACACAAGACTACTGAGAGTTTCTTGTCAAGAAAGGAAAAAAAAAATATCCCAGAGGAAGAGGAATCGTTCCAACAAAATGTTCCATATTAGTGTAACAGGAAAAGTAAACACATGAATGCGTTATCAGGAAAATAAAATCTGAACTGATGCTGACCTGGTTGCCATTCATGCTCTCCATGATGTGAACAAGCTTATTTGCAACAGGCAGCCGTCCTTCCACCCCAAGACACACATTCACACCCCACACTTCAGGTTTTACTGCTATGCTTCCTGTGGCATATTAATGAGCAAAGTCAGAAATGCCTATAAACACATTTCTGAAATAGTGTTTATAGTGCAAGAGCATTCAATTTCTACTGTACAAACACATTATGAAATAGATACCTCTTGAATGTGCTGCATATCGATCTGCAGTGATGAAAATACTTAACACCTTTATAAAAGCCTCCTTTGGCTTAGAGGAGAAAGTGTCCATGTACAGTAGCCCTTGTTATCCCCCAATTTTATTTTGTTCTGCTCCAGGCTTTGCAATGGCACTTGTCTTTTTCAGGGTTGAACAGATGCAGAATGTAATGTCATACATTAGCATATGTACAGCTTCAGAGATCACTGGTAGATAAGTATTTGCATTCCCATAACTTAAAAATGCATACAGTGTTATTTTTCTCCATTTTTTTTGGAAAGTTCTATATAATATTGAGTATAAATGGGATTGAACTCATGTACACATAAGCAAATAAAAGTATCTTCGATGGAGATCTTTATAAGGTGGATTTTAGCCCAAAGCAAATTGTTGTAGTCAGGTTTAAAAGCCTTCAGAATTGTAGATTTTAATGGAAATAGTGTAGCAGAGCACCTGATAGCATCACTGCTAGAACTCCTCTGTGGAGCAGAAGAAACAGTTACAGAGAGACCACAATGCTGCTGCAATACTCCACAACCCCTTGTTCATAATTTTAACAACAGTTTTACAGTGAAAAATGAAAACAGTAAACAGCAGCTCAAAATTTCTACCAGCAGTATTAATACTGATGATGGTTGTAAAACCAATAGCATAAATCTTGCTCTTAGCACCGTAGCACATGTTTAATTAATCAGGCCTACCATCCTCATTTGCCCTTCACTGGGTTTCACTGATGATTACCCGGTGGAAAATTCAGCCCCTTAATGCAAACAATATCCTTTTTAACACTTTATTTCCAGAGACCAGCTGTGGGATGGCTGAGGCATTATCAGTGACAGGGCCTGAGCTCTGCTCTGGTGCCCCAGCAACCCTTCCACTACTTAACCCTTCTTATTTGTTACAAACCTGCTTGCAAGGGCTTGCTTTCCTTCCTCTGTCACAGCAGCATTTCCTTCAAGCCTTTTCTTTTCCTTTCAGCTTTAGCGATAGGATTACAGCCAAATATTTGTGCATTCTGCAAATGTGAGGCAAGAGAGGTATTAAGTGCTAAGTTATTCTAATTTATTCTGCTAAAGGAATCATGTGAGGTAGCACAAAGCTGGCCCTGGTTTTGAATTTCAGGCCAGTCACAAATTTTTCTTTTAAAGGACATCAGAATTTTATTTTCCTGTTGGTAGTCCTACCCAAGAACGAGAGACAAAAATCACCTAAGAAATGAAACCCTTGTAAATAAAATATAATTCAGAGACAGGAGCAGAATTTTCCTCTGGGTCATTATTAGTGAAACCCAGCGAGGGGATAACAAGGACACGAGACCTGATTAATTAAACATTTGCACTTACTGTGTGCAATTACAGATTCGGGAATCCTCCCATGGACATCTGCTTGCGCAGGGCTGGAGAAGCCACTGCAGCAGGCTCCGCGGGCACCTCAGGCAGAGCCCAGCACAGCAGTCCTGCAGTCCCATCATCACACCATGCACTCGAGGCCTGCCCACTCACCCACTGCCAAGGCCTACAAACAGGCCCGGGGTAATAGATACCAGCCCACCGTCCTTGGCAATGACACCTTGGAGTTTTCCTGTCAGGGGTGAGGAGAGGTGTTTGAAACATTTTTGGAAGGGCCTTTGATGCTTTATCTGCAACTTAAAGCCTTTTTTAGCCTTTTTTTTTTTTTTTTTTTTTTTTTACTGTTGTGGTTTTCATTTTGTTTTGTCTTTGTTGTTGTTGTTGTTTTGTTACTAATTAACTTAACTTATCTTGGGTTTTGCAACATTCTGACCAAAAAAAAAAAAAAAAAAAAAAATTTAAAAAAAAAAAAAGCCCTGAATTGTGAAGCACAGCAAAACCTTGGTGTCAGCACTATTGGCTGGATGCTGTGGAGTTACTAATAGAGATGGTGACAGTCTGCCTAAAATCTACTGTAGTAGAAACATTAAATTGTCACAGCTCACATACAGCTCTGCAGTTCTCTAAGTCACAGCATGTTTCCACCCTGGAAGGTGATGGTAAAAATTTACTTTTTGGGGATCCACTTCTCGAAGTGGGCTGGGACTGGTAGCACCCAAGCAGCCCTTTTGCTGCAACCTGATCTCTCAGGCAGAGACTCAGAACAGCTCTGCCTGCCTCTTGGAGGTGCTGCATCTAGCTCACCTGGGATTGTAAAGAGCACCTATCACTCTGGCCATTTCTTGAGCATCTCTGTAGAAATCGTGGTATTTGTGAGACAAAGATCAATATTTTAGTTCATTCCTCAGCTTCCATTTATTGATGTAGTTTGAGGTGTTTGGAAACTTCCTATGTTACTAGAAGTGTCGCTGCTAGCCACAGTACCCCTGGGGGAAAGAAAGAAACTGAGGAAGTAACATGGAGAAATAAAATACAATTTTATATTTTCATACTTTTATTATTATGATAGTGAATTTCAACTGATAATTATCTTTGGGGTGTTTTACAGCACTTGTAGTTCTCCTTCCCCCACATGTGTAAGAACAAATATTAAATCAGAACATTTCTGAAAAACCTAGACAAAGTATACAGCATGAATAGCCTAGTTACACAGGCTACTTCTTACATGATAGCTTAAAGGTGCGAGACATTTAACAGCAACAGAGACCTACAAGTACATGACAAGAAGGGAAAGAGAGAAAAAGAGTTGTACTGTTGAAAACTTCTGCTGCATTTTCTGTTGTAAGAAGAATGGGTGTAAAACCATGCTAGTGAAATCCTGCCAGGCACTGTGGGAGTCATCATCTTGTGCATGCAGCCACTTGAGTTGTGTTCAGTGCTACAGAAATCTGACTGTCATAAGTCAAAAAGATGTGCTGTGTTCACTCAACGCAATTCTACAAACTTTTTGCTGTTGGTTTCCCTTGCAGTAAAATACTCTCTGCCCCAGTACCACTTATTCCTGCATTAAAAGGTAATGCCAAGCTTCCTTTTGGTATGTCTTCTTAAGCCCTTACTCCACATGGCCAGTCCTGTCATCCTGCCACAAAAGGAACATGCTTTAAAAACCCATCATGTCTGCCTACCAATGTGGCTGATTTCTGTGTGGGAATAATAGACAGCAAAATATATCTTCCAACCCTTAGAAGATAGAAACTGGCTGGACTGACAGTCCAGCACTGAAAGCCAAAAACAGAGCTGGATCTTTGAGTCAAATCTTTAGACAAACAATGAATAGGTGTCCTGCATATCTGCAGGGACCCATAGTACCCATGAGCAAACCTGCAGGTCACCACCGTCTTTCCCTATTCTTCTCCCAGGCAATAGCATCTATTCCTACGGGTCTTTTCTTTCAAACTGCATGATATTCAGTAAAGAAATTCACCATTTGTGATCACTGTTTTTTGTTTGGTATGTTTTTTGTTTGTTTCTAAACCTCTTGTTTGGTTTTAGTGATTTGCTAGATTTCATTCTAAATACTCCTAATTATTCATTGCATTAGCCTGATGAGCTGCAGGTATGTATCTTCAGCAAAAGTAAGATTTGAATACAGTATGCCTGAGTTTCTCCAATGGGATAAGTTGCAGTATGTTTCCAGTACAGGAGGGAGTTTGACAGATACTAGCAGCACAGGTCACTCCTTAACATGACAGAATGAGGAAACCAAACAAAAAGGAAAACTGGTGCCAATTCTGTAAGTGGATTTAAAGGGCAAGTAAATGCACTTTGCTCACTTTCAAAAATATTTATTCAGTCATCATTTTCAGGCAGTTTATCATAAAAGTCAGATTGCACATGTGTTTTCCACCCATGCCTCCAGACAGTCTTCACAAGAAACTAACTGAACTGATTCACTAGAAAGGATACAAGAGGAATGATGTTAGTCCTTTACACAACTTTTTTTTTTTTTCTTTTTTTTTTAAGGGTGGAGAATTAACACATATTACAAATTTTAACAAGTCTATGCCAGGAATGTGTCTCTCTGAACATGGCACCACTAAACAAAAAGGGACTGTTTTCATGAATAGAGTTGCCAGAACTAGGCTGTGCATTTAATTTAGCTGTTAGTTTGCAATATTAATCTCTAAGGCCAGTTACAATTCATTTTTGATTGAAGCTGTCTTAGAAGAAAATGTTGAATTTTCTTAGTTTGAAGGTCTCAACCATACATTACCACTGAAATAGGTGTGGTATTTTTTAATGAGTGGAAAGCATGTGAAGTAACAACACACACAAAAACCAAAAACAAACAAACAAATTAAAGTGATTTGGTGTTTTGAAATGAGAGCTAAGAACCTGGATCCCATAATTTTATTTTAAAATTTGTTCTTGAGCAGACCAGTATGTGAGGCCAAACATTTACTTAATTCCTCTGCTTCTCAGCTTATTTCTGTAAATAACAGGTTTTAACATTTCACTGCCTCCAGTGAAGTAGTAGGCTCTTTAGATGAAAAGTACCAGATGATATAAGTTTCTATGATAACAAAAATACAGTAAACTTTCTCAATCATCTCATGAGGTGGGATTGATAATTTGTTAATTGATGCCTTTGGAAATAGATGTCTGAGCATAGACAGTATGAAGCTTCCCAGCCTGATACAACTTGACATAATACAGAGCAGTGCTAAGTACTGAAAACAGTGTGATAATCAACTTCCTCACTTTTTCAAGGAGCTTGGGCAAGAGAAACAGACAGAAATCTCCATAGTGATCCTACCACTGCAACTTCGTTATTGAGATCATTGGCTTTACCAGAAACCATGCTGAATCTTATGTGAAAACAAACAGCAGGGAATACTGAACAGCTTATAGACAGCCCACATAGGAACCACGGCAGCATTTTTTTTTTTCTTAAACCTTGCACTGCACAGAGTTGCAATTGACTGGGTGACGCAGTAGCAGAAATCAATTGAAAACTCTAATAAGGGCGTCAGATAAGAATGAAGGGAAGTAAATGAAAAGATTGTGGATGACATAGCAGTGCTGTCTGAATAGTGATAGAAATAAAAGAAGCAGCTAGCAGTTCTCAGTGGTGTCAGTCCATTTCAGCTTCACCAATTCTAGAGCAATATTACCCTGTAGAGGAAAGCCAGCACTTCAGAGGAGATGGGCAAGACAATAGCTAGCCAAGAAAGCCACCACCTCCTATCTGCAAAAGACTCTGAATGCAAAAATGCATAAGGCTTAACTAGCAAAGTGAATGGTTGAAGAAAGGATGATTTTGGCAAAAACCCGTCACAAATGTCAGTCAATGCCTGTAGTGGCAACTACACTTCTGCTGCCCGCTCAGGGCCTATGCTGTGGAGACAGCCAAGCTGCAGCTCATTTACTAATATTCTGGGACACATCATTTTTGTTTACATTCAAAAATAACCAACCAAACTAGCTAATAAGTAAAGCTGAGTCAATCTGACTTATGCAGGTTGAGTTTCAATTAAATCTTTTTACTTAAGGAAACTGCTAAACTATAGACATCCTTCTATGTCTTCAGCTGATGGCAAGGAGTGACCCATTCTCTCCTACTTTCTTTGCTAGTTGTGCTGCTGACCTTTTCTGGTTGGGCAACACTTGATGACAGGATAGCCTTTCAGTGTTAGTAAAAAAGTATAGAGAATACATGACAGACAATGGGGATTTATATATAAAATTCATACAAGCTGGGGACACTAATTAGTCACAAGACAGCCACTTTCTTCTAAATTTTAAAATTTACTTAAAGAAACATGTTGCAGAACCACTGATAAGGGCAATGGGACCCATAATATTAAGGAGGCAGAATAGTTGGGGTCTATTTATCTCAGTGTAGGGAGTTTTTTATCTTAGACAAGTCCTTTAAAACTTCTTTGGGCCATGCTTGCAACAGTCTTAAAATGAGCATGGAGCACTAACTTTCAAAGTCTCAGAGAAAAGAAAAGCAGTACTGAGTATCATTACTATTTTCAGTAGCAAAAAAAGATCTACAGTACCTATTCAACCAAGGAGAGGAGAAAAAATGAGAATCGTTTGTTGCCTCAGTAACATTTCTTAAAGCACTGGGGAGACTAGTAGGTTCTTGTGCGTCTGCCTTGGGTGTAATATAGGTCTTGGTGAAACAAAAGGGCAAAAATAACTGCTGATTTCAATACGGCAGGATTTCACAGAAGTGGTATACAACCTTAGTCTCTGTACAGTTTACTAGTCTTTTTTGCAAAGCACCACCCTTATTGTCCGTTCTCAGAAAGACCATGCTATCTCCATGTTTGCAGGTTTAATCCAAGTATTTTTTAGCTGTGTCACATCTGGTTATCATCAGCTGATCAAGTTGACACTTTTTCTTCTTTGACCGACTCCACAGCAGTCATTTATTAGTGAACAGGACCTATCTTACCAGTCAACCCACCATGTGTTGCCTACTAAATCAGTAGGAAAAAATCAGAACAAAAATCATGTAGCAGAAAACATTGTTTATTGCAGCACCTCTGAGCTGCAGAAATAGAACCTTCTGAAGGTGATTTCTGGATTACAAGACATCATACCTTTGAAGTACACTCAGTTTGAAATCAATTCAGGAATTTACAGATATGGGGTATCAGGCCTGTTTATTCACAGTGATGAGAAGAGTTTAATTAATACAATGTATATTAGTCAATTCTTTGCTTTTAAACCTTACCTTTTGCCCATCAGCTAATCAATATATATTTTAATCTTCTCCCCTTTTCAGACGTGGTTTTAACATCTCACAGAACAGAGTAGTGGACTTCACAATCATTAGTTGCTATTACCAGCCCTTTCATTTTCTGAGCATCAGCAGTTTCTATAAATTCCACTTTTATCCATGTGTTATATTATCTGTTCTTACTCACCACCTATTTCAGAAGTATTCGTTTAAAAAAAAAAAAAAAAAAAAAAAAAAAACTAGAGAGAGGTTCTATTAACCACTCGAAATAAATGTTTTAGACAATTTCCTTACTACTCTGAGAATTTCTCATATTTGACACGGCAAAAATAAATAAATAAATAAATAAATAAATAAATAAATAAATAAATAAACTTGAGTTGCAGAGATGCAGAGATACTTCCATACCTGTGTGCAAAACCTAAACTCTGGATGAGGAAAATATGGTAATTTTCTGTGGTGATGATGACACCAAGCTGAGTGATGTGGTTGACACAACAGAAGGAAGGGATGCCATCCAAAGGGACGTGGAAAAGTTGTAGAAGTGGGACTATGTGAACCTGTTGAGGTTCAACAAGTCCAAGTGCAAGGTGGTGCACCTGGGCTGGGGCAATCCCAGACATAAGCACAGACTGGGAGAAGCTGAGACGGGGAGAACTTGAGAGCTGCCCTACAGAGGGGGATTTAGTGGATGAAAAGCTCGACATGAGGCAGCAGTGTGTGCTTGCAGCCCAGAAGGTCAACTGCATCCTGGGCTGCATCAACAGAGGGGTGGCCAGCAGGTGGAGGGCAGGGATTGTCTCCCCTCTGCTCTGCCCTTGTGAGGCCCCACCAGGAGTGCTGCACCCAGGTCTGGGTAACCCAAAAAAAGAAAAGTGTGGACCTTTTAGAGCAAGTTCAGAGGACAGCTACAAAGATGATCAGAAGGCTGGAGCATCTCTCCACCTCTCACTGGAGCACCAGTGATGAGTGGTGTTCCTCAGGGGTCAGTACTGGTACGAGCACTGCTTAACATCTTTGTCAGTGACATGGACAGTGAGGTTGCGTGCACTCTCAGCAAGTTCACGAATGAAACCTAGCTGTGTGGTTTAGTTGACACTCTGGAGGGAAGGGATGCCATCCAGAGGGACCTTGACGGACTTGAGAGCTTGGCCTGTGTGAACCTCATGCAATTCAACAAGGCATAATGCAAGGTCCAGTATCTGGGTAGGGACAATCCAAAGCATGAAAACAGGCTGGATGGAGAATGGATTAAGAGCAGCCCTGAGGAGAAGGACCTGGGGCTGTTAGTTGATGAGAACCTCAACATGAACCAGCAACGTGTGCTTGCAGCCCAGAAAGTCAACCATATCCTGGGCTTTATCAGAAGAAGCATGCCCAGCAGGGTGAGGGAGGTGATTCTCCCTCTCTGCTCTGCTCTTGTGATATGCCACCTGGAACACTTTGTTCAGCTGTGGGGCCCCAACACAAGAAGGACACAGAAGCATGAGTGTAGAGGAGGGCCATGAGGATGATCAGAGGGCTGGAGCACCTCTCCCATGAAGACGAGTGAGTTGGGGATATTTAGCCTGGAGAAGAGAAGGATCCAGGTGGATCCTAAAGGTGGAGTACAAGAAAGCTGAAGAGGGACTCTTTGTTAGGGAGTGTAAGAATAGAACAAGGGGGAATGGCTTTAAACTAAAAGAGGGGAGCTTTAGGTTAGATATAAGACTGATATTCTTTACACAAAGGGTGGTGAGGCACTGGAACAGGTTGCCCTGAGAAGCTGTGGATGCCCCATCCCTGGAAGTGTTCAAAGCCAGGCTGGATGGGGCTTTGAGGAATCTGGTGTACTGGGAGATGTCCCTATAGGTAAAAATACTATTTTTTTGTTAACAGTACAGGTGGTGAAACACTGGTATATGTTGCCTCAAGAGGAAGCTGAGTCTTCATTGTGGGAGACTTTTCAAAACCCAACACAGTGCTGGACAACCTGCTCTAGCAGACCCTGCTCTGAGCTAGGTAACATCAAGACTAGGTAACATCAAGAGGTTCCTTCCAACTTAGGTGATTCTGTGTTTCGCGAGTTGTAAAATCTTTCAGCCAGTGGCTTGCTTGCAGGAATTTATTGCAATGTTTTATAAATTAGACAACTTTCTTGTGTGCTGTGAGAATGACCACATCACTGGTGTGGTGCCATCATGGAAGCAATTATCATAAACAAGGAACAGCCAAACACATGAATAAGCAGGGCAAAGAAAATGTGTTAAAATGTTGGTATTTGGAACACAAAATAGTATCAGAGATAGCGTGGCAAACAGGATTATATACATCTTTGTTCCACTGTCCTCAGCTCTGGTGAGGCCACACCTTGAATACTGTGTTTAGTTTTGGGCCCCTCACTGCCAGAAAAACATTGAGGTGCTGAAGCATGTCCAAAGAATGGCAATGAAACTGGTGAAATGTCTAGAGAATAAGTCTTATGCAGAGTGGCTGAGGGAGCTGGGGTTGTTCAGTCTAGAGAAAAGGAGGACTGGGAAGACTTCATCACTCTCTACAACTACCTCAAAGGAGGATGTAGCAGGTTGCAGGTCAGTCTCTTCTCCCAAGAACCCAGTGATAGAACAAGAGGAAATGGCCAAGAGTTGCTCCAGGGGAAATTAGGTTGGATGTTAGGACAAATTTCTTCACTGAAAGGGTTGTGTGGCATTGGAACAGGCTGCCCAGGGAAGTGATTAAGTCACTATCCCCAGAGGTCTTCAGAAAACATGTAGATGTGGAGCTCAGGGACATGGTTTAGTAGTACATGGACATGGACTTGGTAGTACTAGGTTAACAGTTGGACTTGATGATCATGTAGGTCTTTTCCAACCTAAGTGAGTCTATGATTCTAAGAAAACTGAGGTATCAGGTTTACAACCTAGTTCAGTTACCCTGTATTTCTAACAATAATTAAACTCTTTCCTAACACAAGACAATCCTAGAAACAATCAAAGTTGCACTATTTGGAACTACTTTCTTTCTTCCTTCTTTCTCACAGAGAACTCCTTCATTCTGGAAAAATGGATTTTAACTGCGATATATATATATACATACATAGTATTATCACATGCATATATAATAAGAGGAACCAAGCAGACATAAAGGAAAATGAAAAGTTAAATAGAAAAAAAAAAAAAAATATATATATATATATATATATATATATATATATATATATATATTAAAAAAAAAAAGCTCGTGGTGCCATGAAGAAAATTTGATCAGAACTGTTTCCTCAGGACTGCAACCTAGATTCCAGTCTAAAGTCAACCCAAGTAGCTCCACATATTTCAATTTCATGTCCTTCAGATTTATATGTTTCTGAGAGCATCAGGTTTATAGTCTCTAAATTGGGTGTGGATTAGCCAGCAGACAATGAACAAAAATGACTAGCAGCTGCTTAGAGAAATAAGTTTGTATTTGAGTAGCTCACACGGTGAACTGTAACTACTCTGTGAACTTTGTAAGAGGTTCTTGCAGACTCAGACAGAGGTAGAAACCATTTCAGTTATTAAAAGAAACTAAGGCTTTTTGTGCAACACCAAAAAGAGGAAACTCCTCCCTTCCAAATTATAAATCTTTATAGTGCAGTTCTTTCTGGCTAGGAGGAGGACTTCAGACACTTTTTCAAATAACCCCAACTGTTTAATCTGTACCCTTCAGGAAGTCAAGCTGTGTGTGTACGTGAGACAGAAATATTTTTGCTGAAATAGGAAGAATCTTATCTTCCTGCTCAGCCCACTGTTAAGCTAGTTGCTACTGATAGGTAAAGGAACCTAATTTTCTTTTGCAAAGAATGGCATCATAGGGCTTGTGAATCTTTATTCTTTTGCAGTCTGGTCAGGACCTGTGACCACAGAAGACTACTGTAGGCAAATTCTCCTGAAAAGTAAATGGATAATAAATCCTTTAGCATAGTTATTTAATTTTATGTAAAAAAAAAAAAAAAAAGGCAATTTTTGTTGCAGGAAAACAGGTCTCAGCCATTCATAAGAAGTCCTATTTATCACTTCCTTTTAAATTTAAAATTAGTGACAGTCCAAAGTCCAAAGTCAGGGTGTTCTCTCTTGGGTTTTAAGCAATTTGTTGAAACTCTGGCAAATCCAATATCCCAGTAGTAATGTTTATTGATTTCCCTACCTTTCCCCATGCAGTAATCAGCCAATCAACTAGGTACAGAAGTGCAAATTCAAACAGTGTAAGTATTTCACATATACTTAGTAAGGACATTTAATGTAGTAAGCATAGTGGAGATGAATGTTTCACATTGGAGAAAATATGCATTTTCAGTAAATTAGGATATCTTCATGGACTTCAAGTTATTAATACAGTAGAGATGACAATGAAATAACTGCAGATAGGAAACATTTTTCATCTGAGGAATTTTTAAAGTACCGTAGTAAAAATAGTTAAAAGTTTTCACTTAGGAGAATTTACATTCAGGCTCTTAGAGAAAGGGATTACATGGAAAGTTTATTTGTTTCTCTGTGTTTGTTTTTTTTTGTTGTTTTTTGTTTGTTTGTTTGTTTGTTTTTTTAAGGAGCAGTAGACATAAGAGATGACCTTTTTTTTGACCTTTTTTTTTTTTTTCTCTCTCTTTCTGACACACAGACACAGACAGGATTTTCTGCCCAAATACTAATCTATGGGACCTTAAAGATCATCTAACACTAGCCTCCCTGACATAGGTAGGGATGACACCCACTAGATCAGGTTGGCCAAGGCCCCATCCAGCCTGACCTTGAGAACCTCCAGGGATGGGACATCCATAGCTTCTCTGGGCAACCTGTTCCAGTGCCTCACTACCCTTACAGTGAAGAAGTTCCTCCTTATGTCTGATCTAAATCTATCCTCTTTTAGTTTAAGACCATTCTCCCTTGTCCTATCATTATCTAACTGAGTGAAGAGGCCTTCTCCATCTTTTTTGTAAGACCACTTTAAGTACTGAAAGGCAGAAATGAGGTCTCCCCAGAGCCTTCTCTTCTCCAGGCTGAACAGCCCCAACTCTCTCAACCTTTCTTCATAGGAGAGGTGTGTGGTGTGCCAGCCCTCTCACCATCTTTGTAGCCCTCCTGTGGATTTGCTCTAATAGATCCACATCTTTCTTGTGCTGGGGGCCCCAGACACAGCACTCCAGGTGGGGCCTCGTGAAGGCAGAAAAGAGGGAGATGATCACCTCCCTCAACCTGCTGGCCACACTCTTGTTGGTGCAGCTCAGTTGGCCTTTTGGGCTGCAAGCACACACTGTTGGCTTATGTCAAGCTTTTCATCCACCAGAACCACCAAGTCCATCTCAGCAGGGCAGCTCTCAGTGTGTTCTTCTCCCAGTCTGTGTTCATGTCTGGGATTGCCCCAAGCCAGGTGCAACTGGACTTTTTGATCATTATGCAGTTCCCATGGGCCCACTTTTCAAGCTTGTCCATGTCCCTTTGGATGGCATCTCTTCCTTCTGTTGTATTGACTGCACCACTCAGCTTGGTGTCATCTGCAAACTTGCTGAGGGTGCACTCAATTCTCATGCACTCAGTATCTATGTCATTGATGAAGATATTGTAAAGCACCAGTCCCAATACAGACCCCTGAGGGATATCATTCATCACCAGCCTCCACCTGGACGTAGAACCATTGACTACTACCCTCTGGGTACAGCTATTGAGCCAATTCCTTATCCACCAGATGGTCCACCCTTCAAAGCCACATTTTTCCAATCTAGGGATTAGAATGTTATGTTGGACCTTGCCAAACATCTTACAGAATTCCAAGTAGATGACATCGATTGGTCTGCCATTGTTGACTGATACAGTCACTCCATCACAGAAGGCCACCAGATTGGTCAGGCACAAGTTGTCCTTGATGAAGCCATGCTGGCTGTACCATATCAACTCCTTGTTCTGTGTGTGCCTTGACATTGCTTCCAGGAGGATCTGTTCCATGATCTTGCCAGACACAGAGGTGAGGCTCACTGATCTGTAGTTCCTTGGATCTTCCTTTCTTCTCTTTTTAAAAATGGGAGTGATGTTTCCCTTTTTCCAGTCACTGGGGACTTCACCTGACTGCCAGAACTTTTTTAATATGATGGAGACTGGCTTGGCAACTGCATCAGCCAGTTCCTTCAGAACCCTGGGATGCATGTCATCAGGGCCCATAGACTTGTAGTTGTTGTGTGTCCTCTGAAGGTATCAAGGATGTGCAAGTCTTCTTTTCTTTCTGGTCTTCCACAATTAAAGCTGTTTCTCAGTGATCTCCATTTTTATCTTATTTCCCTAAATTAGGATGTCTACTAGAAAAATATTAACACAGTTTTTTTCCAATTGTTTATTTTTTGTGCCTTCCTCCTTGGAGCTTTTTCATGAACTGACTAGAACTGCTTTGCAGTTAGCCTAAGAATATGATATTTTGCTCAGTCTTTCAGAAATGGGTTTATCTACAATGCCAAAGAAAACTTCTTAGCTTGCTGGTAATCACTGAGTTTCCCCTTCTCTCATACTAATAATTTAACACATTCTGCCTTAGAGACTCAAGAGTTCACCAAGCCTCTTGGTTCTACTTGCTTGTTTCTGGGTAAAATAGGAAGTTCAGTACAATACGTGCAATACATAGCAGCATATAAACCACAAAGTGATAAAGAATACATTAAGTAACATAAAGTATAGTGCCTTATTAATATGTTCAAAAAGCTAACACCCAGATGAAATATTCATATACAAACAAATTGCATGTATAATTAGACTTAGCTACACAAGGTTCCTGCAAGTCTCTTTATGACTTCACCTCTCTGTATTGGTCAGTGTTCTTTGCTGCCCAGCTTTAAATTTCTGGAAGATGGAAGGACTCCTTTTTGTTTTGTTTTGTTTTGTTTTGTTTTGTTGGTTGGTTGGTTGGTTGGCTTGTGTTTATTTTTTTTCCCTTGAGTCAGTGGCAGATATAAGAATTGAGTTCTCCAGGTCAGAGCAGGCCCTGACTGCTGAACTACACTGCTCTCCATAATATACAACAGGCTTAGTGTAGATCCTGGAAGAAGACATAGGTCTGCAAAAACACTAGTAATTCCTACTGTGAAATAGCTAATCTGGTTCCAAACACTTGATACCTTAGACACCAGGAAGGAAGCTAAATACATTTACTTAAAGCCATAAAGACATGTACTTAAATGATCTGATGCTTCAACAAGCACTATTATAACTTGCTATGGAAACTCTTTGTGATCTACCTCTCATAAAAGATTCAAATGCTTAGCTACAACTTTTCCACTCACATAAGATTCAAACTCTCAGTTATACCTTTAGGAACTCAAGTGTGTTGTCCTGATGTCACCTAATAAGATAGCATCAGAATCAGTAAATTCACACAATAAAGTTCCACATAAGCTAGATCTATTTGCAGTTGCAGGCTTCAACCAGGCTGGCTGATATCAAGTTGAAAAATGACATTTGCTTGCAAATATATATATATATATATATATAAAAAAAAAAAAAAAAGCCAAGACACGTGCATTTGCAAACTCGCTTCCAGGATGCAGAATTCTAATGACTTCCAGAAAGTATCCTGAAGTCATAAGAAAAATCCTGGAAAACACAGAGCCCAAAACACGGAGCCCAAAAGCATAGCAAAAACCCTATGGGACTAAACAAGCAGCATGCAGAATATTTCAGCTGGAATAGAGAAGTTTATAGCAGTTGTCCATGTGAGGGTGTTATTTTGGAAGAGTTACTCTACCATGCAAAAGCACAGTTTGAAATTACACCACCCTTGTGCACACAAGCTCTTGTAAGCTCAGCAATATATATTGCTTCCCATACTCTGCTTCAAAAGCTCTTGCTTGATTGTGACTCCACAATTTACAGTATTTTCTATACCTTGTGTACCATGCCAGTGTCTATTTCCCCTTGATGGTTTTAGACTGGCATGCAAACTTAACATTGAAAAGTATACAGAGGTATAACATCATGTTATTTTTTCTAAACTTAGACAAAGACAAGATGAAAAGCCACTGGTTTGTCCTCAGGCCAGCTTACAAAAACTATCCAAAAGTGTTCCTATAACAATCTTTCTGAAGTTGGCTTTGTACTCTTCAAGGTACATTTACTAATGTATGTAACACGCATCAAAAGTCTTCAGATGAATTTATATATCTAAAGACCCAATAGTTCTGTCTTATCAGTCCTCTCAGGAGGCAGCCTGAAAACATGTATGAGAGAAAGAAAAAAAAAAAAAATCTAGTTCACATTTTCTGTCAGTGTATAATGAAAGTTGCCACCATTTAGACAGTATAGGATTTCTGCTCCAGACTGTTCTGCCTTCTGAACTATTCTTCTATAGTAGCACGATATGTCAGTGTATACTTTGCTGAAGAGAACTTTCTGTCAACAATCAGTGTTTCATTGGCATTAATGTGCAGTAAAAGACAACGAAGCATGACTCAATTAAACCACCAAATACTGCATTTAAATAACATTAACCCCTGACATTTTAAAAGAACTGTGCAGGATTTTAACTGCATGACTCTCGTTAAGGTCAGTGCTTTAATACATACAGCTTCCCAACCCAAACATCTGACATAAACTTGTATCAGTAAGCCAATTGAGAATAAAGCCTGAAACCAGAATGTATCTTTTACAGCAAACACATATTGCAAAGAAGATTTTTCCCATGCAATTGTTTATGGGAACAAATTTTATTAACCTTCACATGGCACAGACGTAGGAAAGCACTTCATGCTCAGTTCCTAATGCCCTTGTTTTTTGGACAACTACCTTGTGAAGGATTTTGAAATAATGTAAAACAATTTTTTGTTCATTAAAAATCTCAAATGCCATGAAGATGTTATGTAATGAAGTATACCCTTGGGTCTACGCCTGTGTGCACCAGAAGAATCCTCCTCATTAGAAACATTAGAAAGACATTATGTACAGAGTCATGATGGTCTGGCAAATCAACACAGCATGCACTGGGAGCTACTGAAAAGTTTTGCTTGATTCATACAAATGTATCACTGCTATGCACGTGCCATATTCTTCCATCTAATGGCATTTTACCAGAAAAGTGTAAAAGTGCTTAAGCCTCACATAAAAGACTATTGTTCACAAGTACACAGTCTATGCCACTTGTCACCAGGACTTTTAGTACCAGACCACTTCTGTAAATTGAACCATTCAGGCATCAACGAGTCAACAGTTAGTGTAGCTACTACGGGTTAGCTATGTGCCATGCAAAAAGAAATGTAAATATGTTTATGTATTAAACATAATTGGCACGGCTGCCTTCATTTTGAACAACTTGTCCTGTTGCCATTATGCACTTAAAAGTTATAAATCTGTTTATCAAGAAAAAGAAAGGATACTTATGTAGTAATGTGCACAATACTTGCACTTAAAAATAATCTAATGTTCTTTATTTTTAATTAATTATTCTTATTTAATTAGTCAAAACAAAATCCAGCAACCTCTGAAGCTTTAATCAGGCACTGTAGAGCCATGAGAAGGCAATCTAATATCAGTAATGATTATTAGTAGTGTTATGCTATGAAGAGACAGGAAGTAAAGCAGCGGTAGAAGTAGTGAACAAGGAAGTGAAGAAAAATTGTTTAGTGAGTTTCCCTGCTTACTGCTGAATATCCACTGGAAACAATTTAGTTTTCAGACAGTTCTTTATATTTTTCTCTGTCCTTGTTCAATTTTATTTATCAGGTCACTGGACATCAGAAATGGCAGACAAATATTCAGTTTCTTGTGTGTTGCTGAATGACTTGTTCATAAAGTAAGAAACTCTTTTTTTTAAACATTAGCATCCAACTACAATACATTAAATTATATAAACTGCACAAAATCCCTACATGATGCTCCGCATGACAGCAATCAGATCTACATTAGCATGACAAAGAGCATGTCACCTTCCATCTCACATTCATATGGAAGGTCCATTTGCAGAGACCAAATTGAAAAACAAGTTACATCTGTAAAATTAAAGTCAAAGCAGAGGTAGGTATCTACCAGGGTATGTATATATACCATTTTTAATCCAAAAATGTCATATATAAAGGAGAGAAAAGGAGATTTTGTTTTAATACATGCTAAGATCACTTCAAATTCCACTGGTTTAGGTGAATATTCAGCACAGAGGAAAGAAGACACTTAAATACTTTCTGAATAAATACTGAAGTGAATTTTTGGGCATACAAAGAGCATAATGTGAAAGGATTGTCCAAAAAATATCATCTTCTGAAAACTAAAGTAAAGCTGAATTAGGCAAAATCTGCTAACTTTATACTGGGCAAGACGAAACCTGAAAAGATAGGAAAACCTGAAAGATCCTCATTGTGAGTTTAAATTTCAAGGCCAATTAACAACGGCAAGAGAAACAATGATAAAGCTTGATGTTCATTACCAGCAATGGAAGAAAGCTATTCTTCACACAAAGACTTGGATCAAATTGTGATACTGCCAAAGGATTCTTGGTATTTTTTCACCAAAGAATAGACAAAAAAAAAACAACAGAAAACATCATGATGTGATATATGGAATGGTAATTTGTGTCGAGAAGATGGTTGATATTAATAAAGAAGGGGCAGTGTGGCCATGGGGGTCGGCAAGCCCTGTGGTTGCTGATAGCATTAGACTCTTAACGATGAGGTCATCAGGAATGTAAAGAGTTTAGAGGGCACAAAGAAGGGAGATTCAGGAAACTCCATGCAGTTTGCTTGTTCTCCAGCCATTAAGGCATGGAAATTGCTGGGTGTTTGCTGTTGTTGTTATATGCAAAGTTGTTTGATCAATGAAAAGTTGTTTTTGAAAAGGACTGCTGTGGGGAGAAGGGTATAAGAGGGGAGCCTGCCCTCAAGATTTAAAAAAAAAAAAAAGGTGGCACGATGAAATTATGTCATCAATTAAGAATTAGAAAGAAGGAACGAAAAGCGACAGGCTAGCAGAACAGGGACCAGGACGGGAACAGGCACATTGATCGCCTCATGAAGATAGGTTCAGCCAAACTCAGCAAACTGCTCAGAGAAGCTCGTACAGAAAGTCGCCGGAAATTGCACACTGGAGCTGGGAAGAAGCTCAAGCTGAGAGAAGCGGAGCCGTGCACACAACTGCCCCTCACTGGTAAGCAGCTGCGCATTATGGGGAATCATACGTCCTTAGAAACAAAGACTGTCCTGGTACCCTTACAGCTTATTCTCCTTATTAACAATCAGGCAGTTTATGAGCCTGACATATGGGACCAAATTGAGGTCAAGGTGTGGGACTCTGCAACTGAAACCGACAAGGTTGCAGTGGGATTGCTCGGCACCTGGCGAGCAGTCTCTGAGGCCTTAAAGAGCCGTGTGGGGCCACAACCAGAAACGTGTGGTTTGCCAGGCAGTGAGGGAGCTGCGGGCTCCTTTACTGATCCTTCTGCTATGCCATGGGCCCCTCTGCTGCTACAGCCATCGCAGGCCTTTGCTGTTGCGCCCCCTGGTGACCTGGACGTGCCTTTTGACCCAGGCCTATTGGCCTTGAAAAGGAGACAGAAATGTTTCCCTTCGATCCGGGAAGAGTGGGATGCATGAGGCCCGAAGGCCAAGTTGCTTGACAACTTAAAGCAAGACATATTGTTCCCACGACTAGCCCTGGAATTCTTCAGTGTTTGTAATCAAGAAAAGAAATGGAAAATAGAGACTGTTATAAGTCATGGAAGATGTGGGAGCATTTCAACCAGGCCAACCTATGCTCCCCCAGTCATGGACATTGATAGTAATAGACTTAAAGGATTGTTTATTACCTTTTCTGATTTTACATATGTATAGATGTACTTGGGTTTAGTGTGTAAAAGCAATGTTCTGTATATTTAGAAAGTTCGATCTTCATGTGTGCTTGTTGGTAGAGCGTAGAACTGCACACCCAGTGCTGTTTACTTGCCTTTTATAAATATTCCTTTTATAAATATTACTAAATTCAGATTGAGCTGAGACTTCATTTGTAACAATGAGAAAAATGTTTCTAAAGAAAGTTTAAATAGTTTTTAGGTGCTAAATTATACCACTGAATAAGTGCACTTTGGTAAAAAAAAAAAAAAAAAAAAAAAAATGATATCCTTTCAGGTAGAATGACAGCAGTATGATCAGATGTGCTATAAGTGATCAAATGATCCAAATGATCAAAGTGACATAAACATATTATATAAAATAATGCATTTCATTTAATACAGGGCTTTCATGGTGTTTGAGAGTTTCAAGAGGCCTTCAGGCAGCAAAATATCCCACTACAATGTAAGGAAATATGAACAAGGTAAGTGAACAGCAAGGTGGATTCACATCTGTCTGCACAGTTGGGCTCAAATGGTTGTGGCACCAGGTTCACCTCTAGGATAGTCATTAGCGGCATACTGCAGGGTCAGTACTGACCTGGCAAACTGGATGCAGTGCAGCCTGCATGAGTTTGCTGTTGACATAGAACTGGGAGGAGTGGTTGAGATGATTGTTCAAGGCAGATTGAGGACCAAGTGACAGTGCAGCAGCTTGGCAGAAAAGGACCTGGAGGTCCTTATGGGCTCCACGTTGATCATGAGACAGAAATGTGCCCTTGCCACAAAGGCCAACAGCCTCCTTGGGCTGCATTAAAAGGAAAGTTGCCAGTAGGTTAAGAGAGATGATCCTTCCCCTCTGTTCAACCCTGATGAGGCCACACCTGGGTGTTAGCTCCAGCCCTGGGCTCCCCATGATGAGAGAGACATGGACATACAGGAGTCCAGTGAAGGGCTGCAAAGATGATGGATGAAAGGGCTAGAGCACCCATAATATGATGAGAACTTGAAGGAGCTGTGATTTTTTTAGCCTGTAGAACAGAAGACTCAGGGGGAATCTTACCAATGTGTACAAATACCTGTGAAGAAAATAAGATGGAGATAGACTCTTCTCTGTTGTGTTCTGTGATAGAACAAGCATCAATGGACAAAAACTGAAACATATGAAATTCCACTTCAGCATAAGGAGGAAAAAAAATGTACTTTGCAGGTGATTTTAAAATGGAACAAGTTGTTGAGAGAGATTGTGAAATCTCCATCCTTGCAGATATGCAAACCTGGCTGGACATGGCCTTAAGCAACCTGTTGTAGCTAGCCATGTTCTGAGACTACATGATCTCCAGAGGTGCCTTCCAAACACAAATGTACTCAATTAACTTGGTAAAGAGACCCAAAGTCCTTTCAAGCGGGGTGTGTGTGTGTGTGTGTGTGTGTGTGTGTGTGTAAGTGAGAGCTGAAAAGCTTTTCTGTGCTACTGCTCTAATACTACTTGCTTACAGCATGTAGAGTGATAATGCAGTTAGTTCCAAACTCGTTCCTAATATCCACACACCGAGTTGTAGTAACAACTGCAGAAGGGAGGAAATCATATACTTTGCAGTCTCTTTTTAGAGATGAGTTGCTTGTTGGGAAAATAAATACATACAAAATAAATACAAATAAATACAGATTTTATTCTTAGACCTACCAGAAGGCAGATGTGTGGTCAATTATTTATCTCATGACCTTCCAATTGCAATAAATAACAATAAACGGAGAATATTTTAATCCCATCAAACACAGGTCTTCTGAGGAAACGTGTTTGGTTGTTCTCACAGAATAATGTTAATGATGGAGTTGAGGTTCCTTAAACGGAAGCAGTTCACCTGAATTTCCAGGCCCAAACCATGCAGAGCTTTGAAAGTAAGGATCAAGGTCTGATGCTTTGCTTTTATTGAAGCAAGCCAAAGAGAACAGATGGTATAAAAAAATCATGATGTTCTTTTGGCAGCTACTGTTACCAAACTGTGCTGCCACATTCAGCACAAGCAACATAATTTTCATTGTGTCCCCAAAAAAGGGAACAAAATGCTTTGGTGGGATCATTTGTAGGCTACTCACGGGAGATCTTGCCAGCTGGATTTCGTCTATTCATTTGGAGTTTATCACAAACTCCAATTTACCTGAAAAGCAACTAGGAGTATTTGACTAACAATAATCCAGTTTACTACTCAAAAACTTCTTTCCAACATGGGAAAGAGGAGCTTCCATTTACAAATGAGACATCTGACATCCAAACAACACATATTTCAAAGTCTCTTCAAATCAGATGGGTTTAAGAAGTCTGTAACTTGCAGTTGGTCAATATTTAAACAGAATGAATTAGGTAGATGTCCTCCTGTTCATGAAACATATGAACTAGTTCTTGTGAGAAAAGATAGCTCACTAGATTATTCCTATTAATTGCATTCAGTTAACCATAGCTGTGGACTGTGTAAAATCATATGAACTTTATGTTTGGAGCAGTTAAAGTAACTTCAGGAAATCAGTCCTACTGTCAGTAAGATACTGATTTCGGAAAGAAAAACAAATTTCATAAATAAATCCTTCCTCTGTTTCTACATGTACAATATCACACTTACTGGCAATGATGGGGAAGGGACAAATAAATATGTTGCAAATTTTCTTCAGTAGCTTAAGGTCATGCAGGAAAGAACAGGCACTGTCAAACTGTAGAACACCTTGAGATTATATTTTTAAAATAAAACATATACACAGTTCTATACACAGTAGAGAGACAACTGCTCACATACTATTTCATTCTTCATGCAAATATTGAAGACTTTTGACATTATATTTGTGGGAGAAGAATACAGTTCTTAGAGTACTTTTACCAGGAACAGTCACTATCAGGAAAGAGGTGAGCCAAGACTTTTGTAGGGAAACAAAACTTCTGTTTTCAGTGTTCAAGACTAAATGCACCAGCATAAAGAAAAGGAATGTTCTTCCTATATCAGCCAACTCTTACGTGTGAGAGTTCTGGAGGATATATTAGTTGTTTTTTCCTTAACCTATATTAGTATCCATACACACATGCACATCATGGCTGTGAGCAATGGACTTGCAAAAGAGAATACATGAAAACATGAAAATTTGATTAAAGTTCTTTGGGTGTATATTTGAGATTTACATCAGCCTTTTTGGCATCTGAAAACAAGGACATTTGGAAGATTTTGGTCATCATAAGTGGTGTATTATCTATGCAAAAATTGTTTTCCAGACAAAATGGAGTTTCAGTATTCAGGACTCTAAAATCAAATCCTGTCTTTGACATATTAGAAAAAATTACAAATTCCATAATGCATAATATTATTTTTCTAATGTATCACTGGTCCATAATGAGAAACAATCTATTATATAGATTTTGTGTTCAATCTTTTTGTCAAAAACTACATAGCACATCAAAAGTTAATAGCACCGGGGAGTTCAGTGATTAATATGAAAACAAATGGTATATTACAAATTTTCTTTTGTTCTTCATTCACAATGATGAAACTGCTACGATTTAACCTTTAAGGGTTAAAGAGTTTAATCAATGTCAATGTCTGATCTTCTGAAGGCGATAAAGAACAGTCTGTCTAGCGATACCCAACAGAACATCACTTTGTCAAGCCACAAAGCGCCCAAAAGCTTGTCAAGTAAGTTACCAGAAACCTCTTTGTGGTTAGAACTCAGCTCCTTCCTGCTTGACCTATTATTTGATATTTGACCACTTGGTTGCAAGACACTTGCTCTTTCCAGCTGAAATGTCACTGGGGCATCTTGTCAGCTCCCCGACATCTCGGCCTGACATACAATTTTACTTTTGTGTGCTACAAGGCAGAAAATGCAGGGCAATGGCCTTGCTTTAAATTCTGTCAGCATCAAAGATGGGCGTCACTCTTGGGTCCTACCAACAACAACAAAAAAGGAGTCTATTTGAAGGTCAAAACAGCCATTACTTTAAAGTCTTTCAGCTTAAACTAAATATATTACCTGCAACACTGGTTTGGGAACTGTCCTTATAAAGTACATAAACATATCATCAGAAATCCTCCCTGCACAATTGTTCTTCTTTCTTATGAAATGCAGACTTGATAAAAGGGTGAGTTTTCAACGCCTGCAGGGACCAGATTCAGCAGTTAACTTAACTTGTTCAAATAGGCAAGTGGTATCATGTAGCTTTACAAGGAGCAACCTGACCTTCTCACATTGACCAGCAGTGACATTATTGTGCAGGAAGAGAAGCAGTCACATCATTTCTGTTTTGCACAACCTGCTTAAAGTTTGCAACTAAATGCTTGTCTTCAGTTGAGCTGACAAGAGAAAAGAGGGGGCTCAGTGAACCATGGCAGGGCTGCCATGAAATGACAGGAATCATTGGCATACATTTCAAATAGCTCTCTCAATCCTATTAAAGTATTGCAGTCCTGCTTTAAAATAGACAAGTATGAAACAACTTTGATAGATAGAGACTAAAATGGCTTATTGATTTTTTTTTTTTAAGACTGAGGAAAATTACCCAAAATGTGTCATTCTTTAACATTTAAAAATATATTACATAAGAAATGAGCAACTGCAATAAATAAAAGTTAAAAAAAAAAAAACTGTTACCGTATGCAAAGAACAGGAAGCATAGAAATGTGAACATATGAATGCACATTTTCATAAAAACGTAAAATTAATGTCAAAAAATACAAACGCTGAACTACAATTCAAAGGTAGCAACAAAATTGCACTTTAATTGCATCATTTTACATTAATGCAATTTTTTCCTTCTAAAAGATTATTGATACAAAGAACCTGAAAATCCATTTTCCATTGTTCTTTTGGGACTGGATGTGACATTCAGGCTGAAGGAATAGACTGAAGACTGTGAATTGGCTCTATTGTGCATAAAACTGTTGTAGGATGTGTCAGGTTCAGCTTGCAATGCCAAAAAATCTGGGATTCTACTCTGGTCAGGCGGAATTGCTAGCTTGAAGACATTGTGATGTTTGAACTCCCTCTTGATTCCTGGAGTAAAATAAAATAATAATAAAAAACAAATCCAAAAAGAATCTACATGCAATGTTAAACAAGCAAGAGAAATAATTTCATTGTACCTTTCACAAATATATATATATGAAGTATCTGTGTTTGTACCTTGTTTCAACCATTTCTGTAATATATACAATACCTGCATATATACATGTATATTAATCTTTAATAAGCAGGAGTGAAGGATATTACATACAATATTCTGCACTAATAAATGTTAAGAAACTACAGTCTATGTTATTTAAAGCACTAAAGATATGTACAGACAGCATTTACCCCTCTTCATTATCATTGTTAGGTGAGGTTTTTTTTATCAAGTAAACAAACTTCATCTACAGTTTCCCTGTCACTGTTATTAGGAAAAATATGCTGTGCTATCCATGAAAGATAATAAATTACATTTAAATATATTTTATCATAATTTGAAATCAAATACTCTTTGCATGTTAGCCTGTTAGAAGATGGTAGAGAATATACACTGAATGTACATTGCTGGGGAATACAATTCATCTTTCAATGAGTCTCGACATTCAGTTGAACAGTTACAAAGGTTAGACCAGTTAAAATTCAACATTATATAACTCACATAACCAAAACATTGTGCATTCTACTTTGAAAGATTATGGATAATACCAGTTTATCAACGTTAATAGTTTTTTTAGTGCTAAAGAGACACATTGTGTATTCCCTTAAATATTTGTGATAAAAAAAAAAATAAAAAATTTAACAATGTGATGTCATATTGCTCTTCTGCCTATTACCAAGGTATTTTAACCAAGGTACTATATAGCTGCGGAAATAACAATCAATCAGGCCATAAAGTATGTGAAAAACTCACATACATGCAAAGTATTACTATGGAAAAGACATAAGGTAAGATAATGAAAGACTGTGCTTCTGTATTTTAGTTTTTAAACACCCACCCTCGGCATTTGAGGGAGACTGTACATGCATATGCACACACATGCACATGCATACACACACACACATATACACAGAAGAAGAAATACATGTATATGAAGGCACACAGGTTTCAATACACTGACTCACTGATACACAGAAAGAGGCAGTGGTGAGGGTGTATATTCATATTTCAACAAATCCAGACTCAGTCATAGGTATAAAGACACATTCATGAAAGATTCCCCTTTCCTCTGTTACTATTGCAGAAGAAAAATCAATGGTTGCCTCTAACACCTACTTCAACAGTTCCCTTTGATATGGACTCTTTTGATTTCCTGGTTCACCACAAGCCATACTGCAGCTACTGTAAACAGCCAGGTTATGCTACATGTTCATTAAGAACCCATATGGTAGCAAGTTTAGATGACTACTTCAAGGACGTAGTTAAAATGAGGTAGTGCCTCAAGTTTTTCTGAACTATGCTGGTTACGGGGATCAGATAACCAGCAGAACTGTCAGGTACTGATCTGTAACACTCTACCTTTTCAGTCCTACTGTGCTCAACACTATGCAGGATGGGAACCATTAAAGAGCAAAAGCACAAACTAGCTTCACTGCATTTGTATCAGCATATCTGAAATAAGATCTCAGTGAAAGCATCCACCTATTACACCGATTAACAGTTTGTTATTTATACACTTTAATTAGCTGGCTTAAATTCTCTCTAAAGAAAGAGACATTCATAAGAAAATATTAAGAAAATATTGAAATGCACCATAAAAAAACAACAGTGATGTTCTAGAAACAATTATGTGTGTAAATGAATGAAATCACTAAGATATAACCTACTAACAGGTTTCACTCTGGATAACAAATCCTGAAGACAAATGTAAACATGATGGTTTGTACTGCTTTCAATATCTCACTTAATTGGCATATCAGAACGATTAAATATCACATGCTACAATTACTATCTCATAATACCTTTTCCAGATATAGTGAGGTTTGGGACTTTTTTTGAGGAATATGGCATCAAAATCCCAGTAAGGAGACAGGAAATCAGATTTCCTTTGAGAGTTGCAAAAAAAAAAAAAGTATGAAACTTAATGATTGGCAGCAAGTCAATAGACTATGTTACAGTAAAAGCTTCACTGCTGGGGGAAAAAAGCTCTGCTTTAGTTATCCAGATCCTGTGCTGTACCTCTTACGCAGAACAGAATACTATTCATTGAGTAGAATGGAAATCAGATTTAATAACAACGTGATTGATGTAAAAAAATATCTTGGCTGTTACTCTAAGAACTGTTTTGATCCAGTATCATTATATACACTCATGATGAATAAGAAAACAATATTCTTTCTATAGGTTACTAGAAAAAAACACTCAGAACTGTTACAATACGCATTGTTTGAACACATACCTGTACAAAGAAATTTTAAAGGCAGTGATAATTTCCTCAACACAGCTCTTTCAACATAATTGTATTTAGACACCTTTCTAAAATATGTATTAAACTGGCAAACTCAAACAATATACAAGGGTTGTGATAATAATCCATCATATAAAAATGCATTTAGATAATTTTTAAAAGAGGAATTATGTATCTTAAATAAATTATGTATCTTAAATAAATTATGTATCTTAAATAAAGTGCCTGTTTGGGTAAATCTTTAGCATAGCACTTTTATTTACCTGATTTAGATGATTCCATCTAGACTGTTGCACTTCATCAGCTAAATAAATATTTAGGACACAACAGGTCTAAATGTTTATGGAATACAGTAATTGGTCACACATCCTGTGGCCATTTTTTCAGAATTTGGTAGCCTAACTTTATAAAATATGTTTTCCCCCCCAAAAAATAATAATAATAATAATAAAAGATTAGTCTATATTATGAAATAAGTGCTTTCTAAACTACAGTTAACAACATTTTACTATTAGACATGGAAAAAAGATTTCTAAAACAACTATTCCCTACTGGTTCTCTTTTGTGGCTAACCTCTGATCACATTTAGGATCTAGTTTACAGGATGTCTCATAATATATGCATTGTTTTACCAAAGTTAAAACTGACTTCTAAAGGGTTGCTTTATTATGTATGACATTGTGAGTGATTATTATAATACCACCATGTATTATATTCTTATGTATGTTTTTATTGCGCTGTCAGCCTATTCAAAACCGTCATGTTGTGATCAAAGACACCCTATTTTGCTTTTATATATCAATACTTGTGAAGTAATGTCAGACGTTTGGAATTAGAAAACTGTGCATAAGTTTTGACACTGGTGCAAACAGATAACTACATGAAGAAACACACTGTTGGAAGAATATTGTTTATCTTCAATTGTAGCACTAAAATCTATACCCAGAGTGGAAGCCACAAATCAGTCAGAATGGTTTCAGCCTGCAAAGTCAACGCAAGGATAATTTTACTGGACCACAATTTTCACTATAATACCACAACTTTTCAATTGCCTTCTATTATTTGTATGTTACAGTAATTCCTTCCAATTTGGCGATTTCCCACCACAAATTTTAGTCACTTTAAACTGCTTTCAAATACTCAATTTCAAAACACAAATTTCCCCTCCGCTTTTTTATGACATAAATTAAATTATAAATAAAAAATCAGAATAATAAAAAATTGTAAGATTTTTTTTTGTGAGTTACGGCTTGTGGATTGTGAAAAACAAGCTTGCATATATCTCTTTGACTTAGGTAAGAAAGAAATTAAGCCACTTAGAACAGAAAACTACCAAGAAAGGGATGAAAAGAAAGGGCAGAAAGAATAACACTGAAGTTGCGACAAAAAAAAGACTCAGTTATAGATGTTCCTGTGTGATGATGCAGATACAGTAGTAAGCTCAGTGTTATATCACTTGGCAAATTAAAGGTGACTATTGTATTATAAGGCCGAAGTGTTATCTATAGGAAATCACCAGACTACAGGAGACCTAGGTGTGTGAGGATTCCTGACAGCAAACAGAAGTATAGAAGGAGGAGCAAGCTGCAGTTTCTTCTGAATTCCAGCAACCTCTAAAATCTCGGAGGAAGCTGCAGCACAGCCATCCAAGAGCAGAAAGAAATGCAAGGGGTAAGCACAGAGCAGACAGCAATGGAGGAGAAGTAGGAAACAGTCAATATACATCTCCGCAATTGATTTCTGGTACTGATTTTTTCTCATCTCTTTCCCTTACCCTGAATCTAGAACATACATATACACAGTAATACCAGTAGACAGCATATCAAATGGCCAATAATACTTTTTCCAGCTTCTTTTGTCTATGTTGTCATTGTGTGTTACATCATTTCACTGTAGCAATAGAACTTCCAGTAAGTGTTAAAGAAACGAGAACCATCTTTGATACCATTTTTCAGCACTTATGTGGAAAACCTATTTCTCTGTAAAAAGATGAAAATTTTCAAATAATTTACAACCTCCTTCTTAGACTGATATTCCCAAAACTGGTAATAGTTGGCTTTTGCCCCATAACAACAATGGACTTCAGCATGCTGCTCATTCATTTGCTGTTAAAAGTAGCTCAAACAGTCATTTCTCACTCTCAGTGAAATAAATAAAACATCAGACTGATGAAAATGCTAAAAACTGCTACTTAAAATGGAAAGTATTACTAGTGGTGTCAGTTTAATACTGCAATAGTTAACAAATTTCTTCAAAGGAGGAATGTATACTGGCCAAAACCAGAAAGTTTGCTTCCCATGTCAATGATTTTGCAATTCGGTATTCTGAGGCAGTAAGACTAAATTTATCCCTGACATAAAGTAGGAAAATTGTAACATTCAGTATAAATTCTAATTGTCAGCACTCCTGCCTGGATTCTGGAAACAATTTACTATCAGAGAATAATTCAATGGACTGCCAACTCATTACACATTAAGTCAGCAAGTTAAACACACAACACACTTTCTTCCTTGGGTGCTGCTAGCCAATGGCATTTTTCATTTTCAAAGAATTCCCTTTTCACTTTCCAGAAGTTACTGAAAAAATACACAATTCTGAAATATCTGGAAATCATTTTTTTTCTGCTTTTATAACGCTTTAGCGTTTAATGCATTCAGTGAAATCACACTCCAGAGACTCTATTATGAGCAATTAAAGAAAGATATTTTTTTCTAGAAGAAATCCTGTTTTATTCAAATGTTTTTAAACCTGGTATGTTTGAAGAAATGCACAGGATTACCACATCAGACCACCATATCGTCAATGTTTTGATGGCTTAAAGACAAGGAATTTGACTTTGCATTGCTAATTGTGATGATTTCTAAATATTTTAGCCAAAAATCTGCCATGCAGCATATATAGTAATTCTTTCAGAATTTTGTCTCTATTCAGTGGAATACACATGGACGTCTCTCATTTTCAGGTCAAGTTGTTTGCACTACACTGTAATAATACCAAAACACTACACAAACTATGTAGTGCACTATTTTCATGGAGAAATGCTCAGTCTTCATTGACTTCAACTGAAGTTTTCAAGTTCTTTAACACAGGAACATGACTTCATGAGCCAGACTTCTTACCCAACATTGCCTACCACTGTCCTTCCACTTTCTCAAGAATAGAAGCAACTTCTGTTTATTTTTAATCTTAATAACCAACCTGAATGACTATTGCTTTATTTTGTACTGTGCAACCAACATTGAAAGATACACTGTACTCTTACTAAACGGTTGTAACAACTCTCCACATTTTGCATCAGTGTATTGTGAGGTTGTTGTTGCCTTTAACTGATGCTCCTGTTGCTTCCCAGTAACCCTCTCTACTGTCTGAGTTTTCCTGCAGTTTTTATTGT
Source organism: Anas platyrhynchos (assembly GCF_047663525.1). NCBI lineage: Eukaryota > Metazoa > Chordata > Aves > Anseriformes > Anatidae > Anas > Anas platyrhynchos. The sequence continues at coordinate 35,156,115 of NC_092621.1, read as the reverse complement.
CTCTAATTAGTATTTCTCTCTGATGGTTACCTTCACAGCTCTTTGCTTCCTTCCAACAAGAAGAGAAGAAGGTAACTACAGCTGGAGACTAACATGCTTGTGACACCATGCTGAGGCACAAGTGGCTCATGAAATAGTTCTCACTGCTTACTGCTTAGCTTTTTCTTCTGTCATTGCTAGAGGGAAAACAGTCCCTATCCAACAATTTAAAGTGTCAAGCTTCATATTCTCTTGAGAAATGTATTCAGTCATCATCTGAACTCCTAGGCAGTGTGACTGTCTGATGTAAGCCTTCAAAGTTTCTTTTGAGTTGCATGCATACTGCCACTCTAGCAGAAAAAGGAAAAAAGGTGTATTTACATTCATTTTACCAAACATTAGCATCTTCTGTCCAATCATTTGAATGCAGAAGTGTTAGGAGAAAACAGCTTAGAGAACAAGGGTTGACACATCCAGTGTGAAATCTTAAGGTGCTTGAATGCAATGAGGGAGAAAGTGAGACAGAACCACATTTCATCTTCCTAACTGTGCTATAGTCCACATGAACTTTGTGACAGGTCTCTGTCTCTCAGCCACACTTGACTAGCTTCTGCTGACATTCAGCTGTCAGACAGCAACCCTTTACCATGCCCCTAACATGCTCTACAGCTTCACCCAATTAACTCGCTTTCACTTGACATTGCAGCAAAAAGCTTCATAATAGGTGGTCAAGGTGCATGGTGTCTGCTTGCCCTCTAACTGCTCACGCACAGCAAAATGCTTAGCTACCTTCCTTTTTGTCTGTTTGCTCAGAAATGGTGCGACTACAATTTAGGAATTTCATTACTAAACAGGACAAGGAAAGCTAAGCTTTGCCGGTGGTGCATTAATATATCTTTTACTAGAGACTAATTTTAATGCAGAATCCTAGAGCTAATCAACATAAACATTTTGGAAAATGAAAAAAAAAAAAAAAAAAAGGAATTACACTGATTCAGTAAAATAATTCACTCACTTTATAATTAATAAAGATATACTGTATCAGCAATACAGGTAAAAGTTGAAAAGATGGAATACATAATTATTTCTGACAGCAACATTTAACAACCTAGAGGAGAAAAGTCTACAAACAATTAAAGTACCTTTATGATTCAGCTGTCTTGCATTAAAAATACTGAGAAGATGATTTTTGGCTGTGTATTCCTACCAAATATGCAATATTTTAAGGAATAATGATCAGAACTATGCAGAGCTAGCAAAACAAATGAAAATGGAAATTAACATTTTAGCACTCTACTGATAGCTTATTTAAAAATGAGAACAAACATGGAACTTACTGTTACTTTGCAGCCAGATGCCTTGAAAATACTCATTTGATTACTACTTCTCTCAAATGTATTTGACTTGAATATGTGGACTAAGCCCAAAAGTGCCTTCAAAGAGCCAATGTTTAGTAAGCACTGATGATGTTCAAGTGCCCTTTGATGAAGAGGCTTCTTAACCAAAGCCGGAACAGACTGTATGAGTACAGATGTCTGGGCAGTGGAACTAAGAGAACAGCCACTGTGAATGCCTTGTGGTAGCCTTATGGATTTCAACTATTAGAACTTCAGTAAGGCATGACCCAAAAGCCTATCTATTGAGTTATTTCAGATTCTGTTGTTTGCTTAACTACAGCAAGTTTGGATAGATTGTGTTACCTATTTGATTTACCAGCATATCTACAGGGACTGGTCACCTTAAGTTCTCTCTAAAAAGCATTGAAAGAGCATTTTTCCTGTAAGAAACTTGCTTTTTTTATAAAGAGAAGCAGACACACCGCTTGTAGAAATCAGAAACTCAAGAGAAGCCAAAAGCGTGAAGGAAGGAAACAAAAAATAAAATATATTGATTGAGGTGTAAAGCAGACACCTCTCACAACAGGAATTTACAGAAAGGACATAGAACCAACTTATCATTATAAAAGGTGGTGAAAAAGAAGCAAGTCATAAGGACCTGGAACTTGTACAACTCTGGCAGAGGTTGCTGATGCTAAAATGGGTAACTTTCAGCAATGAAAAAAAATGTGATGAACATCTGAGTGAGATTTCAAATAGGAAAATAGTATTTTTCAGACTTGAAGTAACAGCGATACAGAAAGCATTTTAGTGGAGAAAATAACTGCAGATCATGTAGTGAGAAGGGAGATGCTGATCTCGTGAATTGACAGCCTCCCGTAACAAACAGCAGATTGAAGGTAGGTAGCTCTTAGGAGACAACAGAACTAGGAAGATAAACTGGATACAGACATAATAAATGCAACCTATCTGCATTTGAAAGACAGACTTTTGTCTGTTGTTGTTGTAGGGTTTTGTTTGTTTGTTTGTTTGTTTTTAACAACAGGTTGTAATGCTGAGCAAGAACATGAGCATTTGCATGAGACTCTAGGCCTGTAACTCAGCTCATCTAAATAACTATATTAAACTGAAAGGCCTCTTAAAAAAAAATCCTCTAACGACAAAGCAAAAAATGACAGAATTATGTCATTAGAATTATGCCATCAACTGTTACTGCTGTCAGCTTTATGTTCTCAACAGGAATGTTTATTATTAAAATCATCAACGTATTAGGAGGACAAAGGGTTCCACCCTCTTAGCACTGGCCAACGCAGCGTGCGTTTTCTTGGTCACCCAGTGCAATTGTGTAGACTGCCACCTCCCTGTCAAAATCCTCATTAGGGTTTGATCCCTTGAAACAGCACAGAGAAAGATACACCAGGAAGAGATACCTTTAGATCCCTATAGGTTTGCAACATTTTTCAAGCTTTTGTTTGCTTATCCAAACCAAGCATTTTAATGTTCATTCATCCCCAGTAAAACTTGATTCAAGTAACTTCAGGAGGGAATTACTCCTTCTCCCACAAATTGCATATAATATCTCAAGCAGTTTATATTCAATAGAGTTCTAAAGGGTAGTTTTATAACAGTAATGGTTGGGGAATGCAGTTGGCTTTCCTGCAGTGTTGCTTATAAAATATCAGTTGATATCTGAATGGCCTAAAAAAAAAAAAAAAAATTAGGCTCAATTTCAGTTGACAGCTAACATGTAGGTCTTTTGTAAATGCGAGATCCAAATTACACTAACTGGGCAAGGAATCAAGCTTATCAGTTATAAACAACTTGAGTGTGGGTGAGCTAGGGTTACTGTCTCTATTGGTTTTGGCCCAATTTATATATACAGTTATATTTCAGACTGAGATTAAATAAAAATCTAATAATTACTTCAACAGAACTTTTTATACTCACTAAATTCAAGAGTACAATCAGCCTCTAAGAACTGCTTTTAGTTTAGTCAGGTACTAGATCATCACTTTCTGGGAGGCTGAACATGTAGTGTGAGTGAGGCAAATGGAACTAGTATTTCCTGCATACCAACCATATTTTATGCAAATGGACATTAAAAAATTGCTAATGGAATTTCATCCTTTGGTATACATATGCCAAATGCATGTTCTGAAAGCAAAGAAGAGTTGGGAAAAAAAAAAAAAAAAAAAAAAAAAAAAAAAAAAAAAAAAAAAACACCACATACGACACTGCAAACTTTCATCAGGCACACAGGCTTTTTATCGAAAGTTCATGAGGAACATAGAAAGAGAGTTGGAGAGAGGTTCCTTAAGCTTTTTGGTTTGTATAGCAAGAAAACTGTAACATAACATTAAAAATACATAGTGATATCTCAGTAATTTGGTGGTCCTTCTATGCTTCAGAATGATACCTTAAAATTCTTTTACTCAGAACTCCTGATTAGATTATGTTCTCCTAAAAAATCTTTTACTTAAAGCACAGTAAACTTCAGTAAGTTATTAAATTCAACTAGAAATTCCTAAAGGAATGAGATGTTTTGACATGCGCAAATTAAAATGAAACTGGATGACTGGTAATGTCAAAAAGCTTTGCAAAGTCCTGGTTAACTTGCAGGATATGCTCAGGCTCCCAGAGGAGTGCCGTGCATTTACAAGACCCTGTGAAAGAAAGCTTGGTGTCACACAGAGTCTGAAAGACTGTCAGGGATCCTGATCATAGGCCTATAGTCACCATATGAGCCAATCATTCTGTGATCAAATGAGACACTCACTGGTACTTAACAAAACCTGAAAAATCAGTGAACTATTCCATGACTGTGGATCTGGACTTTCTTTGTCAAACTACATGTAATGCCTAGATAGAACAAAAGGTTTCCTAAAATACTGGTGAACATATAAATTTATCAGAGGCAAGTATTGCAATATCAGTTTTATGGTGACATTTCCTGACTAAACCATGGCTCTGTGGGTCAATTTCAGTTCAGGCACAGATTCAGAAGTGTGGTGTCTAAAAGTAATGTGTCTTTAAAGGTTCCAGGGATCCCTCTCCAAAAAAAATGTAAGAATTGAAACAATTACAGCATCTGAAAATGAGAGAACGGAATCATTACATCATCACCATATTACTTTGCTTTCTTAATATCAAACATAACATGGAAACTGCTGGTGGTTTACCACAGTAAGTATTCTTGTCTATATTTTTTGTAAATTTCCCCTTCCAAAACGTAGAATTTCTGCAACAAGTCAACAGAAGACAAAATGCTTGTAAAATAGGAAGGATATGGCTTAAGAAGCACACTGTGGTTCTAAATGCCTTTGATTGTACTGAATCATTACAGAAACTAAAGAAAACAAAGGTTATTTGAAAAATAATTATTTTTATCATGATATCATGATTTCCACGAAAGGCTGTTACATGTAATTTAGAAACAACAACAATAAATAAATAAATATATGCTGGGTAAATATTAAGTAGTGTGACTTAAATATGTAAAACCCAATAAAAATAAACATTAAGATGTAACTTGCTGACTGTATGCCCTTAAATCATGTCAACATTATAGGAATAGAATTATGAGTTAAGAGCAGTGTTATGCTTCATGCCCTAACTTTGAATTTCCTGTCTTTTTATCTGTGTAAGTCACACACTCTAATATATTTTAAAGGTGTTTTTGTGTTGTTGTTTGTTTTTTTTTTTCATTTCTTGCATTAACTTTTATCCTTAAAGTACAAAATGCAAACATTCAGGCAATGGAAATAGGTAAACAGATGTATTTCTACAAAAACATGTTACTCTACAGCAAAAATGTCACAGAAGGCTTGTCCTTTTTTTCCCAAGTGAAAAGGATGCAAGCATACACAATTACAGGAGAAGGCAAGAGCAAAAGAGTATGAGCGAAACAGCAGAGAGTAATTTGATTTTACAAATTCCAGAAAGACACAAAGTAAAGGAGGCTGCTGTGGTTTACAGCTACCCTTCTTTATCACTCTCATTATCTCTCTTTGGCCTGCAGAGGATCCTCTCCTCCTCTGCTTGGTCTCTGACAGCTGAGAAATCTGCTGTGGGACCTAGGGTGGAGATGATACCCAGCCCTGTGCTCCCATGACCTTTCTTCCAAACCAGTGCACCAGGAGCTGAGATTAGGAGCCGAAAGAGCCATCGGAGAAGGTTGTCTCCTTTGAATGAAGGTTTACCAGCTAGGTGACACTGAATTCTCTAGGCTGTGTATTGTCTCCCTGCCACCTAGAGGGGAATACAAACACGTAAATATGTGATTTTCCTTTACAAACACCTAAAAATTCATCTTTTGAGAGGAATACTTACTTACACTGTTTAAAAAATGTGTTTTTTATGGTTAGATTCTCCAGACTAATCCTGTTAAATGCCAACACAAACTTTTTTTTTTTTTTTTTTTGTAATGAGTAAATGTAGCATAATACATGCTACACTTGGGGCATGCTGCATATGTATGCATTTCTGAGGCTGGCAGAGAAACAGGCTGACTCCCGGAAACACTGGTTCTTCCTCTCTGGTCCTTTCTCCCTGTGCACTGGACAGGGGTAGTACTACAAAATAACAAAAAACACTTTGAAAGACATCAAAAATCCTTCTATCTATTATACTACTCAATTTAATCACAACTCACAGGTATCATCTACACATTCATCAAAGATAATGAATGAAGATCAGCACCAAATTTTCTCCTTATAAACAGTGCCTTAAATACTTAGCTTGAAACACACAGAAATGCAAAATCAAACAGGTGTCAGAATAAGAAAATCATTATTCACAACTGTATACCTTAAGTGATCTAAATTTAAAATGATAAGACAATATCAGGCAGATGACAACCTGGATTCCATGGATTCACACACCATTTAAGTATCTGAGCTAGACTCATTCAGGCACAGCTATGCTTTAATCCCCTCCAAAAATTTCTCAGTGAATTCACAGTCACAGAACAGAGAGACATTCCCTTTATGTTTAACCCACAGTTTAACGGAGAATAATAGAAGCTTCCCAGCTCCCTTTCTTGAAATAACTTCTTCAAAAGGGAGGAGGAAGCACCTTCTGGCCTGAGTAAAAGTCCTTGAGTCTGGAAAGAAGTGAATTTGTCTGCCTTTGTAGAGAATATTCTTTTTCTTCTACAAAGCCAGTAAAATTTTGTCCTTGGCTCTGTTCTTTTGTAAAAACTTTTTCCTGGGGTTAAATGTCCTGGTCTATAATATCCAGTTCTCAAAATAACAGCCTGTCTAGCACTCCCAATACTTTTATTTCTACTACGGAATTAGCAGGTCATGTAATCATATAGAAAAGTTTCTCTTATTTTGATATGCTGAGAATTTCACTTCACAAGGTGTGGGAGGAAGGCAAAAAAAAACAAAGGCATGTAGCAAACATGAAGCAAACATATGCAGCTGGTGAATAAAATTCACCGTATATTACCGAAGAAACAGATTTTGAAAGACCACATATATGTCTGACACACAGCTGTCTTCTGACACAAAGTTGCTTTCTGCATCCACTGCGGCCTTTCAGAAACATTCAGTTCCTCAAAACCCCACATACCATTTTGCAAATGAAACGGAAGACTTCTTTCTCCTTCAAACCTTGAACAAAATGAAACATAGGCATTCACTTTTCTCTGTTAATCTGGTGGAAGCCATGAATGAAAGCATGATGTTCTCCTAAAAGGCAAACTTGAATTTATGCTTTAGACTTGTCTCCTTGTCCAAATCATGAGTCTCTCCAAACTAATTTCCAGTTAGTTACTGTAGGAGGTACAATTGTTGCTCTGGCCTAAGCACTTAGGGTAAGAGACGAATACAGTAATAACTTCCAAGTATCTCATTTTCAGTCCTGGGAAACACTGCAGACCCTTGCTTGTGAGGTAGTAGTTCCAGCACCTCAGCAGAAACACATTTCTAATGCCATAGAAATGTAAACCATGAACGAAAAAAGGAAAGGAGATTAGCTTCCTGAAAATATGACCCTCCTTTTCTGCTACTCAGCCAATGACATGAAAGATTTGTTTTGTGCTTAACATTGGAATAAACCTGCGGTCATTTAGGAACTTCATGGTTTCCATTAAACTGCACAGCATGGACATTTGGAATTTCATGGCAACTGTGAAGTGAGAACGTGGACCTTGCTTTTCCAAAGCACAGGCCTCTGCCGAGAGCTAACACCCACACACATTCACTCATGTTCCCTCGCCAATTCTTGTCATTAAGGAGACTTTCAAAACAGACCAAAAGAAAAAAAAAATAAAAAAACACTTAAAGCTTAAATCTCTTTCTTGAGCACATGAAAGCAAAATACTACCAGTGGAAATGTAATGTTTAAATGTAGTGAATGCATTGCGTCCATCTACAGTATTCATGGTATTAACTCTGCCACTACACTGAAAAGCTGAAGTATTGGAAACCACCTAATTACCCAAACATTTACCTCTCTGCAGGTGTAAATACATGGGCCTAATAAGCTTTCCCACTGTGAAAGCAGTTACTTAAATTATATTAAAATATTAAAAACTATTTAATGAGCTTTTTTCCCCTAAAGTAAATTGACTGTGTGCCTTAACCTGCTTCAGGCAAAGGAAGTTTCAAACATATTGGTTTTGAAACTAGCCATTATTTCCCATGTTGCAAAAATGGCAATTTTATTTCCCAACAGCAAATGAAACTGTCAGGAAAATTTAGATGCAATAAAATTGGGTGGTTAAACCAACATGCTGGATTTGGAATAAAACTGAATTAAAGGAATTAAAATTAAGCATTATGTCAGTCAAACTTTATAAGAACTATTTTAAACAGGGTTTAGGGTTTTATTTTTGCAAAAGTTAGGCTTTGGACTTGGTGAAGTCCAGCCATAACTACCCATTTTATGTCCATCAACAGTGTCACATTTGAAATTTGCACAATGAAAAATATTTTGCATAAAATGTGTTGCTTCTGGCAACATTTCTGCCTAAATAAAAAGTTGTCAGGCAGTGTGTGACTTTAGTGGTACAGAGTTTTAAAATGGTGGCTTCAGTCCAAGGCTAGCTAATAACGGCTGACATGCACTGGAATCTTGAGGCCTAAATCAACATTGTTTTCACAGCTGTAATTAAGCCACCTAATCAGAAGCACATTTTGACGGGACAGTTTCTGGAAGCCAGACATTACAATTTCTTATGCCTGGAGCGCAGTGGCTCATGAGAGGTCCTCATTTAATTTCAGGTTTAAAAAAAAAAAAAAAAAAAAAAAAAAAGGCTGTAAAATGAAAAGACTATAAAAAAAGCAGTGTACGACTGTTGAAATGAAGCAGGCCTATGTGTTCATGCCTTGACCAACCCCGTATCCCACCCTCCTTCGGCTCTCTGCCGAGTCCCCAGCTCTCAAGTGGCAGCTGCACACAGTGAGATTAAGGGCTTCTGCCAAAGTCAACAGATGAGCTGGTCTGAACTGGCTCTCTGTGTGTTCTGATTGTAAATTGTGCTGGTGATGATTAGAGAACTCTAACACAGGATGTCGACTCTTAAAACTGTCCAGAGAAAATAATTTTTTTTTTTTTTTAAGTTCAGGAAATTTTTTTAAACTTCTTTTGTGGGTTGGTACATAGTGTTGTGTCTATAACTTTCAGATGATTCAAATGCGAATTCACACAAATGAAGTGACTATGTTATTAAAAAAAATACACCCTTAGATGCTCACAGCAGGATCCTTCATTTAGGGATGTTTATACAATAGTGTTGCTGCTGAATGCAATTCTCGAACTAGTGTACTAGTGCAGTTCTTGTGTTTCTACCACCTGCCAGTGGAAGATACCCCTAAAATTCAGAGTATCAACTTCTTGTATTGTATGACTGTTGCTTCAGCATGTTGTCATACTTGAAATGGCTAAATTGTCTTGCTCATTTTCTGGAGCACAGCTACATTAGTAACTTTAACATAAACTTTCAACCCCAGAGGCCATTGTAAAACTATCAATATGAAGGCACCAGTCACTGGGGTCTGATTACATTTAGTTCTGCATTTTAATTACATATGGATTCTATTAACTGAACCTTTTGCCTTATAGGCAACATTTTAATCAAATTACTATAATTTTCAAATATGTTACAATAGTCTGACAAGTTAAAAGTTCACATACCTAGAATATTGAGTATCAAAAAACTTTTGCATAGAAAAGGAAGTATTCTTTACCAAACAGCAAACGTGTTGTTGGATTGCTGTAACTCTTTTTGAACACCTTGCCCCAAGTCACAGAATGTGATTTATAATATTGGTTTCATATTATTATATTTTTATTTGTACTACATAATAAGCAAATAGTTTAAACTATATGATTTATACCGCTCGGTTACAACTACGACTTATGTAAGCAATACCACATAACAAGGTGAGCATTTATACCAGGATACCTGCATTCCTTGGCTATGCAGTTAAGTTGGCAACTGATGGTCAGTTGCTTACAGTCAGGTAAGAAATTCAAATACTCCAGTAAAAAAATGAGTCCCTGGTAGATACTACTGCTTTCCAGATTTATCCTGATAAAAGACATCAAGCTTAGTAAATAGAATAGGTTTTTATTATTATTATTATTTGCTTATTCTGGTATTTCTGCATATTCATGTCTATTATTATTTCAATAGTGGAGAAATTCTCCTTAAAGGGCTGCTGTATTTTCCTTTACTTCTACCACTTTAAGAATATTTGTATGTTTCACAATAAATAAACCATGCACTGGTAATTAACAGTACTGAGCAAAATTACTGTTATTTGAGGTCTACCTCTTACTGAATTCTGCCCTGGATTATTGCCAAGAAAATGCTACAAGACAAAGGTAACAATGAAAATATTAAATTTTAAAAGTCTGCTTAATTCTTTGCATGGAAAATTAAAAGCTAGTGTCTTCAAATCTTTTACAAAACCAGTTCGATTCCAAATCTTTTAAAAAATCTTTTTGGTTGAACTGTGCATCAGGCTAGCATGAAGTAGTGGAAAAGCCAAGCAAAGTTTTCATCCAGAACCTATCTGCTTCTTGCAACATCTGGGAAGAATTCCCCCAGCTACATCAGTCATTCCATGTTCTAACACAAGAGATATGGCTCTGGCCCATGAAAGACTTTCTCTGACATTTAACACTACACTGATGGAGTTCAAGACTTTCTCCTCTGCAGCAAGTGAAAAGGCAGTGGTCTATTTCTTCCTCTCCAGTTCCTTTCTCATAATTCTAAATGTAAGATGTTGCATCCCTGTTAGAGGCAGGTCCCAGCCTTGAAATGCTGATTGAACCAGTGACATGGAAACAAAGGGTATGGGGAAGGACATGCACTGACCAGACCAGTCTGGCTAAGTAGGAAGAGAGTGTCAGTGGTGTAGTTAACTGGTAAGTCTGAGTTTCAAGCATTTATTTTCTCTCTCCCTCCCATCAAAAAGATGCAAGTAGGTCATGAGAAACGAGAGCTGACTGCTTTGAGTATGAAGTATACTTTCTGCTTAATCCTGTTTTCAATAAAATATATAAAATATACATATTCTCACATGTAGGTTCATTGTGGTTGCTTCTCTCACTGTACCGAAACTTGTAATCCTTACATTCGCAGTACTTTACAAGATAAAATTTACTAGGAATTTTCAGACAAAAGACAGACAAAGACACAACTGTGGGGGGAAAAAAAAAGGAAGGATGATGCAAAGCCACATAAAGCAATGAGTGATTTGATTTTCAACCCGAGTTAGGAGAAACATCCAAAGACAACAGTTATTTTCATGGCTCATTGCATGAGAACTCTGCTCTTCTTACAGACTTTCTCTACATCTGAAACTTGCCTTCTCTACCTTTACAATTGAAGTTATCCTTTTGACTCCCCAAATTTAATTTTATCCAGAACAGCACAGAAAGCATTCTTCATCAGCTTTGTAGGTTACTATCTTTTCCCCTTCATTCATTTATTTTCTATCCTTTGATTCTGATGTGAAAGCCAAAAAAAAAAAAAAAAAAAAAAAAGTCACTAACTAGATCATCTGCATGCTTCTGGGTGACTATTAAATATAGTGCCCCATTTCCCTCCTATGCTGATTTACCCTACACACACATGCCACCGAGTGGAATGGGCCACAAAGTACACTCAGGATCAGAGAGACACCTGACTGCTTGGATTAGCGTTACAAGGGCTTCTTTCGTTTGCCAAAACTGATGGCAGAATATTTCACATCCTTAAAACTCTGACAGTAGTACTGGCACCGGGCACAAAATCTCAGGGCTGAAAGCCACGAGAACACCTTCTGGAGCACAATTATATTGGACTGAATTCTGTCACTTCCTGATACATGTCAGGAACTGGAAAATACAGTGTCACTGCACCCACTCCCCACAGCACTGCTTGTAGCAACACATTCCCTTAGCCATGGACTCATGCTTGCCATGTGATTAACGTGATGCCACATTTTTCCTCACAGCACCCACAAAATAATTGCTTATGACTATACTACTGTACAGTACTGCACTTAAAAGCTCCCCGTTCAAAGCCTACTTGCTACTACAACTCTGAATGAAAGTGCAAGCATAGTAAAAAGTTCAGGCATTTGAAAAAGTAAAATGGATCAAAGGAGTAGAGTCCAGTTCTGTGAAAATATTGGCAAGTGTTCCCTTAATAGGAAACCCATAAGCACAGTCCAGTTTGTGATGTTTACATTACTAACTGTTGCTGAACAAAAAATAAGCAGGAAAAAAATAAGGAATATTGTAACATTTTAGCTGGTATCTTCTCTCCTTATATGTACAGTTCCTACTTGTGAAGAACTTCCACTAAGACCACCTTACAAGAACACTAAGCTTTCCTAAGGCAAGTTGTAAGAGGGCATAAGGGCATAGACACATAAAGGGAAGGCCACTGAGAAGTTTATAACTGGAAAAGAGTTTCTTAAAGTTCATGGAGAAAATGGCAGTGCCAGTCCTGTACTGAACTGAGTGCTCAATGAAATTCTCCATCTTATTTCATGCTAGAGGCTGACTGCTGGCTTCTCTGTTCTTCCTCTGGAGCCTAAATCCTCATAGACAAGTGTATATATATGGCCATACCAATGTCACATTATTAGCTGAACTATTATTACTATTATTACTAGCTCTACCAATTATAGATACGGCCCTAAATGTGGTATGCAGCAAGTTACAGAGGACAGAATTGTGACTGCAGCAGTTGCACTTCAGAAAAAGTAAATTTAAAAACATAAGGAAATACAGAAAACTGAAACTTATGGTTGCAAAGACTTTTACAATGTGTTAATGGTTTGATAACAGAAATACAGGAAAAAAAAGACATTTTAGAAATGTAGGGGAAGTTGCATAAGCATTTGGTAGTGGAAAAAAGCAGAAAAGTAATTAAAAAAGAAAAAACAAAAAGAGAGAGAAAACAGATACAGAAACAGGGAACAACAGGAAAAAAAGGTTTAGCTATAAAAATAATGGTCTATATTTTAGCCATACTGAATTTTAAAGAGTTGCAAGAATGAAATCTGCACGGGGCCTTCATCTGCACAGAGGAAGAATCAGCGGAGATGAGTACAACAGACAGGTGGACTCTAACAAAGAGCACACATATATTCTGCTCTTGACATCCTTTCACGCCACATCCTCTTTTCTGTAAACTGTGTTTCCAGCATTTATTTCACCTCTGTCCATCATAATCATATCCCTTTATATTTCTCTCTGTTGGCATTAGCATGAGCACACATAACAACCTCAGAATCTAAAATTTATTGACTAGAAGGAAAGTGGTTGGCCTGGAACTAGACTGGAGGATGGAGATGTCAATTCAAACACTTAGAATAAGACAAAAAGTCAGAATCACTGATGTTGCCTTATTGAATCAGATTTGTTCAATTATTAGCAGGAGGAAAAAAAAAAAAAGAAAAAAAAAAAAAAGCAACAGAAGAGAAGTGGTGTGAATAGAAAGAAAGATGATGCAGTTAGAAAATTTCAATACAAAAAAGTCAATTCGGAAGGCAACACCTTCTCAACATGCAAAAGACACTGCTGATAAATGGCCCAAACTTGCAACAGACAGCTGGGAGGTCATATAATGTTATACAACCAGTGTATAAGACACCAAGAGACAGTCATGACACAGTGATATAAAAATTGGTCTTTTAAGCTAGGTGCCCACTCACTTGGCATGCACCTGAAAAACTTTTCAAAAATTTGATTCAGCACTGAGCAATAGCTCACTGTTCTAGGAACACAGGCATATGTCAGAAGAAGTTCTGCAAAATAAAATACAGCCTAAACCGATTAAGACACCACATCCACTTGCTGTGTTTCTTACATGAAAAAGTTTTGTTTGCATTGTTATTTGAATTGGGTATGTGATTAAACAATGATTGAAAACAACTAAGTGTGTTATAATTATGAAACCCAACAGATGGCTGAGAAAAGGCATTATTCTGTTTCACTGAAAATAATCAACCAAAAAGTCAGCTGTACTTTAATACAAAAGGAAACTTAGTGCAAACTTCCTCAAAATCAGAATTGGAGCTTGTCATCTGAATCTTAAAAATATAAGCCATGCTGGAAAGCCGTGGTGCCTGAAGTTACTAAAACTCATGTTTCATGCAATGTTTGTGAATATTAGGAACAAATTTTACAGAAAATACAAATATTAAACAATGCCCTATAAACACATATAATTCTTTTCAAAGAAGTTTGAGAAACTATCATTCTGATTTTTTTTTCCCCTTTACATACAAATTTTAGAACACTTTCGATTAACACTTATGCTGAACCTTGTCTCTAGAACTGTTTGTCTCCTCAGCGGGTTGTATAGAAGGGCCCACAGACAGTACTAAACTACAAACAGTATCATCTGTACATTGATACTGTAGGCAGACACCAATTACTTATGAAAAGATTACATTTAATCACAGGCATCATAGAGCTGGGGGGGGAGGCAGTTTGTTTGTTTTCACTGTAACAAATCAAGCCACTGCATAGACCTCCATAGACAGGACTAGTAGAATCTTTGCTAAAAGCTCTCTCAATCCAAATGAAAGCAAACCTCGCTGCAGCAAGTTTGGCACACTTCCCAATCCTTACTATACAAGTGGTCATCTTGATTTAAACAACAAAAACAATCATAACAAGCAAAGGAGCAACCCAATTACACTGGGCACAGGCTCAGCAGGACACATGTAAACCTAGTAGAAACATAAAGAAAGGCTGGTTGGAGGAGAAATGAAGCAATTTCCATGAAGCAATTTCATTGAGTTTTCAGAAAGGTTGCACAGCCACAAATAAAACAATGCTTTCATTCAACAATTATTATCTCAAGATCTTAAAAGTGAAATTCAGCACTGATGAATATATTTTCTATTTGTGCTAATTTTGTATCGTGTTGATTTAATTTAGAAGCATCATAATAAATTAATGCAATTATTTTGGAAACAACAAAAGTGATAGTCACAATCTTTGGATATATATTTGCTGAGGTGTCTGTGCCATTTGCTTTGACTGCTCTCTTCTTCAGGATTTTATGTTTCAAACAGAAAATCGAACAATCCTGATTTTCCTTATGGTCCTTTGCTTCACAAGAATAAAAGATGAGGAGGATGAGGAGAACAACAACAACAAAACAAAACAAAACAAAACAAAAAGAAAAAAAATAGGCAAAAAAAAAAAAAAAAGCTCACCTCCTAAAGCTTTCTCCTTAATCCTGTGTGCAAAAGTGAAGAAAGATGGAGAATAAATCTATCAAGTGTCTGCAAGTTGCACAACTTAAACAGTCTCATTCTAGACATACTTGACTATATATCTTTGATAGTTAATGTGTCTGGCCCGTGTGACAAATACATCTGCATTCAACAATCCCCTAAAGACACTTCTCAGATCTGAAGAATCACATTATTAGCCTTAAACAAGTTCAAGTGTCTTTGTGGACAACAAGATTTTAGACAAGAAATGATCTCTAAAATTGGATTTTAACCTTATAATGGGATCACAGTGTTTTCCTTTAGTGAGATGCCTTTTCATCACCATCTACAAAAAAAAAAAAAAATCATGCATCCTAATTAACACTGTCTTTACACGCATAATTAATAACAGTTTCTTTTCATAAGCTGCTGTATCTTTGGATGGTTAAATTCCTCAGGTCCAAAATTCAACTGGTTGTTGTACTGCCAAAGACAGAAATCACAATGTGTACTTTTCCAGTGACAGCAACAAAGAGCAGGTTCTCCCAGAAGATACGGTAGTAACGTTAATCCTTGTGTTAACTTTTATCACCCCTTCTCCTCTGAAAAAGTCTCAAGAGGTTTCTCTTGCCACTGCAGAAACTGTACAGCATGAAGGGAGATGCTCAGGAACTACATCCAAACGACAAAAATTAGTTGAAAAGCAGACTTACCAATTGTAAGTTCTCACTTTCATGAAGACAAGCTGTTTGGAGCTCGGACTTTAGCACTGCAGTGTGAAGCTGATGAGATGTTGTTTTTCTCACTAACATGTCAACTCTGGACCTTGCAAGTTGGTAGACATCCACAAAACTTTTAATCATGGCCTTTAAAAAGTAAAATAAATAATCAGTGCCAGGCAGGATATACTTTAATGCCAAATAGCATATGCCCAAATTCATTACACAAGAGCTAACTTTTATTAATCAAAGAAATCAAACAAAAGGTTAGAAGGCAAGCTAAATTTCAGTCTCAGGGCAAACATTTAAAAGTCTTAAATGGGTCTTTGTTTTCCTTCTGTTATCTTAAACATTAATAGCATTAAAGAAAATTGCTGTGCACCCTAACTAGAAGGTGTTGATGAACTATTTTCAAACATGCCATGAGCAGCTGATATTACTTTTCACTCTCTGTACGTGTAAGACAGTGCAAGTTCAATTTCTTTTCACAAAGAATCAGTACAGTGTTTCCGCTTAAAGTTCATATCTTCTCCAAAGAATCACTACACAGCTTAGGTTAATGTTCATACTATCAAAACGACTTGAGTTACTAATCCTCCCACTCCACGTTTAAAAAAAAATTAATTTTGAAGAAACAAAAGAAACAGAGTAAACCTACAGAACCCTGGAAGTAAATAATCTGATTACAATATAGCTGGGAAAATACAATTGTTTTCATGTATATAGTAGAAGAATGTCCCAACCGTGTAATATTGATCAGATTGATAATAAAGTTAGCAGCACAAGAGAGTACAAATGATTTGGCAGTATTGGTAACTTTATATTTACCCTAAATAGTATAACACTGTTGAGATTATTGGACTTCCTTACAACTGGTTAATCACATTTTATAGGTTACAGTTTTCCCTTCTGAAATGACCTGTAGCAAGTTTCTACTGTATGAACATATTACGGATAATATGA
This sequence comes from Anas platyrhynchos, assembly GCF_047663525.1. Lineage (NCBI taxonomy): Eukaryota > Metazoa > Chordata > Aves > Anseriformes > Anatidae > Anas > Anas platyrhynchos. The sequence continues at coordinate 35,139,438 of NC_092621.1, read as the reverse complement.
AATTGGTCTTTTGAATGTAATTCTGTGGTATAGGCAAAAATAAACTTAGTACCACAAACAGGCATTCACAAAGATTTTTACTATTTTCCTTTCTTTGTTTTCAAACATGCTACTGCTTTTGAGAAAAAAAAGTTGATGCATCTGGAGTCAAACACATTTTTTCATTGTTAAATGTAGAAAACAGTGGTAAATTAATACCATCATATCTTTTCTCATCAGAAAGAATATCCAAAATATTTTCCATTCCACCGTGCTAGTCCTAGAAGTAGATTGACATAGTTTTATAAATCTGCCTCTGTGAGCTCTGATTCTGATTTTAAGGTTATTTCATTTACATTCTACTTCACGAAAATGCTGCAGCCCTTGACAAACAATACCAAACAACAATGTGAATACAACTTACACTCCATACAAAACTGCATGAGAGCCTTCATATAGCAACAACTGTCCATATGTTAAAAATCAGATACGAAGAAATATCTCCATGGAGTGGGCCTGCGACTCATAAGCAAGGAGTATAACAATATGTCACAAGAAGCTGTGTCTCACAGGAAAAAAAAAATTTTGTGTGTTCCTTTGATTACTTCCCACATGATACTTAAAGGTATCACTAAGTTAGAATGCACAAAGAGGATTCCTTCCACCCCCACTACCTCAAAGTTAGTGAAGCCACTAATCTACATAGCCCTACATTTCCAAATGTAGCCCATATATAATCCAAATCCAAATTCAAAATCCGAAATCAAAATCAAAAATCAAAGCCAAATCCAGCCCATACATAACCTTACATTTCCAAAGCCACTATAAGCCCATTCAGTTATCTGAAACAGCAGTATCATTTCCTTCATAGCTGAAATTCAGCTTTTTTTTTTTTTGTCTTGTCTAAAAAGTCCAAAAATCAATGGAATCAATGTAGAGAAAACATATTAATTCTCCAGCTTTTATTTTCAGGTATAGCAAACTTTTTTCTAAAACATCTAGATTTTTTTAGCCCAGAAGGAAGCAATTTCTCAGTTATTTACAATTCTTTAGCAATGTGCAAAGTAGCACTTTTGCACCATAGGTATGCATTCTTTTCTGCATATTCCAGCACCCTAGCAAAGCATCAGGGTCAGCTTGGATTTCTCTCACGCAGGGTCAGGTTAGGGAAAACAATGTTTTGGGGTCTTCCAGTGGGTGACATGAAATCCTTGAGAATGAGTGCGCAGAACAGTTGTTTTAAATGCCATGGGAAGGAAAATACATTGGGTTTTTAGATGTGCCATTGGAAGGCGTTCATTTATGTATGATTTTCTATAGCTCATGTCAGTTGCACATTGAGTCACAAACCTGTTTTCCACAGTAAAAGTTTCACTTACTAGGAAACTCGATACACATGGAATGGGGATAGAGTCTGGTCACTGACATATTATAAGATCTATCAAATAATTATTAAACAAGTTCGTGAAGGAGTCTAACAGCTTAATTTAGATTCCTGTTTTTGGCTTACAGATACAAATATATCTGCAGTTCTGGAAATTGTTCAACAACCAACAATACCTGTTAATAGAATTTCAGAGAAGGGTCATCTTGCTCTGCAGAATTCTGTTGCTCTCCTGCTAAGGAGTGCTTTCTTTTGTTAAGTATACATAGCAATAAGATGTAAGATACTCAGCAATCCTCCTGATCAGTTTTTAAAAGAACAAAACTTGACATGTATACATATCTGCAGGATCTGCACTTAAGCGAGCACTTCCTGTTTTGAATGTATTGGCAATACTGAGACATGCAAACTGGGAACAGAACATCTGAAACAATAAAAATTTGCCTTCTATTACAAATATAAACATTTTTAAAATATACATCAGAACATGACTTCTATTCAGAGAAGTCAGATGAAGTGATCCCTGAACATTACTTTTAAAGTTAACAACTTTTCAGATAGATGAGTAGTGGAGAGAAGACTTAACCAAGGAGGGCATGGTAATTCTGAGGCTGGATAATATGAATTTTAAACATTACTGACTCTAGGTGGGCCTGCCTAAACAGGAGGGTTAGACCAGATGACCCCTTCCAACCTTAGCAGTCCTGTGATTCTGTGATTATGAAGTCATTCTAAGGATGGAACAGAGGATACAAGTTAACAGTGGTTAAAATTACTTAAGTTTTTACAATTTTAACAGCAATAATTATAATGAATTACTCTTCATTAATCAAAGAAAAAGAAGCAGTCAGCTGAACTTGGTTTTTACAGTGACCTTTCACTCCACCCCATGTTTTATGTTGTAAAAGACTTCACTATTACATAAAGTTCTACATCATATGCTACTGAAATAGGCGAAGCAAGTCGTAATGGTAGAAGTGCTTTCAGTGTCAGAATTGTAGTGCTCCAATACTAAGTCAGGACTTCCCTAAAAAAAAAAAAAAAAAAAGCATGACTTTACCAGGTAACTGACTGCAACTCACAGGATAAAAATGTATTCCTAAGGTTGGCATGGAGTACCTACAGCGCAAACTGGACAGACGTACATCCGTGGACCCTGGTGCACCCGCGAGTGCTGGGGGAGCTAGTAGATGTCATTGTGAAGCCACTCTATAATCTCTGTTCAGTCATGATGATTGGAAGAAACACATGAATATTAATGGCAAGCAAATGCCTCTCCAGTCTTTAAGAAGGGTAGGAAGAAGGACTGAGAGAACTACAGGATGGTCATCCTTGTCTCAGTCCCTGGGTAGGTGATGGAATACCTAATCCTGGAAACCATTTCCAGGTACATGAAGGACAAGAAAATCATCAGGAGTAGTCAGCATGAGTTCACCAATGGGAAGTCATGCTTGACCAACCCATTAAGTTTCTACAGTAAAATGACCAGCCTGACGGATCAGAGAAGAGCAGTAGATATTGTTTATGTGGACTACAGTAAAGCCTTTGACATGGTCCCCTGTAAGATCCTCATGTACAAGCTGTTGATGTATGGGCTGGGTGGGCAGACAGTGACCTGAAAACTGGTTGAATGGCAGAGCCCAGAGGGCAGTGATCAGTGGTGCAAAGTTTTCTTGGAAAGCCAGTAACTAGAGGTTTACCCCACAGTGGGTCCAGTCCTATTTAACATCTTAATTAATGGTCAGGATGATGAGGAAATAATGTACCCTCAATAACTTATGACACAAAACTTGGAGGAGTGTCAAATAGATCAGAGGGGCATGCTGCCATCCAGAGGGACTTCAACATGATGTAGAAATGAGCTGAAATGAACTTCATGATGTGTTAGAAGGCAAAGTGAGAAGTCCTGAATGGGGGGAGGAAAAATCCCATGTACAAATACGTGTGTATGGGACCACCCAACTCATAAAAAGCAGCTTGGCAGAAAAGGCACTGGGAACTCTGGTGGACAACAAACTGAGCATTAGCCAGCAGTGTGGCCTTGTGGCAAAGAAGGCTAATAATGTCCTGAGATGCATTACAGAAAGTATTGCCAAGAAGTTGAGGGAAGTAATCCTTCCCCTATATTCAGCATTGGCACAGCCACACCTGGAGCAGTGAGTCCAGTTGTGCACGCTCCCAGTACAAGAGAGACATGAACATATCAGAGAGAGTCCAGAAAAGGGCCACAAAGATGACTGAGGGCCTGGAGCACCCTTTCTTCTTATGAGGAAAGGCTGAGAGAGCTGGGACGGTTCAGCCTGGAGGACAGAAGGCTCAGGGGAAATCTCATCAGTGTATGTAAATACCTGAAGAATGGGTGCAGAGGATGGAGCCAGGCTCTTTTCAGTGGTGGCCAGGGACGGAACAAGAGGCAATGGACACAAAATGGAAAGCAGAGGTTCTGTCTGAACACCAGGAAATGCCTCTTTACTATGCACATGATCGAGCATGAGAACAAGGTTGCATAGGGAATGTGTGGAGTATCCTTCCTTGGAGGTGGTTAAAAGCCATCTAGATATGGTCTTGGGCAACTGGCTCTAGGTAGCCCTGCTTGACTGGAGTGACTAAATGGCCTCCAGATGTCCCTTCCAACTTCAACCGCTCTGTGATTCTGTGAGAAAGCATGCTTTTCTCTTGAAAATTGCAATTTTCTCCTGAAATTTTCATGAAATTTGCAAGAGTGACAAAATTCTATTTTCAAGTGTAGTTTTCAATGGACAAGTTACATTAAGCCTCAGTACATCTAAGGAACTTTTTTGTTGTTGTTTAAGACATCATCCTAGTCTAGAAATTCCAATAAACACTTTAACTATCTTTGAACTGAATCAGTACATTTTGAAAAATCGAAGAAAGTGATATTCCCTTGGTAAAGGAACAAAGTATTCTAAATTTCAAATCCTGATTTCTTAGGAAATGGAACTGTGAAGATTCTGAACATTTCACACTTAGTCCTTTTGCCTGATTCCTCAACTTGTTAGAAAAAGGCCACAAGACAAGAGCATTGCAAAGCCATATGCATAGCCACCTATTGGTGCTCCATTCTCTGAAGACAGGCAGATAAGCATGTAAACAGATAAAAGAAAACATATGAAACTCAACAAAAAATAAACATATTTTAAGTGAAATTAACAGATGATGTTTATCAAAGCAGACATAAGGAAGAAGGTTCTTATGACCTTTTCACAGATGTTTCATCTTTAATATGAAGGTACTCATAGGGCTACAAAGATGGTGAAGGATCTAGAGGGGAAGATGTATGAGAAGCAGCTGAGGTCCCTGGGTTTGTTCAGCCCCGAGCAGAGCAGGCTGAGGGGAGGCCTCATGGCGGCCTGCAGCTCCCTCACGAGGGGAGCGGAGGGGCAGGTGCTGAGCTCTGCTCTCTGGGGACAGCGACAGGACCCGAGGGAACGGCATGGAGCTGGGACAGGGGAGGGTCAGGCTGGATATCAGGAAAAGGATCTACACTAAAAGGGTGATCGGGCACTGGTAGAGGCTCCCAAAGGGAAGTCGTCAAAGCACCAAGCCTGTAAGAATTTAAGAAGTGTTTGGACTGTACTCTTAGTCATATGGTCTGAATTTTTGGATAGACCTGTGTGGTACCAGGAGTCAGACTCAATGATGCTTGTGGGTCCCTTCCAACTTGGGTTATTCTACGGTTCTATGATTCATACATACTTCTGGCTTATGCTACAGGTTGGTGAAGCTGACAAACTTGAGTTGAGAGTACAAATGAGACAAACTAATTTAATGCTGTTCACATACTACAAACTAGTGAACTGCAGAGCAAAATTGCAAAATTTAAGCTGTGCTTTATTTCTTCAGATTAATCTTAAAATGGATTGAGGACACTTAACATTAGAGATAGTCGTCCAGAAGACCCAGAAAAAAAGAATGAATATTCCCTGTTTACTTTTGAATAACTTGTCATCTCCTTCTGTTGTACACCACTTCTAGAACCATAAATTTTAAGGCACACAGTGCTTTACAATGCCATTAAAACAGCTTTTTCACATACAAATTTACCAGACTGGAAGACTCCAATATTTAGAAAAACTAAAGTTAAAAATAGCATTGTACTAACTTGTATACAACAACCTTTAAGAAACATGAAACGCGACATATGAAGAAAATTCATCTTATTTTTTTAATTAATTTATGAAATTCAGAGGTTACTCAAACTTCAGTTGTTATCAGTTCCGTCATAATAGAAACGTTACAGGAAATATACAGATCAGCATATGCAAACTAGCAGATCTCTCATCAAAGTTTTAATGTTTATTATACATTATAAAAATTGTATTTTTTATTCCAAATTAAAACACCATACCTGTTGTCGTCCTTACCCTCAGTACTTCTCTAATGAGAATGAACACAGTTCAAAACAAGCCATTTTTATACATATTACGAATTCTAAATAATTGCAAATGGAAGTATGCATTTAAGGTTTTAGACTATTCTACAGCTACGAATAAAATACCCAGTGATTAAGAACCAATTTCTATATTTTAACTTCCATACAGTATGATTGACACAGGATCATTCAGGACTTGCTGTTATCCCAGAACTGTATCTCCTGTTTAGAGGGAATAAAGCTAAAGGAGACCTGGTGTGAAATGATGCTTACAAAAAGGTATCACACAGACTAACAGCCTGACAATGAAAGCATTTCATTTGTAACATCACATACAGCAGCCAGAATAACAAGATCATCTACTTTGCACAATGTGCTTAAAAGAAGTATTAAAAAAAAGTCAAAATTAACATTTGCCTGTTAGGTTCTCCCTTCAGGAAATTCTTGAACTAGAAAGAATATTAGTAGGTAGTAAATTTACCTAAGGGCAACATATACAAAAAGATGAAAAAGAACAAGAGAAGGAATAATGAATGGGCTTCAGAAGAATGAAAGATTAACTTCACTATAACAAGGTGCTTAGATGAGAATCTGAAAAGGCAGAATTCTTTTTAGGGTACAGAATTTGGCTGAAGTGCAGTGCAGGCAAAGGCAACTGGTGTGAAAATAAAACTCCACAGATTGGAGTTCTATATGATTAATAGATAACCTATACAATGCCTGTCATTGCTGCCTTGCTTCAAACTGACATAAATAAGATTAGTTTAAAATGTCCACAAGTTAAAACATACCCCAATTAATTTTCATTCTTAGAAGCAAGATTTCAGATTAATAGACATTTAAGTTTTCTGTATTTGGGGAAAAAGGATTAAAATTCATTTCCCTCATATACTTAAACATTTGAAATCCCATTCGGTCTGCCTTGACCCATAGTCCAAAATGTCTAGTGGCAACATCAGTGGAGGATGTAAATACAGCAGCTTCTCAGGAATCAGGAAAAAAACTCAAGGGAATCAGCATTCAGCAAAATTGCACTTTTGCAGCTGTTTGGCACTTCTTTAATGATCTATTCTCCTTGTATCTCATTTCGACACTAAACTTTTTGTTGGGTTCCATTCGAGCGTGGCATGCACAATTTAAATGTGCCAAAAAGCAGGTCAGCTCTGTTACAACTTTTTTTTTTTTTTTTCCAACCCAACATGATTCAGTGCCACACACGGGGCCTAACTCTATCCCCTTTGCTTCAATAACAATTACTTTACCCCAAAGTTCTCAGAAGATAGCCCAAGGGAATGAAGCTCTAAATAAAAGGCAAGATTCTCTACAAGAGGTAATGACATGACTTCCTACCAGAAAATTGAAAAGGGAGCTTTGAAATAGAGACTGAAAGGAAAGTACCTCTACTGGAAACCACAGTGGATGGGCATAACAACAATTCCCAACAAAATTATTACAAAGTAGAAGAGTTTCAGAAATAACATTGATTTGGAAACTGACAGATTAAGACTATCAAGCAATGGGTTTGTTGGTATAATCGCGTAGAAAGAATCCTGATAATTTTACAGCAAAGCAGCTATCTGTACCCTTTACTACTCAGTAATGGACCGTGCAAGCAAATTACCACTTCACAGGATTAACAAAATGCATATTTTTATAGGCTGACGACACTTTGTCATGGTTTAACCCGGCCGGCAGCTAAACACCACACAGCCGTTCGCTCACCCTCCCCCCTCCCTCTGTGGGTTGAGGGAGAGAAACGGGAAAGTGAAGCCCGTGAGTTGAGATAAAAACAGTTTAATAAGACAGGAAAATAATAATAACAACAACAATAATAATAATAATAATACAATGATGATAATAGTACTACTAATAATAATGTGTACAAACAAGTGATGCACAATGCAATTGCTCACCACCCGCTGACCAATGCCCAGCCTAACCCCGAGCAGTCCAGCCCCCTTCCCCCCAGCTAGCCACCCCTATCTATTGTTCAGCATGACCCCAGGTGGTATGGAATACCCCTTTGGCTAGTTTGGGTCAGCTGTCCTGGGTCTGTCCCCTCCCAGCTCTTGCTGCACCCCCAGCCTGCCCACTGGCAGGACAGAGCAAAAGGCTGAGATGTCCTTGGCTTGGTGTAAGCACTGCCCTGCAACAATTAAAACATCAGGGTGTTATCAGCACTTTTCTCATCCTAAGCCAAAACATAGCATTCTACCAGCTACTAGGAAGAAAATTAACTCTGTCCTAACTGAAACCAGGACACACTTACATGCAAAATATCATTCTCACTGTCTGTTGCACAAAGCCAAGCATACCTGCATGTAATATGTAAAAGAAAAACAATTGCTGTCCCAAAGAACACACTGTTTAAGCTACAGCTAAGGGAATATGCTACCAATATATTATACCCCTACTATACTGATACAAAAAGAATGTTTTAGTCTGTCAGGAGGGAAAATAATTTTCAAAAAAAATGGTTTGGGCAAGAAAAAAATGAAAAGTGAAAGAAGTTCCACACTGATATATTTCTTTCAGCTTTCTCTTCCCACATATATTCTAGGCAGGGAACAAAGAGGGACAGGTAGTCACTGAAAATAATAGCAAACTCTAAGTGTGAGATGTCCCCAGAATGAGCACAACATTCCACTAATAAGAGGAACTAAACAGCAGCAGTTGTATTTTATTCTACTAAAAGGTAGCATAAAGGTTCAAAAACCTGCAGTGTCCTATCAAGCATATTAAGGTGACACTAGATTAAAACATTGTCAAAATCCATGTAAATATCAAGAGGAGGTAGAAGCTGCTTGTAACTGGATCATGTTGCTTTTGGTCTATTGGAGTGACATCTTGCAACTAGAAGATGTGTAAAAGTTTAAGTACAGAATTCTATTTTTACAACAAAGTCTATAGAAACAGAATCAATAAACATAAGCTTATTCCTTCTCATTGTATGGCACTCCTACATACCAGTAAGATATCTGGTACAAAACAAACAAACAAAAAAACAGTGAATGTTTTTTTCTAAATAAAAATTACCTAAACAGTAAGTCATAACTGTCTGAAGTCTAATAGATTAATTGGATTTGTATGTGTATGAGAACAGCATAAGGCATGGAGAGAAGCACACGTTAATCTATGAGGTTATTAAACAGGAAAATCTGAAACAACCTCACACTGAATGTGAGTACTAGATCTGAGTGACTGTTTTTCTTCTGAAATGGTATGCACGAACTATCTAAACAAAACAACTAACTCAATGACTATTTGTCAAAATGCTAGTAAAACCAAATTTACTGAAAATTAAAATACAGTTCCTTCACTGGCTTTAAAAGGTACTCCATTAAGACCAATTTCAATTACTTTTAGTAAAGAAAATGCTCTAAAGGAAAATAGACACTATTGAGACATATATTTTTTTAGGACTCTTGAAAAAAATATCAGTTTAGTTTTAACCCTTGTAGAAAAGGTCTGTTGCTGACTCCAACAAATGAATATGATCATCCTCCAAAAGCTAGGCTCAGTACAGAGATTTCCTTAAATATTTTGACTAGAGCTATGAAGGAAACTAGTTTATTCCTTTCTGGACACAGGAAGCAGCTTGTCAACCACAGAATATCCCAATTTGGAAGGGACTAATATAGATCACCTAGTCTAACCCTAGTCTAACCCCTAGTTTTAGATTAAAACATCTTCAAACTGAATTAAGACAAAAAATAAAATAAAATAATGCAATCAGAGGGAAATCTGTCCATCTCATATTTTCCATGCAAAAAGATGAAGATAATCTGCTGTAGTTGCCATTTTCAGGAGTGACAAAGGTCCCTTTGAGTAGATAGAGTGGATATGAGAACTGCTATTATGTGGTTATAAACAATCATTACTATGTCTATCTTCATATCAGGTTGTAGGTGAATGCCCTGGTCTAATGGAACCCAGGGACTAGAATGCTACAAAGTTTTGTGATATAGTCAATTTCTCCTGCTTTTCTTATGAAGTGCTCATGGTAGTACTGCATTCTAATTCAACAAAAATATTTCATCCTACTTAATGCAATGTTTCCTCATTTTGTCAGGAGGCCTGAAAGTATACTTGTTACCTTGGATAGCAAACCAATCTTTCACTTCTGCCTCTCACCCAAAAATCAGTTATGTGCATAAATTCATTATGCCAGCATACGAAAAAGCATCAGTCAGTCTCAGACACACTAAGTAATGATGAAGTAATGATCTAGAAAAACTTAACTGCAGTGTTCAGATAAGTGAACAAACTCTAATGTCCATAGCCACATACAGAATGGACAAGTGTTCTCTATTCATTCTGTCTAAACTCAGTGATGTAACTTATTTGCTTCATACCAGATTTTGTATTAAAATGAAACAAAACAAAACAGAACAAAACAAAACAAACAAACAAAAACAAAACAAAACATCAACAACAACAAACATAGCTTGGCTTCAATCAGACTTGATTTCAAGACCAGATTCCTGATTTATACCATGAAAATGTTGTATTACAAACTGCAGGGACAATGTCTCTTGTAAAATCTGAAGAGTCAAGGAAATTGTATGAGCACAGTACATCTACTACTGACCTTCATAATGAACAAACACATTAGCATTCTTTGTTCCAAAACAAAAGTTGGAAAATATTGACAATATCTGCCAAATGTGGTACAAACACCAAGGCTGATAATTGACTATCCTTAAGCTTAGTATGAAATAAATATTTTCCTTCGAAGTCTTGCTTTCATCATAGTCTGAAGAAGAATGGAAAAATGGTCCTTGTCATCCCTGAATGTCTAGTTCTACCAACAACCCATGCATAGCTGAAGAAAACCCTTGTCAAGAAAAACTCATTCTGTTTGCCTACCTTTTTGGTATTGGTCATATAGAAGATGGGTTACATCAACTCAGAAGGGTAAATCCCAATCAACACATGATAAAAACTTGTGGATGAGTAAGAGACACCACAATACAAGAGTCTGGTTTTAAGCCCGTTCTCTGCAATGGTCTGCAAGCTAAGTGAGGAAGTTGCTCACTTGGAACGGCTTGTAAGACGAAGACAAGAGACAACTCTTACATTGAAAAAGCTCCAGTTGTCTTCATTCAGACAAACAATTTAAATACTTGTTATCTGATGAGCTTTTTTAGATAAAATTTTAGAAGACACTGATTTTCTGATTTGTCTTCAGCAAATGCACCAAATGATTCTGTATTACATGGAAAAATAGCATCAGATTGCAGAATAGAATTTAAATAATTAGGTTGGGATTCTGGCAAATAAAGTCCGTTCCCTTGTCTGACCAATAGGCAACAACTGGATCCAACTCCTTAGAAGAATATCAGGAAAAGATATAGTGACATTTGGAATTATGTCTATAAAGCTGGATGTTTATAGGACCACTGAAAGAAGAAAACTAAGGAGGACTGTCCTTGGTGAGATTAATTTGGCTACAGAGCCTAAAGTATTATTTAATAGTAGGATGAGAATTAAAATACCCCAGGGCAAAGTGTTAAAATACACTAGAGCAAAGTACTATAACTAGATGGAGAAAGTCCTTTTTAAGTCACTGTTTGTGGCTCTCCTCTGGATTTGCTCTAACACATCCACATCTTTCTTGTGCTGGGGGCCCCAGATCTGTACACAGCGCTCCAGGTGGGGCCTCACAAGGGCAGAGCAAAGAGGGACAATCACCTCCCTCCACCTGCTGACCACCCCTCTGTTGATGCAGTCCAGGATGCAGTTGATCTTCTGGGCTGCAAGCACGCACTGCTAGCTCATGTCGAGCTTTTTGTTCACCAAAACCCCCAAGTCCTTCTCTGCAGGGCTGCTCTCAATGAGTTCCTCTCCCAGTCTGCTCATGCCTGGGGTTGTCCCAATCCAGGTGCAGCACCTTGCACTTGGACTTGTTGATCATTATGCAGGTCCCATGGGCCCACTTTTCAAGCTTGTCCATTTCCCTTTGGATGCCATCTCTTTCTTCTGTTTTATTGACTGCACCACTCAGTTGAGGTCATCTGCAAACTTGCTGAGGGTGCACTCAAACCCATCGTCTATGTCACTGAAGATACTGAAAAGCACCAGTCCCAATACAGACCCCCAAGGGACACCGCTTGTCACCAACCCCACCTGACCACTAATCTCTGGGTACAGCCATTGAGCCAATAGCTTCTCCACCCTTCAAAGCCACATCTTTCCAATTTAGAGATTAGGATGTCATGTGAAATCATGTCAAAAGCCTTACAAAAGTCCAAGTAGATAACATCAGTCTGTCTTGCGATGCCGACTGATACAGTCACTTTATCATAGAAGGCCACCAGACCAGTCAGGCACAATTAGTCCTTGGTGTAGCCATGCTGGCTGTCCTGGATCACCTCCTTATCCTGCGTGTGCCTTGACATTGCTTCCAGGAGGATCTGTTCCATGATCTTGCCAGGCACAGAGGTGAGGCTCACTGGTCTGTATTTCCTCAGGTCTTCCTTTCTTCCTTTTTTAAAAATGGGAGTGATGTTTCCCTTTTTCCAGCCACTGGGGACTTTGCCTGACTGCCATGAATTTTCAAATATGATGGAGAGTAGCTTGGCAACTGCATCAATCAGTTCCCTCAGGACCCTGAGATAAATGTCATCAAGCCCCACAGACCTGTAGTTGTTAAGTTGCATCAGGCCCAGCTCCTGCCTAGAAGTCTTGAGTCTTCTTCAAAGAAGACTCAAAGAGTTGTAGGAAGCCTAACCACCAATGAAGACTGAGGCAAAGAAGTTGTTAAGCTGTCTGCCTTCTCCACATCTGTTGTTACCAGTTCACCGTCTTCATTTGTCAGACGCAGTATGCTCTCCTTAGTCTTTTTTTTTGCAGCCAATGTACCTGTAGAACCCCTTCTTATTATTCTTTGCATCCCTCACCATGTTTAGTTCTGTCAGTGCCTTGGCTTTCCTGATCCCTTCCCTGCATATCCGGACAGCATTTCTGTATCCTTCCCAGGGCACATGGCCCTTTTTCCATCTGTGCATTTCCTTCTTTTGCCTAAGTTTGACCAGCAGGTCCTTGTTCAACCATGCTGGTTTCCTACCATCTCTGCTTGATTTATTACACATGGGAATAGAGAGCTCATGCTCTCCAAGGAAAACATCCTTAAAGAGTTGCCAGCTCTGATCAGATCCTCTGTCCCTAAGGACTGTGTCCCATGGGAACTCGTCCACTAATTCTTTGAACAGCTGGAAGTTGGCTTCCAGTTCAGGAGTCCTGAAGTTCAGGATCCTGACTTTACTCTTAGCCAGGCCCATATCCGTCAAGATCACAAACTCAGCCAGGGCATAGTCACTGCAACCCAGGCTTCCTCCAGTCTTAACCTCTTTAATGAGCATTTCTGCATTGGTGAGCAAACCAGTTCCATTAAGTCTTCTCTGGACGGTCTGTCTTATACGCGGACAAGGAATTTGTTCTCAGTGGACTCCAGGAGTCTTCTGGATTGCTTACTGCCTGACACATGGATTTCCCAGGAAACACATGGGTAGTTGACGTCCACCAGGAGGATGAGAGCCTGTGAGCACATTTCTTGTAGTTGGAGCAAGGAGGCCTCATCCACAGGCTCCCCTTGGTTGGGTGACCTGTAGTAAACCCCAACCACAAGGTGTCCTTTGTTGGTCCAATCCTTGATTTTTACCCACAGGCTCTCAACCTGCTCTGGGCTGTTTCTTAGAGGATAATATGACAGATGATGCCAAAGCACAGGTAGTATAAAGAAGGTGACCTGGGGATAATTATGCACTCTTTCTTTTAATACAAGAATGAGAGAACATTAAATGAAGTAGCAGAAGCCATCTGCAAAACAAACAGATAACATATTTTTTCAGAAAGTACATAGTTAAGCCATGGTAGTCCTTTCCACAAGTCATATGAATGCTTAACTTTATATAGATTCAAAAAGCAATGGAACAATAAATGGAGAAGAATTAAAAATGAAAACATTGAAGGCCACTGAATACAGAAGCATGACCTTTGTTTCAGGAGGTCCTTGAGCTAAAATGTTGGAGAATGGGAGAGATTTTAGAGACATTGTTGTCCTGTTTCTTATACTTTTTCCTTTGTTTACCCCTGTCTAACCAGTTTATAAGCAGGGACAACCAGACTTACTGTTATTCTATGTGCCCTCTAGGCGTTAAATGTTTACTCAGTCCCACAACCTATTCCCCAAAGGACTAAAATCTTCAGCAAGTCTCACACAGAATAAATGCAGAACAAATCAAGCATCTAGAGTAGTGACCTTTGCCAAGGTACAGACAAACATCACATTTTGACATGTAGAAGACTCACTGCTCAAAATTCACTCTCATGGTCTTTGCAAGCAGTTGTAAAAACTTCAGAATTTAAACTTCAACTTGTAACCTTTAGCTTTGCACAATATTAAATTTATTTTAAAAAGGGGATGATTGCTTTGTGAATGGGAAGCTGGCTGGAAAGAAACTCTGGCACTGTAGACAGTAGCAAAGGCATCATGCTCTCTAATCTTTCCCTTTAGTGTTATGACCAGGAAGAGGAGGACACACAAATACATCCCATTCTAAAATAATCTGCCTCTGAAGAGAAAGAACTCCAAACTAAATTATAGTCTTCAAGAATTAAGTGGGCATTGAGAGTTTGCCCCACAATGGGAGTGGGCAACTGCTTCCTCCTCATCTTTAATTTAGAACTGTATTTTGTCAAAACTGACTGTGATGTGGAAGCCATTCAAAGGACTCTGAGTGTGAGTTCTATCAATGTTCCAGGACAATAAATAAATGGTGGTCTTTCCATGGACATTGTCTTTTCAAAAGCCATGAAAGACTCGATCCTTTTCAGGTGAACTTGCCAACATGCAAGCTGTGTATCCCTATTGTTCAGGTTTACAAAACAGTTCTCCACTCATCTTTCCATTAATTTAGCACTCTCTAGTCCTCACCCTTTTCTCTCTAGCCCTTAATTTCTTTCCACCATTTGGCTTCTGTGGAAGAGACTATAGCAAGGTAAGGGTTAAGGAAGATTACAATAAAATTGGGTTCTACAGTGGACAGTATTCAATAAAATATGAGTGCCCTATTTCAGATGCTTTTGTCTTGGAACACTTACAGCAATAGTACTTACCAATTCTAAAAAATGAACACTTTTCACAGTCTAATGAAAGTGTTGGAATTTGTAACCTTAGGATGCTAGCAGTACCTATCACTAGACCGTCAACCAATTCAGCAACTGAAAAATCAGGACAATAGTTTCAAAGTACTTCGTTAGCATTGCTGCAAGATACATGTAAGTACATAAAAGAGAAAACTCATAGGTAACAAGATATGTGAATTTATGAGACAAAGTTTACTAATACATATATATAGGTTATATGTATTTAATTAATGACAAATTGGAAGAATTTGGGATGAAAAAAAAATGTTAGCTTTTAATCCTTTCATAACTCATCCTCTTGGAATTTCACTTGAGTGGTATACCACTTAAGATGTTATCCTGGCCTATTTCTTAAATATAAGACAATTGTGAAATTAACACAACATACAGTTTTTTATACCTAGTTTTATATTCTGAAAGGTTTACTGTGTTTTTCTAATCCTTAAGTTGCATATTCATTGCTATATTTTCCTCTAACTGCTGTCACTTATATTGTCATGCAGAAGGGCAAATCAGGGTCAGTTTATGTAAGCGGCATCAATCTGAAAAACTTCATCAGTCTTTATTTCAAGGCATTATGCAAAGAAAACTGACATTAAGAGAGCCTTAACTGACAGCAAATGAAATCAATCAGCAAATCACTAAGCCATAATAAACTCGCTCAAGTTGTAGATAACCCTTCCTTTTCCAGGTCTTCAACTACAAGGCCCACCAAATGCAGTATCTGGGCAGAAATGTCTCCCTCGATGCCAATACAAGATTCTTGCACTAATATAGTGTTGTTTGTTTTTTTTTCTCTGTAAGTGATCAGTAAGAATAACAAATGTTTGAGGAGATGCTTTATAATGATGGAATACTAAGCAGTTAAGTGAAAAAGACTAAAAAGATTTAGCATTTTAGAGGGTTTTTTAGTTTAAATGTAATTAATATAAAATGTTTTGATTCTGTGCTTGCTACTAAGATATTTGTGTAATTAAGTTTGTTTTATTAAATCCTATTGTATAGGCTCACTTGCCTAGCACTTGTTAGTTTTTGAAATTAAAACAACCAGCACAAAAAGAAAGGCTCCAGACAATTCCTAATCTTTCATGATATTCACTTCATGAATTCCTTTTGCAACCCACATGATTATTGGCAGTTTAACAGCTGTGCTTCTGAATGGGCTTATCTGTGTTACAACAGCACACAATGCAGACAATATCAAACAATACAGTCACATCCAACCTATGGAGTGGTTATCTGATACAATGACTCCTTTTTCTAAGATACTGCATGGAGATAACCTCATGAGTATCTGAGAAAAAAAAATCAAACAAACAAGGTACCGTGATAACTATTTTTTATTTTCTGTTATCTTTTTGTAATTACAGCATTTAGGAGTCTGCACTCATTGACTGAGCCAGCTTTGGCATCATGCCTACTGAGTGAACCTTCTTACATATTAGCACAGGTTTCATCTTAACAGATTACCCACCTACCACAGATAGAAATGTATGAAAAATTCTAAGTGGACAAAGGCAGATATTTACACAATTGCTTGAAAGGGTCAAGAAAGAAATTTCTCCATTAAGAAAGGTTACTGAAAGGTTAAATGATTATACACTGACTTTGGCATTCAAGATAAACAGCAGCAGATCTTGACTGTAAGTTTTTACAAAATTAATAATGCTTACAAAACAGGCTGGATAAAAGTTAGCGCATTCATAGTCATAAAGATACAGCTTTCAGTATTTGATTAATTGGTGATTACAGATACTGACTTTGATATTTACTGTCCCTAAGTATCAAAGACTTAACAGGACTGAGGTGTAATCAATGTATCAGCTACTACAAAGCCTTCTGACAAGGGTTCTTCATTTAGTCTCTAGCTGTTTATTAGAATGAAGTAAGGCAAGGTGAGAAACAAAAAAGTGAAAGTAGGCTGAGAAACTGATGGAAAGACACTAATGATAAGGAGGGGGGAAACTGGGGAAAGGAGAGAGAGTAATAGAATGCCCACTGAGGACAGGAAGCAAAAAACTGCTAAAAGAAATGAGGTGAGGAGTAAATTGGGAACACAATCGGCAGAAAGAAAAAGTGATATGAAACCCAAACCATAAGTCAGATTTCCAGCATCATTGATGCTTTGAAGATGCTTCACTTATTTATGTTGTATGTTGTGTTGGGCAAACATACATTAATGTTATGTTTCATTAACAAATGTGTAACAAATGTAGTAATCTAAACAGTAACAAATACAGACTTTCAACTCCTCAGATTTTCAAGGTTGCATTATTTAGTAAGGTTATTATTAAAACCAGCCTTTCCCAAAGAGAAGCTTCCACCACTGCCCTCACAGAAACATCCTGGAACAATTCAGGGGAGATTCTGGGCATCTGTGGTTATGTTACACTAATGAGAAACCTCATAAGGTGGTTTATCCTTGTGCCAGAAGCAATCTCTCTTGTAACGGAATTTGGATCCAAGGAGCATATAATTCATTTGAATACCACAGAATACAATGCAGGATTCTCATAATATCAGACCATCACCACCAGCACCTTAATAATCCAAAAAAGTTTATGTATACTTTACAAGGAGTGCTTTCTGCCAGGTCAGGTGCATGAATACATCCAAAATACATACTGTGCAGTCATAGCACATACATGCTCACAAGGAACACTGTCTTTAAAGGAGTTACAGTTAAAATAAATTATGCTAAAATGGCTTCTAAATACTTAGAGTCACAATGCAACGTATCTGGAGACACGACTCCAGATAACAGCTGAACACATTCAAGGAGATGCTAGAATCCTTCATGTTAAATCTCTTCAATCTGGTCGTTTAGATTTTAATTAGATGTTAATTATTGTTCCTTAAGCCTTGCATCAACTTTATTTTTAGTACAATGGAATTTGCAAAAGATCAGCGTTGCAGGAGGTGTAATCCCACTCTCACGAGTTTAGTGCACTTATTTCTAAACATTTCAACTCACAGTACAAGTGCAAAATATTATATTAATAAATAATCTTTTTTTTTTTCTTTAAACAATATATTAGAAGGCAGGCTGGTCAGTCCAGAAGCAACACATTTTGACAGTAGATAGGAAATGAGTTCTTTTGGAGAGGAGAAGAAAAGGTGAGGAGGGCAGCCCAGGTTCTGTTGACAGCATATGTTGAACTCCAGGGGAACGAAGACACAGTTTTACCCAGTAATAAGCTGAGCAGTCAGATTCCAGAAGAAGCACCATTCTGGCCTCTGTAATAAAGTGAATAGTTCCTTCTATGGGTGAAATGGAGGAAATAAAAAGAAAGCAATAGAAGTGTTTGCATGTTACGTGCATGCGTATATAAACACGCTGTCTTCAAGATTCCATCGAAAAGGTTTCTCCTCCTCAAGATATTAACAAGTAGAAAAACACCATTATTTGTTCACAGACATGCCATGAAAAAAAAAAAAGAAAAAGGCTCCAAAAGAAGATTTACAAAATCTTTACAAGATTTACAACTACACAATTAAAATACTAGCAACTCCACAATTAATTCATGCCATTAAGCCCTCATATCAGAGCTAGATGTAATGTTTGAAAGATTTGGCCTATGCAGATGATGAAATCTGATGACAGAATTATAACGACACTTCTGAAATCACTTGCTTCCTCAATTTGGAAAGAAATTTTTAGTTGACAAGTAAACATAGGAATGGAAGTGTTTTTTATTTTAAGAAAAAACACCACCAGAACTCTGTATTATCTTTTAAGTTCTAATGTTTCATGCATGTCTAACATTAATGAACAAGTGAAAATACATACAAATGACGACACGCCTTAAATTTTAAACTACATTTACGTTTGCCTGATTAATTAGAAGACCTACAACACCATCAGATAAGGCATGTCAACATCACATTTGAATATATAATTTACATAAAATAAATGGTAGGAACCTATGCTTCATAAATTTATAATTATGTGTTAACACTAATGATAGGTCAGTACTTGACTACATTACTACCACCACTATAAGCTGTAATGTTATTACTGCACTTTTCATTTCAAATTACCTCAAAACACCTGAGAAACCGAAAGAAATATATATAAATCCCCAGGTGGACTTCCTAAACCTGTATGAACAGACTAACACATGCTGAAAACAGAGGGAGAACAAGACAGGGAGGGAAAATGAGGAACCCGTTAAGAGTGAGGGGGGCAGAGCAGGGACATAGAGGGGAACAGAGGGATAGCAAACAAGACAGAATGAGGGAGACAGAGACAGAACGGTCAAAACAGGCACAGAGTGGAGACAGGCAGAGAATCTGAGACGGAGCGACAGGCAGAAACGGAGGAAGGGAGAGAAGGAAAGAGAAGAATGGAGGCAGCAAGCATGTGCATGCAGCAAAGAGCATGCATGCAGCAGAGAGCGCACACAGCAGAGAGAGCACGCATGCAGCAGAGAACATGCACACACGGTGAGAGAGACAGAGACACAAAAGAGGGAGACAAAGAGAGAGGCAGGCAGGCAGAGCACAAGAAAACTTATCTGTCTCAAACGCACCTGGAGGAGAGAAAGCAAACCACAAGTATATAGTAACTATTTCAAAATTAAGGGAGAGCTTAGTAATGAAAAATAAATATATTTACTCAAATCACTCATAGTCCAGGTTTATAACAAAGAACAATTTTATTAAAATGCAGGAGATTTCCTACAACCAGATCAATTGTCAATCTCACACCTCAGGTAAAGGGCAGTACACATAGAAATGTTTTCTAATAAGACCTATAACAGCTGACAAATACAGACATAGGTATGTGCATCCCTTCTACACAAGAAGCCCGCTAATAGTCTTGTCCTCCCGTCTACTTTGCTGTAGATAAATACACCAAGTATGCAAATTCTCATTAAATTCACTGACAAAACTCACATATTTTGGAGTCTCTAATTCATATAAATCCTGCAAAACAGCAACATCAATTCATCTCTGAACATCAACTCTATCCTAAAACAACACCCAGAATCTGTATCATATCTTTTAACAACCAGACATTAGAGGAGGAAGAAGACCCTCCCCGTGCCAAATACTGACCAAAAGCAACCACCACAAATTAAAAGGGCCAATTAATAAAATGTGCAAATAGAGACATTTTAGATAGAGGTTAAGGTAGTTCCCATGACACGGAAAATGATTACGGTTTCTCTAATTGCACATCTGCAGGCAGCTACCACGTGTGAACACCAGTGGTTGTCTGATCACATATCCATACACATGTGCTCTAAATGGTATCTTTTGGACAAGCTGTGGATATGATTCTTACAACTGTACTTAGTTTCTAGTTGTCACCATTTTTTAGCATCAATGCCTGGATAAATCTGTATTACTTCTGTCTAACAAAATATCTGGGACATCCTCCTTAAAAGCAGTTCTGCTCCTAAATCTCTTGTAAAAGCAACCTACAACAGTGGTTTTTTTTTTTTCTACACGAGGCAAAGCTGCTGATCTGTGTATTGTCAGCCTTTCTCTGGTTGGGAATCAAACACAAAAATATTTTGAAGTGTAAAGTTCTTTATACATTGGTATTGTGAAATTGGTCTGAGGTACCTAAATTTGCTTCAATAGTTTCTTTGATACCAGTTCTTATCCTTCTGCATCTACATCCATGAATAGAACAGAACTACTTTATACCAATGTTTTATAATACATGATGAATATTTACATTAACTTAGGTTTATTTTGGGACTATATACATTGTTTTTACTTCAAATTGCTTGCCATGAATATTCATTACATAAATGATGTAAAAATACTTAAGACAAATTAGAATGAATCTTCTGAATTACCACTTTTTAGGTGATCCAACAATCTCTTTCAGAATAGAGCTAGAAAACATTATCTTCCTCCTAAAGGTGTAGCACAACTCAATTTTGTATTTTATAAAGAGCCGGTAATCTTTAATTTAAAGATTAATTTAAATTAATTTAAACAGTTATCTGGTTAATAAACCAGTTAAAATTAACCGGTTAATTTAAATAGTTATCTGAAAAGTACAATTACTAAAGAATTCCATGTTATTTCAGTCACTCTTTTTCATCCTGTATGCTGTATTTATTGAAGGTTTCACATACTGTTTCACTTTTTGTCTTCATGGGTATATTCAGGCATGGCCTGAACAGCACACTAAATCCTGTTCTAATGTGTTTCAGTAGCTCAAAAAGAACACTTTATTTTGCACTTTCAAACTTAGCAAAGTAAAAAACAGTATGACTTCGTGACATATCTTCCACAGCAATTAAATATCAGATGAGGGTATTTCAAAGCTATAGCCATCACATATTTTTATTCATGGAGATATTGCAGTTTTTTCATTATTTATCCATCTCAAGTGACACTTTCAAACTATTATACTAATTCTTGTTACAGTTTCCAAGAATTTAACAACTGTCTATAAATTAAGTCATTACTTATCACTAGGTATTAATTTCACTATTTGCATGGAGTTTCAGAAGACATTCAGTGAAAGGACTTTCTTGTTGAATAACTTACATTTCAATTCATTATCTAATTTTGCAATTCAATAAAGTGCAGAGTTTGGAGAAGATTCACAGAATTTTGCATCCCAAGTGTTTCATTACCCAAAGGTCTATCGCCAGAGCGTACAACACATTCTTTATAAAATGCAAGTCACTTTCTATACAGGGACTTCATTTGTCTGTTTGTTTGATCAGCCCTGTAAGTATTAATACTATTTGGAATGTTGGATCCACTTGATAGAAGAAAAAAAAAAGGCACTGATAATTAAGTATGCCAGAAAAAAAAAAATCTGATAGCTTAGTTCACAGTAAAGCAACTTAGGTTCATTATGCCAATCTTCTGTGCACTTGTTTTCTGTAGCAAAAGCATACCTTGCCCAAGAAACACTCATATGGAGATAACAGCAATTTAAAAATTCCAATACTTCCCATATTCCCACTGACAAGGTAAATTAGGAATAGCAGATTTCATCCTGTCAGATGCTTTTAAGTACCACTTTTCTGAAAAATTTGGAAGAAAGATAACCTATCTAGATGTGTATCCACAAACAAGCTTTTTGTCTTCCTCTCATATGAGGAAAAGGTGAGACACTCTGAAACACTGGATATAAAATTAAGATTAATTACTGATTCCAACCAGCTGCTATGAGCTGGATGTATGAAAAACAAAAATAAAATAATGTGTTCTGTATTCAAGTATTCAAGAGCTCTGATAGCTAAATGCTTAATCCCTAGCATAATGTCTAATTTAGAATCTTAATTTCTCTGCAATTTTTTCAAACAGCAATAGATTTAGACTTGGAAAAGAACTCCTTATGTCTAACATTCACAGAGAATAAGGCCTTTAAGTGAAATGTACTCATTGTAGACTAACTATAAAACACACATATATCAGTTAGATAGACCAATCATATCTTTCTACTGTCTTTTCATTTTCATCCTCTATTTTTAATAAGAAGTACCATAAATTGACTATTAACTCCTTACATCAATCAAGACTGCAGGATTACACTTAATATTGTTTTGCATACAGTGGTGAAACGAAAACAAGTTTGCTGACTCCCAGCTTAAAAAGGAAATTTTAAAACAAAGTCTATATAATATACTTAGAAAGTCATCAAACAAGGACTGAGTAACTAATCAGGAAAAAGAAAAACTTCAAAAAAAACTTCACTAGGAAATAGACTGTGGATCATTGATGCTGTTCATGTACCTACAGAGTAACCATGTATAATCTGAGCTGTCAGATGAACACGAAGTATGTTTATAATACATACATTGCCACCAGTAAGCTAGCCAGAGCACATCTTGCTATGTGTTACTTCCTATATCACAAGCACTCTATGCAAACATGAGTTATGTTTTTTTAGACTCCTATTTTTCTTCATCTTTTTAGAAAGGAAGAAGAAATGGGTTGTCTTGCAAATGCTTCTGTAATACTCCAGATGTCAAAAAAAATAGGAGTTGGGGTGGAAGGTAGCTAAACACATAGTAAGTCACTGATTTAGAAAAGCAGAATTTAAAAGATGGTGATTCCTACGATCACCATCCTCAAAAATATGTCACCTGTGGAACTTTCTGCATAGCCATAAAAGTGATCATCACTGTGGGGAAACAGTTGCAACTCCACCCTCTGCTAGAGACATACAGCTGCATTAACTAAAGTTCATGGGAATTTCAGGTGTTACACTTCACTACAATTTTATAAAAGCATGATAAAAAAAGACAATTTAAATCTTTATCACACTGAAACATGTGCATGCAAGAGGGAAATAGTATGAAGTATGTGCAGATTAGGATATACCTCTCTTGAATATTTGATTTTTGTGACCCTGTTCCTGCAATTACATACTGCATCTAGAACAGAGTATCTACAATAAATTAGAAAGGATTACTACAGAAATGAATGCACACTATGCAATATTTGCGGTGTCTAAGTTCTTTGCACGTTACACGACTAGCTTTCCTCTCTCAGATTCACACAGGACAGCACAATGAAAGAAGTAAGCAGTCACTTTGCTTTTCGTTCTTCCATTGAGAAAACTAAATGTTCTGACTTTAGTAATAATGTAACAGAAAAAAAATAATTAGTTATTCTGCAGAGCTACAGGGACTAAGGGATAGTTTATGTATAAGATGACACAACAAACTTTGGAAAAAAAAAAATAAGACATTACACAAAATCCGTTTTCAGAGTTGCAAATATGTACATCTTTTAGTTCATTTCGCTTTCTTGCCCATTGTTTCCTCTTTACCAAATTAGTATTTTTAAACATACAAGTGCTTAAGCCTATGTGAAGAAAACAGCCTCTATATTTGAGTATTTCTAGTTGTGGTTTATTTTAAATAAGGAATGCTCAAAAATCACTACTGCTACTAAAACTGTAAGTGTGATACTGACCAGAAGAAGCATAAAAATGCTGTGTTTGTTTTCCTACTTTGCCTTACCTAAATCAAGAAGAAAGAAAAAAAAAAAAAAGAGAGAGAGAGAGAGAGAGAGAGAGAGTAAGAAAGAAAGAAAGAAAGAAAGAAAGAAAGAAAGAAAGAAAGAAAGAAAGAAAGAAAAAAGTAGAATAAACTGGTATTATTTTTCAAAGATAATATTTGACTTTTCTACAGTCATACTCCTGCCAGTTATTTAACATTATAACTGCAAAATTAAAAGTTCACATCACCTCTGAAATACAATATTCATGAGCATATATGGAAATTATTTCTCTTTCAACTGTTGACTGCAATAGTTTTGTTCTTCACACATTCTAAGCATCCCAGCTTCTCATTCTGTCTCAGATGCCAAAAAAAAGGGGGAAAGAAGAAACAGGATTGTTTTAGACTCTAACCTGAAATGCTACAACCTCTGGCCCGCCCTTCAGCCCTTCCACTGCAAAGGTCTCTAGGTGCAGTTTGGGTAACTGCAGGGTGAAGTCATTCCTGGTTGCCGCAGTCTGTGACAGCAAGGTCTGATCTCTGACCTAAAGGGAAAAAAACAGCATCAATGGTAATTCCCCTTCAGACACATTAACTGGGATGAACTGGGTCCCCCTGAGCCCACTGAGTGGACTTGCATTGATCGCTGGACCTGAAATCCATGAATAAATTTAGGACTAATTGATTTTTCGTTGCAAATAAATCTCTAATTCAGAGTGCTGGGAGAGAATGTTAAGAAGAAAAAGCATCTTCCCCTGGTCTGAAATGAGAAGGAAAGACACTAAGGGCTCACAAGCCCACCTGATATATACATTTTACAGACCTATCCCCTGTAAAAACCTTGTAAGAAAATAAATAGTAATTGTACTTCTGACTCAAAAAAAGACACACTAGCTACGAAATTTAAAAGTTCATGCAATCATACAAACAATAAACTGTTACGTGAGTTCTGCCTACTGTGTGGAGATCATATAATTCCTTCACAATTAGGTTCCTTTAATATTAATTCATTTAGAGCCCTGACTACATTGAAAAATCCTCAAACAAAACAAACAAACAAAAAACAACCTGTAGTACTTCAATTAACAGAAGGAGAAAAAAAAATCAACTACTACTAGTTTTCATATTGTGGACTCATATACAAAAAATAGTGCACTAACTGGTTTTAATCAACTTTTATACAGTTCCTAACTGTGACATTTCAGGGGTGGGAAACACTACAACTTGTACAAAATTCAAACAGTTTGATATTTATTTATTTAGTTTTGCAGGCAGTCTGAAACGAAAGGATAAAACAAAAACCCCAAATACTATCAATGTGATTTCTACATATGGCCACAAGCATAACCAAATGCAGTTGGTGTCACAGTGCCACCTACTGACTAAGAGAGAAACTGTTTTCAGTTTGGAGACCAGAGTGACAAAAATACGTAGTAAAAACTGAGCGATGTAAAGCGATTAACACTGTTCTCTTTACAAACAACCAGACTTAATAGTCTTGCGCAAGAGACTTTTTTTTTTTTTTTTGCCATTATTTACAATGCACATTTTTCCATATACTACAAAACTTAATTAGGCTATCAGCATGGATGGGAAATAGGTTATATCTAAGATATAACTTCCATGGACACATCACTCATATACATCATCACACCATATACTGCCACAAACCCACTTTTCATTGTATTTAATATAAAAATTGTCATGTCCACCTTCAAAAGATCCCAGTAGTCAGGTATGATTCTAATACAGAAGGACATGCATGCATACAAACATACATTACTATAAATGAAAAGATGAAACATATTCATGTGGCATAGATTTTATCTGGTGAGTAATAATAGCTAGTACTGCAAAAATAATTGACTCTTTTACAACAATAGACGTTCTGATATTAAAACATACTAAACATACACTAAACACATATATATTAGTATATAAATCATTTACTAAATAGTATTTAAGATAAATTTGAGTCTTTTAACCCTTGGTTGAAAGAACTCACCATTAATTAACTCTCATTTATTTTAAATCCCACATTGCTTTTTTGTAGTAACTTACAAAATTAAATTTTGTAAAATGTTGATGAGTGAACGTATTTCAAATAGTACTGCAGGCTTTGAAATCTGCTCTGAATGAAAGAAGCATGCATGTGTAAATCTACTGATACAAAAAAGAAAAGATTTTATTTTATTCGTTTCTCTGTTCTGTGGGAATAGGGAGCCCTACATTTCCCAAGTTGACCTAAAGAATTCCTGTCAATACCTGTGGCTGCCAAACATATGCACTATGATGCAATTTTTATAACAGGAAAGGTCCTCTACACATTTTTTGCACACATAGTGCACCAGGTTCAGGATATACAGTCCTGTGGAACAAACATACTCTCTAGAGTCTTCTGTCAGCATGTGTAATTCCGGTCAGATGTTAACCTTGCTGAATATAACAAAATGCATTACTTTAAATACATATATATAATATTTATATAAACTCACACATACATACACTTGATTTACATTTTTATAGATATAGATATATATATATATATCACAACATTTCAGTTTCTTTGCTGCCAGTATGCACATAGATAAAAGAAAACATTAATGTGGATTAAGGTACTAAGAATTTATCAACATCAAACCACCAGTGTTTTGCCTTCTACCCTTCTGAACCGTAGTCAATAGATCTAAATATTTTACTGCACCCTGGCCAATTCATTGTTTGATGTTTAAAAACTCACCCAGAATCAAAGAAAATTTATTAAATTTGAGCCCCCAAATGAGATACTATTAGCTTTGAAAGTCAAGTTTAACTGCGATATTGATAATTCTCTTTTTTCTGTGACAATATTCACAAGGGAAATCCCTATGTCAAAGTACAAAAGCAGATTGCTAATACTAGGGGGAAAAAAACAATGTATAAGCAATGGAGGTATAATACACACACAATACAGACAGTGGAAGTCCTTTTAACCCTATTAGTTTCAAACTCTCCATTTTAGTATTGGGGCCTGACACTCAATGAAAAATAAAATACAAAAGACATTTTTTAAAATGGCTGAATTGAGGTAAGCATATGTAATTAATACCACAGCATCAGAAAAGTACATATTAGTTCATTAAAGAGCATGATTTTTGAAAAGGAGCTTCACAATTAAAATAAATAAATAAATAAATAAATAAACTTTTTTGCGTTTTTAAATAGGCAGTAAAGAGTAAATCTCATTATGAATACACATGCTAAGAAACAGAAAAGGAAGCTAGAGCTTTCTTTTGAAAAATACTCATAAAGGTTCAGGAAAAATAACAAGAACAAAAGACTGAAGACAGGTTGTGCAAAAAAATTACATGACTTCACTAGAAGTGGAAACAGTCTTCCGTGTGGCTACCTTATTCAAGGAATGGAAAGTTGTAAAGGCCATGCCCACGTGGATAGTCCATATCTACAGGTTATCTTAGTTAATATCTAATTTCATCTCTTCATTGGTATTTACTTTTTGAAAGCTAAAAATATAAATACAGGAGTTGGGAGATCATGATTAATTTGTTATTCCCTAAGGAAATAAATACAGTATTTACACACATTATAGAACTATCAGGCAAAGGTAAAACTGTTAGGGTAGATACTTTATATATAAAAGACTAACCAAACAAACAAACAACAAAAAAAAACATTTTCTTTGCCAATTGTCAGGAAGAAAAACTATTCCATATAGTAGTTAGGCTTTATAAAGCAAGTTTCAGAGCTTTTTTGCACTTAACAACACTTTTTTTTTCTTCTCATGAAATCTAAAGCAAGAATATTTTATCTAAAAGTGCTCTTAGGCTTGAGACTTATAATCTAAAAAAACTAATCAGGCCTATTGCAATGATGAAGAATTTCTAAAAAACAGTTCCACTTCCCTATACTCAAAAATGAATATAGAGAAAACACGTATAAATCTACCTACATGCAATGTTTGCAAAGGTTTTGTCTATTCCTAGTTTAGTTAAATACATTTTCGGCTGGGACAATGAGAAGTTACAAAAGTTATTTTATACGGAGTATAGTAAGTACTATGACAGTGGGCTGCTAGGTATGACCATTACATTTTTCAGTTTAGGCTTATATGAATACAGTGTGAAAATGGGGAAAATCACAAATGGGCTCAAACAACTCTACAGTGCTCAAAGCATTTTAAAACAAAGGAGCAAAGTGACTTATGACTGTGTTTAACTTTTTAATTAATTAAGAAAGCAACACAGAATACAGCACCATAGCCACTCAATTTAAAATCAATAAAGTACTGATGAATTCAGATCAAAGCTGAAACTGAATAATAAACTGAAGTTACATTATTGACTGAATCAAAGGTGTAGAATTTGATGAACTAATTCTACATGTCCAACAATGATGTTAAAAATTCTCTGCTGATCAGAGGTAAAAGTAATTTCCTCTGCAGACTACTTCCATGCTCACTTCTTTGTTTTCCCTCTGTACACTTTGAGCTAGTATGTCCAGTTATGCCAACTGAGACACAGTACAAAATGCTAGCAAGCTGTGAAAGGTGTCAAGATGTGCTTACCCCTTCCTAAAGCATTGCCCACTTATGGTCTGATTGGTACAACAAACCAGAGATTTTAATCTCTCAGTTTGGGCCTAATTCATCGCTTTCTCATGTTGAACAGAAAATACTTGGATATAAACTTCACAAGGTAAGCAATACAGCAGAACCTTTTATAAGTCAAAGTTCACCAATTATAACTAAAAAGTAGTTCTTTTTACTACTAAAAGTAGTTCTTCAAAAGTGAAGGCCTTTGGACTTAACTACGCTTCCATTTCCTATCACTATGCTAATTGCATACTATCTGCAATTTAAAAACTACAAAAAACTACAATGATACAGTGATATGATGATAGTGAATGACAAACAATTGAGACTTCCTGACTTTGAGATGCCCACGTTGCTGAGACAACAAAAGCTATAAATATGTTATGCAAATCATTCTAAAAGAGTGATAGCAAAATGGTTTCTACCACATATATGTACTCTGCATGTGACATATAATTAACAAAAATGTTTTTAGAATATGTATTTCTTAAAGCAATGAGACAGTTAGAAAGCAAGGTGCATCTAAGTCTTAACCACAGTCTTTCAAATACATGTACATGGCTGGTTCAGCTGCATAATGTCCATACCTTCTGGACAACATGTAGAATGCAGGTCATACTGCAGAAAACAAAGAAATGCAAGTTGCTGTTGCAAAGATGATCTTTCATGGCAAAATACATATAAAATGTATAAAAATATTTTTATATACTTTGTATATGGATACTCGTCCATGAAACATCTTTATCCGTGAGTAGGTTTCAGGAATCAAGGATTGCTCCAGAAGCCCAGACACTGCCTGAGACAAGACTGTGCTGCTTAAACTCAAGGCACTTTAAATCAAACATAGCAAAATCACTGATTTGAAGTAAAAATTATATTTTTTATTTTATTTTTAATAAAGCCAACCCATAGCAAAGCACAACGTACCTCTGTGAGACAAAATAGTGCCACATACAAAGGAAAGGGCTACATGGTACTGCTTAAATGTCAAACAGAGTTAGGTTTGAGTACTTACTAAAACTCAACAGATTGTGTATAGTTTTCCATCAGAAGAAGAAATGCATCCCCAATTCCAAGTGTCCAACCATTGATAGTGGAAGATTTGGACAGCATCTCTACATATCCTGCTACAGGTAGCCATACATTAATCTAATCAGATAGACCACTTAATTAAAATCTACTACAAATTTCCGTATTAGCATACAGATTTACTTGGTCCCCTTTTTGATTACTGCCATACAAATCTGTATTTAATTATAATTTAAGTCCTTTCATGCGTGGTGTTTAAAAGAACACTAATTACCACAAAAACCCCATGTATGTAAGGAAGCGTGTATGTTAAAACTGAAGTTTGGGGCATGCTAGTTTTGTTGTTGTTGTTGTTGTTTTGCCCTCTGAAATTCCAGTCAAGCTTCTGGAAATTAATTTTCAGAGTAGAAAAATACCATCCAAAGCTTACCTAGAAGTTTAATTCAAGCTTTCTCATATTACTACAGACAGACACTACATGCTCTGTTGAGCAAGATGTTAATTTGATCCAGAGTTGTTTTTTGCAAACATTGACCACTGCACCTAAGCTTCGCTGTAGTTGCAGGATGTGCACTATAATACATCCCCTATGAATAGATTTGCAATGACCTTGGGCTGAAAATGAACCTATGTTTGGAGAAAATAACAGTTAATGTATTCAGTAATTCAACAATTCTCCAAACAAGGATTTTTCCTTACTAAAGGCAAACTACACAAAAGTATTCAGCCTATTCAGCCTTCAAAAAACAAAAAAAAGGTGAAAAAAAACAGGGGGGAGTGATGAAGATAAATACACTTTGAAATTAGTTATTTAGATATGTTGAAAGTGAAAACAGTTAGGCACATAGATATGACATTCGACAATGTCTTATCTTCAGTTTGTCAAGGATTTTAAATCCCTCTTGAGCTGGAGTACCATTTTTAGCTTGGCTAGGTCAGAATGACACTGAACAATATGAGTGATGACACACTAGACAGCTATATGGACAGAGTTGTCATCAGCAAGCCAGCTGTGCTAACACCTGTATGTCCTGCACAACTGAGCTTTAGGAACAAGGATCAAGTAAGTCAGATTACTAGGGAGGGGGAACAAAAGTACTTCATAAAACATTTATACGAAAAGGTGCTAATTTGAGATGGAGAAGAAAAATTCATCTTTTTATTGTTTTTTTTTTTCTTGTCAGGGAAAAATAACAGCTAGTTTCCTACTATAAACTTCCTAGAGCAATCTTCAGAGTTTTAATATTCTAGTTGGGTTTTCTTTGTGATTTTATTGCATGAATACATACCATGGTTTCAATAGGCTTGTGATACAACATGCCTTGTTGACAACTGACATCCACAGTGATAAACAGACCCTGAACGCACAAACACACACAAGCAGGCTTCACTCTGTTAATGTATCTAAACACATTAGAAGAACCAGCTCTGGGAATAAAGTTAGGCTAGGGAAAAAAAAAAAATCAAATTTAGATCTCAAAAAAAGAGTTCTTAAATCTTTATAGAGATACCTAAATAATAATCATAGACACTTAAAGATCCCAGTTAACTCAGAAATAAATGGAGCTAAAGGCATCTAAATGGGATCTAGAAGTATTGGGCAACATCTATTAAGCCTGATTGTGGAAGCCAGCTTTAGCCCCATAACTGTTCCATTTTTTCAAGGCCCAATCAGTTTGTGGTCTTCTTGCTGAAACTAACAACTAATGCTGTTTATCAGTGTTATCACTGATGTATTCATGTGTATATGGACTTAAAACTTCTATAAATTAATTTCTTACAGGCTATAAAACAAACATCATGAGGAGATGTATTTTATTGCTATGGACCACATCAAAAATGGCAATCTAATGCTACCATGTCACTAATTCTCAAGTGTTTCAACATTTCACCTCATCTCCAACTGTCTCTTATCCTTTATTTTTTAATACATCATACTTTTGCATAAAGAAAGATGATTTTGTCTTTGTATTTTACAAGGATAACAGAATGGATGAATGGACTGCATAGTATTCTTTTTTTTTTTTTTTTTTTTTTTTTTTAACTGATTGCACTGTGGGACCCAAATCTCATGTACAGCCATTTTATAGACATCTCAGAGAAGACACCAGGGTGGGTGGGAGGAAAGCAGCAGTGAGGCAACATAACACAATGACTGTGTGGAAGCACTTCTGCCAACTGGCATACAAACCTTCCAATCAGCAGAAACAAAGTGCATTACAGAAGTGAACGAAAAGGAATTTACTAACCAGGTCCCAAAAGGAAAGGAACACACTGGATAGGTGCTTTGATCTCTGGACTCTGCCAAAATTTCAGAGCAAGTGGGCTGCCAGCAGGTATTGGGAAAAATATTTTGGGGAGGTTTTTTTGTTTTTTTCTTTTACCAACTCATTATCACAGTTCATCAACCTCACATAGGATAGCGGTAACAGTCTAAGCTTGAGAAGACATGGTATTTTATTAACCTGCTAAAAAGGCCAAATCCTAAGCATCTGGTGTTTTGGGCAGACCGAAAACTTTGCCAGCCCATAAAGCTCGTCAAGACCTTACTAGTTAAAGAGTACAAGGGGAAACACAAACAATTTCCTGGCTCTGTACAGGCTGACTCACTGGGATGACTTCCCATGACAGTGTTTTGCACAGGCAGAAATTTAGAGAAGAGGGATTTAAGGAGCCTGAAGAAAAGGGAATTACAGCACTGTATGAAGAGTAGCTGTCAAGGTGTTAGCAGCAGTGGGGAGGGCTGCAGGAGGGTACCTCTGTGAAAGAGTTTGTGGCTGTCCAGTTCTGGACACTGCCACATCCAGCTCACTCCAATGGCCCTACAGCCAGGCATGGCTGAGTCCAGCAGCCAAAATGGCAGCACCTCTGCTGAGATGTACTCAAGAAAGAGCAAAGAACACAGGCATAGGGAAAGTAAAGAAAACAAGTACAAAACAGCAGTGCGACCACCACAGTCGCTGAAGGATGGGGGGGGAGCTGCTCCAGGCACCAAGGCAGATTCCACAGCAGCCTATGGAGAACACCATGGTGAAGCAGGCTCCATCCACCTGTAGTCCTTGGAGAAATACACTGTAGCAGATGTCCCTGCTGCAGCCATTGAAGGACACACCAGAGCAGGTAGATATTTGATGAGAGAACCTCTGTCCATGAAGATTCTGTGATGAACCATGCTTTTCCTGAAGGACTGCAGCCCATGGAGAGGAAACACACACTGAAGCTAGGGAAAAGAGTGAGGAGCAAGAAGTGACACAGAACTGATATGGACTAACC
Source organism: Anas platyrhynchos (assembly GCF_047663525.1). Lineage (NCBI taxonomy): Eukaryota > Metazoa > Chordata > Aves > Anseriformes > Anatidae > Anas > Anas platyrhynchos. Next base: position 35,106,709 of record NC_092621.1, on the reverse strand, counting down.
ACAGCTCCCAGCACCACCTCCCCTGTGCCTCAGGGCAGGGGTTGAAGAGCTGAGAGTGAAATGAACTTGAACCTGACAATTTAAAGGAAAGGTGATGAGTGTGGTGTGCCTTTAATTTTTTGTGTGTCTTCATTTTTTTTTCCACTACCCAAATCTGTTTTAATTAATAGATTAATTTTCCCCAAGACAACCCTTCTGCCTGTGATGGTAAGCAGTAAGCAATCTCTCTGCCTTTATCTTGACCTGAAAGCTTTCTCACCCCATGGGGAGAGAAAGCTTGCATGGCTGGGAGGGTGTCTGGTTGCTAGCCAAGAGTAAGCCACCACTGACACTCAAACTGGGACACAGTACTCATGGAAGGCTGAAGATTTTAGCAGAGATAGCATTAAACAATTTCTTCCACTGATTGGACTAACTTGACTAACAAGTCATTAACTACATATGTTAAAGAATCTAATTGGATAAAATTAACAGATCTAATGTTCTTTACTGTGTTTTAAGCAAACATGATATTGATAGGAAGAAGTACAGAATAAGCTAATAATGACATAATCAAAAAGCAGTCTGTATACTTACACCAAAAAACAAACAAACGAACAAACAAACAAACAAAAAAACACTTCTCACCATTGTTTTTTGAGAAGAAAGCTTCCAGAAATCATTTATTTTTCACACATAAAAAGGACTGGAATTGGGTATTAAAACAAGACACTTTTTTTTTTCTCTTGATGACAACTTTGAGAAAATCTGTGTTTGAACTTCAAGCAGATGAAATTTCTTCTAAGAACTCTTCCAGTAAAAATTCACTGCTTGCCATTTTGCTTTCTTAGTGTTATTTTTTTAAGGGAATTTGTCAAGTTACAGGCACAAGTTCTCTCAGTAGCCAGTGTTTAAATCTGTGTTCTATTTTGCTCAGCTTTTCAGTTTAAGGCAATTTAAGAGATTCTAGTGAAAAAAAAAAGGCATGTTTTCCACACCAAAATTTTCAAAAAATCAGCTAGTACCTTTTGGTCATCTTTAACATTATGAGAATAAAATTTTACCAGAACAAAATCCTCTTGAGGGCCCTTGTTTGCCCCAGTGGTTTTTGTTTGTTTATTGTTTTTGTTTTGTTTTGTAAATTTGGAAAAGCATTCACTTCCCACTTTGACATTTTTCTTCAATACTTAGATATAAAACAAAAAAGCTTCTCTGATTTTAATGGTATCATGAGAATTCTTGTGCAAATAATCCAGCTCCATGTGTCAGATGAAGATAGCTACCATGTCAAGACTGGGGTTAAGGCAAAAATTAAGCTTCTAAAGAATATCTTACAGGTTAAAAAGGATATGGAACTAGTTGCTAGAATTACTCTCTCTCTCTTATGATAGAAAATGCTCAGACTCTTTAATGTCTCTGCTTCACAAATATCATGATGATTTAAAAAAACAAAACAAAACAAAACAAGTCTTTTCAGAAGGCAGCTCTGGAACAGTCTTAGAACAATCATTATAAGCATCAGAGCCTTTAGCAGGCACAAGCAAACCCAAGAATTTGTTGACAAAGCCAAATGTATGATACCAGATTTTCCATTCAGTCACAGGGGGGCAGTAAATATTGTAAATGATTCCTCATCTAGAGCTGTATTAAAACCCTGCACAGAAACCCTTATGCCCCGATTCTTTCTGCTTTGTTGGGTGTAAGTTACACACAAGTTTACCCAAAGGCAGATGAACTGCACCTACACTGCTGCATTCTGGAATTCTTGCAGTGGCTACAGTACAGGAAAGAATGAGGTTGCCTTAATGGATATCGGTGTATACCCTCTAGACTAAGTAAGATTTCTGAGGATGTCTGTAAAATCCCTCTGAGCTCTACAGACAAAAATTTAGTATTATGCATTGATAACACAGATCCTGCAGGTGATGCAGTGGAATTTTGTGGATATTTGCTCATGAATACATCAATGTAGAAATACCACATTGTTTAGTGTCAAGCTCCCATAAACATATTTGCAGCTAATAGAAATACTTTTTCAGCTCCAGATGATTCAGAACTTTATCCCTTTTCTTTTGATACCTTTTTGGAAAACAATTCAATTCACAGAATTTCCATAGGGAAAAAAGAAAGGCTTGTTGTTCCTCTACTAGTATTTCATCTACTTGATCAAGTTCTCATAGAACAACAATGTAAACTTCATAGTCTACACATAAGCCATGCTCATTAATGTTAGATAATTAGATACTATTATGATGTCAGGGGTCTACATTTCAGATATTTCCCAAACAAAGATCAATATTTTCCCTTTGTTCTTCAAGAAGAAATAATATGTCAAATTATAAATGATTTACAATCAATTCTCTTATTTCCTGCTGCAAAGCTCATCCTGACATTTCTAATTCTTATGTTTTCTTCATTCTTTAGGTTGACAAACCAGAAAGGATAAATTACTCTGCTATTCAGTAATGAGCTATTTCGGCCTAACTGTGTGCAATTCTAACAAGCATCAAGAAATAAAAAAGCATATGTGGTAACTAAAATTCTCAAAGAAAAATGACAGTTTCTTTACTCATTCACTGCATCACTAAAAACATTACTAAGTATGTGAACTTCCTATAACCTTACCCCAAACATTTCAATGCCTGTGCATATGCAGCTCTGCTTTCAAAATCCAGAATAATAAATAATATCCAGAATAATAAATTCTCAAGGCCAACAACACGACATGTACATGTCAGTGTAAAAACACAGCACTTTCTGCATTACATAGATTTTCCAAACTTAAAAGAATATGGGGACAAAAAGGAAAAAATTACCTTTCAGCATGGTTTGCTGCAGCTAAAACACAAAAGCAGTTTAGGTACTGTCACTTTTTGTGAACATTAAAGGAAAGAAAAGCTAGAAAATGGTATCTGAAAATTAAATTAACAGCAGTTTTGGTGGACACAGAAACTAAAATAAGGAATAGATTCCCATGTTGCTGGGAATTCAAGATGTGATAAGGGAAATGAACACTCCAAGGTAATAAAAACTCTTTTTTTTTTTTTTTTTTCTCTGTGTTGATCTGGACTGAAAACAGTTATAAAACAATCAGCCACTAGAGCTACAGTTAGAAACAGCTCTGTCTACCAAATAATTACATATTCAGCTTTGTTGAACCTTCAAAGAATACTACACCAGAGTAAAATAAGTCCAAGAGAAAACTTTAGATTATAATTCAATTTAAAAAGGTTTTAGAAGAAATTATTTCTAATGTTTTTGGTTAATACGCACCATCTTTTTCTTATTTTATCATCTTATTTGTATCAAAGTTTAAGGTAGCATGCACAGCACCAAATGTCTTATGAGCATCATGAATTTGATGAACTCCACCTGACTCAGTAGAGATAAATCAGCAGCAATTCTGAATTATTTGAAGGATCAATATTCTTCACTTAGTTAAACAGAAATAGTACTCAGTGATGGAAAGAAGGGAAGTGAATTACGTAATGATAATAACTACATAATAAGTTATATATTAAAAATAAGTCCATATACTATGTAATTGTAATTTATCTTGCTAAAACTGAATACTTTTTCAAGGTAAGAAAAGTTGAAGGTGAAAACTTATATGCCATTGAAACAAAGTTGTTTTTCAACTTCTACCCTCCTGCTTCCCTGAGAACAAGCAGTTTTAAATGCTTTATGTGACTGTAAATAAAATACAGACAGAACATTTCAAATTCTTACCTTATTAAGAGTGGCTTCCACAGATTTCATGTGACTAATGATCAATTCTTTATGTCTATTGTAAGAGCAAAAAACAGAGTAATTAATAAAACTGAAGCTCTACTGATGTACAAATTACTACTATGTTTGTCTTTCTCCTTTTTTATTTCCAGTGCAAACATTACAAAAATAGTTCATGGACAATATGCAGCGTATTTCCATATGAAAGTTTAAAAGTTTGCTTACAATAGATACATCTAATATTTAAGGGCATTTCAGGATCAAGGTATATTTATACCAATGAGATATATACACCAAAGGTGTATATATCAAGGTGTATTTATATCAATTAATAATCCCTGTATTCCTGGAGAGGAAATCTGTAATCCTGGGTAAGAAAAGGCACGTTGAATGGACTCTAGGCTCTAGTGGATTGAGATTACATTCTTATACTGGAGTGGAGAATACTTACAGACTATGTTTTTCATGAAGTCTTCTTTGTACACAGAGAAAACTGTCTTCTATAAACCTGAACATTCCCTTATGTGTTCCAATGGACTTTTCAAACAGAAGTCCAGTCAAGGATCCTATTTTTATGAAACTGAAGTTCAGAGAATGCAATACTACTCATGCCCTTTTGTAGACCAGGGCTTCATTAAGGCAGACAGCTTTGAACAGTTATGCTGCTATAAATAACTTTGGTCTCATCTTCCATTTACAGAAATATAATTACAGTTGCACAACATTAAGGGGAGTGGGCCACAGTGACCATCAAAACACAACAGGAAATCAAATGTAATTTATGCCAAGCAAGTGATACTTGAGTATTCCAGGGCAGTCTGTTACCTTGCCAGCTATGTGAACATTTTGTTCTAGCTTTCAGAGTTCCTAAAGCTGAATTACAAAACATGGTGGTGTTCTGCCTAGAAGAACCACCACTTCCTCATTTTCTTGATTCATACTATTCTAACAGCCAAAAAATAAAGGTGGATAGAAAAATATGATTGGCTATCACACTCTTACTAAAGCTGTCATGTAGATTTTTGTCTTTTCAGGATCTTCAGGTTCTTCTTTCAATTGGATTGCCAGGGACACGCTTTTCCTACTCCGTTTGCCTCACTTATGTAGCAACTGCTTTTTGTCTGTGTAAAATCAGTTCTAGAGAGCCAGTCCAAAAGCATTAATTTTTAAGTTAGTTAATGATATGGAATTCAGATTTTTCCTTGAATATTCTCAGGTGTTGATCATAAAAGATCTTTAGATGGAATTTTGGACCTAGATTGACAGGTGATCCACAGGTAACAAAAAGCCCTGTGACTGTGGTTGACATATCTTGCTTTTTGGGAGTAGTTAAATAACATCTTTAAATAAAGTTCTGATCATATTTGTTTACAGCACCTAGAAAAAAAGTTTTCAAAATGGAGACAGAGGGATTTGACCACCTCTTTTCAGTGGTTTGCAGGGACAGGACAAAGAGTAATGGCCACAAGATGGAGCACAGGAAGTTCCACACCAACATGCGAAAGAACTTCTTGATGGTGAGGGTGACCGAGCACTGGGACAGGCCGCCCAGGGAGGTTGTGGAGTCTCCTGCTCTGGAGATATTCAAGGCCGATCTGGATGCCTACCTGGGCAGCCTGCTCTAAGGAACCTGCTTTGCCAGGGGTGTTGGACCCAATGATCTTTCGAAGTCCCTTCCAACCCCTACAGTTCTGTGATTATGTGAATCTATTTTTTTTTTCTTTTTCAACTGCTATATACAGCAATAAAACAGTTTTAAAATTGGTTTTATTAAAAACAAACAAACAAACAAAAAAAACTTACTGAACTTAATAAATATATGTGTCATAGGGAATGCTCTTTAATAAAGTACACAAAATAGGTTGAGGCCAGGTGAAAAGGGGCAACCCTTCACGAACAAATCCTTCTTCGGGTCACACCTCCTTTAATACATTCACACTAAATAACATTTTTAATTTTCATTATGTTGTTAAACATTTCACTGAAAACTATTATAATCATGATTTTACTTGTGCATAAAGCACTTAAAGCTTCTAAGCTCTTGTTTTTCAGAAGTCAAACATATCTCAGGTATAATGGAAATTTTAAATGCTTAGATGTTATCTTCTTATATGTCTTTATGGTTCTAGGAGGTTAGAAATAATCTTGTAAAAGTCAAATGAATACCAAAATCCTGAAATGAGGTGAAACTGCCCCGCTCCACCCTTCTGACGTGCCACGCCCTGTTTGCCCATCCTGGCCGCCACACTCCCTAGGGGCAGCTTTTGAACGGCCGGGGAGGAGGTGCTGCTGGCTCTGCCTACAGCTTGTCAGCCTCCCTCTTGAAGGCTGCCGGGCCGAGCCCTAGTGGCTCCCTCGGTTCCGTCAAGTGGCCTTGATGCTGAAAAAAAGCCCTGCCTGTCCCCATCCCCCGCTCCACTGCAGAACACGTCTGCCCCAGAGCCAATCACCTCAGCAAGGGCTCTGCCAAAGAGATGTTGTCAAATCAGTAACATAATTGCCAAACAAAAATGCCTGTGCTATTTCAGGACCCAGAATTTGGAGTACTTTTGTGGGCTAACTACAGAAAACATACATCTAGTATGTTGAACTAACAGTTTTCTTCTTAGAAGACTATCATTGAATTTCAAAGGGAGACAGATGCACTTTTGTTTTCAAGCATTACATTAGCTAGGGCTAAAACCCTGTGCATGAAAGTAAGAATTGATCTTTTGTCTGTTTTAAGTGATCTCCCCAAGGTCCCAGCGCTCACTTTGCTGCCATGCAGAGGGCACTCTCTGCATCATGGACGCTCTCTTTCAGTTGACGCTTCTCCTGCTCCAGCTGGGTAAGAAGTCTATTGAGCTGACGCAGAGATTGATCTTTTCTTCTCAGCTCCATCTTTGCCTCGAAGAGTCTCTGCAAGCAGACAGAAAGCAGAGTTACTTGTCAGCCCAAATAATTAACTTCAATTTATGCCATAGGCTATTAAACAAAGCGGAAAACAGACTGACTGTGTGAAGTAGATTTGGACCATTACATACTACCGTTTTAGAAATTCTCCAGCAGAAACATTACTAACTCACAACACCCCAATTTTTAATACATTGCCTGTGTACAATTATGTTTTATACAATAAAGTGATGTGTTGATCGAACAGGTACATATACTATGCTACAGGTACCATATTTACAAATAACACAGTGGAAAGAATCCAGAGTACAGCATTAAAGGGAACAAAATATTCTCAAGCCTTAATTTAAAAGAAGCATTAAGAAAAAACATTCACAATGAAAGGAAAGAAACAAAGCTGTATTTATTTAAATATTATGCATGAATCAGACAATTCAAGATAAAAAAAAATACTAATGTTCTCTGTTAGTGCACAAAGTACAACATTGCTGCAATACTTCTTAAATCACTACTTTACAGTGCTTTCGATGTGCTAACAAGAGTTTTCCAATATGCAAAATATTTTTATTTTTTATTTTGCTCCCTGGGTTAGAATTAACACAACGTGCTTTAAATCAATTCAGATTAATCCAACAGATGACAAATAGCACACCAAACTAATTAATACAGAACCTGGCTAGTTACTACTTCTTTCAGCTGAGATAAATCAATAGTTTTTGAGACTGCAGTATTAATAATGTGATTTAATTTTGCTAAATGTTACATTTCACTTACAGTATTTAATTATTATTTTTTTTTGAAAAAAATACAATAGGCAGCTCTAAACATTCTTTTAAAAATGCAAATTTCCTGATAGATTCTAAAGCAATATAAAAAGATAAAGAAGGCTGAAAAGCTGCCTTTGCACCCTGTGTTCTTACACCATGTATTCAAAATTTAGGAATCTGTTTCTGCTTAAGTTTTAAGAATATTTTGCATAATATTACTCAGTAGATACAAAAGACTGATAAAAATTTGTAGGGCACTGAAAACGTCACTAATCCTCATAGAATCATAGCATATCACGAGTTGGAAGGGACCCAAAAGGACCCAAGTCTAACTCCTGGCTCCACACAGGTCTACACAAAAGTTTAGACCATGTGGCTAAGTGCACAGTCCAATTGCTTCTTAAATTCAGACAGGCTTGGTGCAATGTCCCTGGGGAGCCTGTTCCAGTGTGCAACCACCCTCTTGGTGAAGAACCTCTTCCTGATGTCCAGCCTAAACTTCCCCTGCCTCAGCTTAACACCATTCCCGCAGGTCCTATCACTGGTGTTTACAGAGAATAGGTCACCTGCCTCTCCACTCCCCCTCGTGAGGAAGCTGTAGACTGCGATGAGGTCCCCCCTCAGCATCCTCTTTTTCAGGCTGAACAGGCCCAGTGCCCTCAGCTGTTCCTCATGCGTCTTCCCCTCTAGGCCCTTCACCACCTTTGTTGCCCTCCTCTGGACACTCTCCAACAGTTTAATGTCCTTCTTGTACTGTGGTGCCCAGAACTGCACACAGTACTCGAGGTGAGGCCACACCAGTGCAGAGTAGAGCGGGACAATCACTTCCTTCAACCGACTAGCAGTGCTGTGCTTGATGCACACCAAGATACGGTTGACCCTCCTGGCTGCCAGGGCACACTGCTAGCTCATATTCAATTTGCTGTCAACCACAACCCCAAGATCCCTCTCTGTGGGGCTGCTCTCCAGGATCTTTCAAGGTCCCTTCCAATCCCTACAGTTCTGTGATTCTGTGATCTCATTGCCCAGTCTGTACGTATACCCAGGGCTGCCCTGTCCCAGATGCGGGATCCGGCACATGCTTTTGTTAAACTTCATGCAGCTGGTGATCGCCCAGTAAGGCCTTTCCACCCTCATCAGGGCCCACAACTTCTCCAAGGTTGCTGTCGTCAGCAAGTATGTTCAAAACACCTTCTAGTCCTACATCCTAATCATTTATAAACACATTGAAGAGGACTGGCTCTAAAATGGAGCCTTGAGGGACCCCACTAGTGACCATCTGCCAGCTTCATGTGGCCCCATTTACCACAACCCTTTGAGCCCTGCCCATCAGCCAATTGCTCACCCATCACATGCTGCTTTTATGAAGTTGTATGCTGGACATTTTGTCCAGTAGGATCCAATGAGAAACTGTGTCAAAAGGCTTGCTGTAGTCCAAAAAGATCACGTCAGCTCATTTCCCTTGGTTGACTAGATGGGTGATGTTATCGTAAAAGGAGATCAAATTTGTTAGGCAGGACCTACTCCTCATGAACCCATGTTGGCTGGGACCAATGACTGCATTGCCTCCCAGGTGTACTGCAATAACTTCAAGAATCATCTTCTCCATAATTTTACGAGGCACTGACATGAGACTGATAGGCCCGTAAATGCTATTGAAAAGAAGGGTCGGTTGGGAGTTTATCATTCCCACCGTCATGGTCCTCCAGCTCAGGGCACCCAAGGTCCCAAAGGCCCATCATCAGTGTTGAATATGGAGGCAAAGAAGGCATTAAATGTCTCTGTCCTATGTCCTTTTCTGTGAGGTGACCTTCCCCATCAAGTAACAGACCTATGTTTTCTTGGGTTCTCCTTTTTCTGTTCACAAATCTAAAAAAAACTTTTTTATTGTCTCCCAATACTGATGGATGCCAATGCCTTCAAAAGCAGTTTCTCAGGGGACCTTGCTGACTAGTTCCCTGAGCAGCCTGAAGTCTGCTTTTCCCATATCCAGGCCTGAAGTTTTGGTGGCAGTTTTCCTTCTGTCACCATAAATTCTAAACTCAACCACTTTATGGTCACTATGACTGAGATGGCCGCCACTTGCCATGTCTCCCACAAGACCCTCTCAGTTCTCCAGCAACAGATCTAGCAGGGCACCTTTCCTAATTGGCTCCCTTAGTACCTGCACCAAGAAGTTTTCATCGAGGTGCTTTATGAGCCTCCTGGACCTGCTCATGTCAGCCATGTGGCATCATCACCAGTTGATGTCTGGCAAGCTGAAATCCCCCATAAGGACAAGGGCAGTTGATCTCGAGGCATCTCTTAGTTCTGCAAAGAATAATTCATTGGCATTGTCGTCCTGGACAGGTGGTCTGTAATAGACTCCCACAATGACATCCCCTTTATTTGTTCATCCCTTAATCCTTACCCAGAGGCTCTCAGCTTTGCCATTGCCAACTTGAAGTTCCAGGCAGTCCGGCTCATGCTTCACATACATCGCCACCTCGCCTACCCTGCCTGTTCCTCCTGAAGAGCCTGTAACCATCTATTGCAGCGCACCAGCCACAAGACTCATCCCACCAGGTTTCGCTTATGCCAATGATGTTGTAGCTGTGGGACTGGGCCAAGACTTCTAGCTCATCCATTTTATTCCTCATACAGCGTGCATTTGTGTAGAAGCACTTCAAATGCGTCTCCCTACACGTAGCACCTTGTGGAGCTGACCAAAGGACCTCACAGGCATACAGTCCCTCTGATTCTAGCACACCATCCCTTAGCTCATCACCAGCATGCCTGGTTTTATCCACTTCTCCCTTCAACTCTAGCTTAAAGCCCTATCTATCAGCTCTGCCAACTCCTGAGCAAAAATCCTTACCCCTCTCTGAGAGAGGTGCATCCCATCTGGTGCCAGCAGGCCCAGTGTCACTTAGACCTTCCCTGTGATCAAAGAACCCGATCAAAGTTCTGCCGGTTGCACCAGTCCCGAAGCCGCATGTTAATGTGGTGAGCCCACTTGTCAGCATCGGTCCCCCCTATTGGAAGGACAGAGGCAAACACAACCTGTACCCCTGACCCTTTAAGTAGTTACCCCAAAGCCCTAAAGTTCATTTTGATCGCTCCCAGACTTCTCATTTCTACCTCTTCATTACCTGCCTGAAAGACCAGTAGTGGGCAGTAGTTGTTGGGCCATACCAGGCACTTGACTTTCTTAGCAAAGTCTCTCTCACCTGAGCTCCAGGGGGCAACAGATTTCCCTGTGGGTTGGGTCTGGTCAGAATATTGGGCCTTCTGTCCGTTTCAGAAGGGAGTCCCCCATGACAGTAACCCTTCTTTCTCTTTTGACAGAAGATGTAGCAATGCGGGGGTAGGTTGCCTTGCCTTAGGCACCATCTCCAACTGGGACGGGCTTTCATCTTCATTGTTGTTCTGACTGTTGTGTTCTAGACCCTCATACCTGTTATGTAAGGGTAGATGGGAAAGCGAGGTGGGCAGATAGGGCTCGCCTACCACCCCAAACAGGAACCTGCCTCCATTCCCCTCCTTGGCCTAGGTCTCCTCCTGCTGCCTCGTGGGATGAGGGAACTTTTGTCTTCTGCGTAGCAAGAGACACTTGTGCTGCGGCAGGCTCATGACTCTGTCTCAGAGAGGGTAGAGTACACCTCCACCAGTCAATTTCCCTCTCTGACTTCCTGATGCTCCTGAGCCTGCTCACCTCCTCCCGAAGCTCCGCCACCAGGCTGAGCAGCTCTTCAACCTGGGCACACCTCCCACAGGCATACCCCTCGCTGCTGCTGTCAGATATTGCCAGAAGACTCGGGACACACCCTGCAGCCCAAGATCTGGACGGCAGTGAGTTTCCCCGAGCCCTCCATCTGAGTAGCCACATTGGTGACTGTGGCTGGAGAGGCTGCAAGAGATGCGGAGGCCATGGTTTTCTGCCTGGTTGATGCCATGGCCAGGTTCCTCGCAAGCAGGTTACAAGCACGGAAGGGAAACACTGCTGCAAAAGAGCAGCCCTCCCTGCTCACCCTGCCTGCACAAACTGCACCACCACACCCTGTTTGCCCATCCTGGTCGCCACACTTCCTAGGGGCAGCTTTTGAAGGGCTGGGGAGGGGGTGCTGCCAGCTCCACCTATGCCTCGTCAGCCTCCCTCTTGAGGGCGGCTGGACCCTGGGCCCTGGTGGCTCCCTCGGCTCCCTCGAGTGGCCTCGATGCTGAAAAAAAACCCCGCCTGTCCCAATCCCCCACTCCACTACAGAACGCATCTGTCCCGGAGCCGATTGCCTCGGCAAGTCAATCCAAAAAAGCTCCAAACCTAGCTAAGAGTCAAAAGCACTTCAAAAAAAGTTAGACAATATTTCTATAAAATAAAGAGGTACAGCACCAAGCAGTATAATCCTGTGAAACAAACTGAAATCTATGGATTGCCTATTTAAAAATAAAAAATAAAAAAATCTCAAGACAATAAAAGCAATCAGGTATTTTAACAGCATACTTTAAAGTACAGTACTACTACCAGAACTCTCTGTTTGGCAATTTACAAAATCCAGGTTGAGGTTAATCACTACTGTAAAAATCAATTGTAAATCTACTGTATATCAATAATTTAGACTGAATATGATATTTTTACCTGGAAAAGAAAGATAAATAAAATCAAAACACAGATTTCCTCATTCCACATGCCCAAAACCAGAAACATTGCTTTCAGAAATTACTCTGATGCCACCAGCAACTATCAAAATCTTGTCTGTACAGCTTAATTTATGGATAATAGGAATTTCAGAAAAATTATGTCCAAATTACTAGAAATGTATTGGCAGGGATAAAAGGAGCCGTCTATCATTTAAGAACAAAGAACATTGCCTTCTTCCATTTATCGTGCTTACTGTTTGTTTATATTAGGCTAAGTCGGTATTGAGGAAACACAGCTAAGAAAGCAGAGTGATGTTCCTCCCATGCATATTCTCATCTTTTGACAAAGAAAATGTATTGAGCACCTGTGGTGCAACGCTCTGGATACCGTAATTTTCCCAACCTACTTGAAAAAAGTGTTTTACAGATGCAATCACAGGACTGAGCTCTGGCCTACGAAGAAGATTAATCCTCCTAATTTTGATGTAAGCAGCTGGAGTCTTGCTCCAAGATACTAGTGGTCTAAGTGACCAGAGAAACACAGGCTAATATGAACACCCTGGTAAAAAGGGATGCATATTTATTTAACTTTTATTAGATAGCTATCCTCCTACAAAGACTAAAGAGTAGGCTGTTCCACTATACAGCTTTCATCATTGACCACAGATGGTGAAGAGACTCAGTAAGTGTCAAAAGCTTGTTTGAGCTTCTAATTGATAATGCTTATCAATTGCAAGCACACGCCTATTAATAACAGGCCTATTAATAACAGGCCTAAGCAATAACAGGGATGAAAGCATGAAGCCCAACTCTTGGAGAAGTATGGTCAGCAATCCATAGTAGCTAACAACAAAGCAATACAGAAATGGTTACATCAAAAATCTTAATGTTTTATCATTTTGACAACTTTCACCATTCTCTGGAGAAATCTCCAAAGGATTCAGACTTTTCCAATCAATCACATTGCAATACCTATGCAAACTGTAAACAAAACAGCTCCCTAAAAACAATTTCAGCATTCATTTGAAGATCCTTGCTACTTTGGGTTAAAGTCAAGCCTTGAAAATTGCTCAAATACAGTATGGAATGTTCTACAGTAATGCCTGCTACGCCTCTCTTTTTTTTTCTTTTCTTTCTGCAGATTGATCTAATTAAAACCCTTGATAAACTTTATGGACTCTAATATTTCCAGCTGAGTGACTGAAACCAAGAGGGTGTGCCTCAAGGCAGCAAGGCAACAATGATAAGCAGCAGGTTAGCCACTAATTTCTCAGCCAGGGTAGATTGTGAAAGTGTGATGTTCTGATATCCAAGAAAGTGTTCAGGAGAGAATAGGATAAATCAAGTTTAATAACTCTGCTCCTAATTGTTCCCTCAATGCTCCACTCTAATTACTTGGAGAACTCTCCTGACTGTCACCTGATATTAAGTTGTTGGAGGCTGAGTGTGGAGCAGTGAGATAATCAATAAACATTTAGTGGGGAGAAGAATGAAGATCCCGTTAAGCAGTGGGAACCGGCAGCACCCAAAGCCCTTCTGCTCATGAGAAAACCTATGGGAGAGCCATAGTGATTGCAAAGCAATAATCCAAAGCACTGTTTTTAGGCCTTGAGGCCTTTAGGCAACAGTACATTTGAGAAAAAAAGGTTAACACGGTCACCCTAATTACAGCCCATTTTCACATACTTCATATATAAGCGAAGACAAGCCAATTAGGTAGAAAGGAAGATAAGGGAAGTTTTATTTGTATACTAATTAAACCCCTGATGAAATTAAAGGAAAAACATACAGCTCTGTAATTGTGTCTGAGAAAGGTCACTTCAGGTTCAGTTATCAGAAAAGCACAGCCTTGAGATATTTCACTTAATCCACAATATAGCCCTTATTTTGCTCCCCAGGTCTTACTATTTACAAAAATAAGAAAATTTCAAAACCTGATAGTGCATTTATCTTGAAATGTTTCCTGTGGACAATTACAATTGTTAGAAAGTTAAGGCTGAATGTGATAACAGGGATGGAGGTTTTAAAAACCTACTATGTCTGCACATAGTTTTGTGAAGATGCTGAGCTTTCACTTTCAAGCATAAGTGATTCTGAAACAACTTAGAAGCCAAACTCCAATTTATAGACATTTCATAAAATGACAGTTATTCATATAATTCAGATGTTTAGGCATTCAGGTACTCCTTCAGACTTCACTGCATTTCCTCTACAGTCCACCAAAATCCCATAGTTGGTTGAGTTTTCATCAGCATCCATAAAGAGAGTTCCCTCTAGACATATTTTAGATTTGGACTTCTTTTTCTCCATAAACAGAGTGAAAAAACACTTGTTGGTGAGAACAGCATGTAACTGATAGCACTGAAGAAAAATCTAATTGGGTGTACAAAGGATGAGTTCAAACTTCTAAAATAATTTTAACAATTTTTGTTTTTTCGTTAAAACCAGTTACAAAAAGAAACAAAAGCTCAGCATGGTCATTCTTTACCACTCTATTCAACAGAACAGAGGGACAATCATTCTAGATGAATGATGACAGTCATACAGTTTAAATTCATGCAAAGCATGTGCAACACATTTATACTGAGAGCATGTTTTCCAAGATCAGCAAAGCCAGATCAAACTGCTTACTAAATTCGATATAAACTACACAGAAACAAGAACACAGCACTACAAAATACTGAAGTATCTGTGTTATAAACAGATCCGTGAAATTAAAGATTTTGTCTTCAGGATGAAATTTGGTATGTGCATTTTCAATCTAGATACAAAATACTATTTTTAAAGAACTGTACATTGAATACCCCTTGTAAAGGTGTTTTAGGTAAATACCAAATAACTGTCCACAGAAAAAGAATAGAAAGTTCAGACAGAATCCATTAATCCACCAGCTAAAATATACAAGTACTTCTCCATTGTCTCATTTTTTGTAAAACATAGGTCATACAAAGCATACATGACAACTGTCTTTTTTTAGCTCTCTTTTCTATATTACATCATCCAATCTGCCTAAATGATGAAGTTAAAACTTGACTTTTCAGTTGGTGAGTGAGAAATAATAGGCTGATAAAAGCACATCCAAAAAAAAAAAAATGCAAACACACCCTCACTGGTTAGGAAGGCAGAAGAGTGTTTGAAAATGAAAGAGCAAAACTGAACATTTAAATACTTTCTTTCACACAGTTTGCTTTTGAACTTGGTGTATAAAACATTTAACAATGTGCATCATGACTACATATGAATTATGACTCTTATGGAGTCCAAAATGCTTGTTTAAATGGCTGTTCACTAAATGAAACTAAGAGGGAGTAAAAGAATCCTCTTGCCAAGGAATAACAGCTACTGCGCATACCCTTCTGTCACAATGTACAGAAACTACAGATCTGATTGGAAAACTGACTGCTTTATCAAGCTCTACATAGGTATACTTTTTCTGTGGTGTTTTTTGTTTTATTTTCTTTCTTTTTTCATCTAGGATATTGTGTGTGTGTGTGTGTGTGTGTTCTTGCTTGCTTTTTGTTTTGTCTTGTGTTTGTGTTTTTTTTTTTTTAAAGATTAGCAGTGACAATCAATGTAGAAACTGACAATGTCTGGGCTGGACAAGCAAACAGTGAGGCAGGTCAAAAACTGAATTGCTGGGCTCAGCGGGTGGTGATCACTGGAATGAACAGCCAGGAATTAACAGTGTACCCCAGCAATCATTATCGAGTCTGGTCACATTTAACATCTTCATTAATGATCTGGATGATAGGGCAGAGTGCACCTTCAGCAAGTGTGTTGATGACAAAAGACTGGGAGGAGTAGCTGATATGCCAGAGGTTCACTGCTATCCCGAGGGACCTCAACATGCTGGAGAAATAGTCAGACTGACAGAAAGATGTAGCTGAACGAGGAGAAGTGCAAATTTCTGTTCCTCGTGAGGAACAACCCCAGCCACTAAAGTATGCTGGGGGGCCCCCAGCTGGAAAGCAGCTTGGCCGAGAAGTGCCTGGGGGTCCTGGTGGACACCAAGCTGAATATGCATCAGAACCATGTCCCTGTGACACAGAAGGATGCATGCAGCATCATATTGAAGGAGGTGATCTTTCCCCTCTTCTCAGCACTGATGAGGCCACATCTGGAGCTCTGAACTCCCTGGTGCAACAGAGATGCAGCTACTGGAGGGAGCCAGTGAAGGGCCACAATGACCAAGAAAGGACTGGAGTTTCTCTCCTATGTGGAAATGCTGAGAGAGCATGGACTCTTCAGCTTGGAGTAGAGACGCTTTTAATGCTACAAAGAGGTAAGAGAAGAAGTAGTAGTATCTTGCAAAAGCTTCCCAAGAGTTCGGGGTAAATAGCTGCTCAGGATAACAGGCAGAAAAAAAGTTGGAAGCCTACAAAAGTTTCTAGCCAAGAGAAGGTCCAATTATTAGTGAGCAGCATTGGATCAATATGCTGGCCTTTAAGAGAAAGTTTAAACTAGTCTAATTTGGTTATGTTCAGTTATCAGTTCAGAAGCTATCAGCATTCAGCTGATCAGTTACCAGTTATCAGCATTCAGAAGGCATGCATTACTGACTTAAACTAAATTTTTTTAAGTGGCTTTCTTCCAATGATTTATTTTGCTTTTTATATTCAAGTAAAACTAACATTCACTATTGTTATTAGTATAACGCACTGCTCTTCATGAATGTCTTATTTTCTTTATTAGTATATCTTATTATTCTTTATCAGATAAGAAGACACCTTTAGAAATAACTGTATATGTTTTTTCACCCTAAAAGCAAACATTATCATGTAGTTATTACTTTAGGAAAATAACATCAGTTTCAAGAACAAAAATGAGAACTATGTTTATATGTTTATGTTTCAATGGCCACAAGCATTGAAACCTCCATTATTCCCTTGGTTTCTAGCCATACGAGAGCACCACGGGGAATTTTGGTTGCAAATAGACAGTCTGTTAAGGTGTCTAGTGGGGCTCCCTGAAAAAGTTGACATCTAATCTGCTTTTTGATCATTCTTGTAAATTCAATGCTGTCAGCAAATGCAATCTTCAGGATAGCCTCTGAGCGCCCCTCAAAAGATAGTCTACAGATAACCTAGAGAAATCTTGGATCTTTCAAAGGTCTAAACACAAACCATACAAATGTAGCAACAGTTAATAGTAAATACACATATTTAATGTCAACTGTATTCTCAGTGTGCATATCTGCAATGACAATCAAATTACAATAATTCCAACTACACAGTTGAATTTCCACAGTTTGTTTGTTTTAAATTCTTCATTATCAAGAACAAATCAAAACAAAATATTTGGATGAAAAATCTTAGGGAAAGAAGTTCCGTGGCAAAGAAAAATAATCATAGCAGAGATTTCTCATCAATACATGAAAAAGAACATCTAAGGCATACATTTAGAAATGTAACAACAAACAAGATGGATTTAGACTTCTCAACTGGAAACCAAACTTTGCAATATCAACATACTATATCTGGATTCACAGTGTGTTTCAGAGTGGCTGCAGTAGGGTCTTAAAACAGTTTGAAATGAACTCCATGTGGCTGTTGTGCTCTTGCAAAACAGAACTAACCTGAGGCTGACCACCCATGACATGTTTTCACATGCCCTTTAAACTCCTCTAGAAAAAGAAACATGACCGTATTCAAAAAGACATTTGAATGAGATGTATCTGCTTTACAGAAAAAGCAGCGATTTATTTATATTTTTTTTAACCTCTTTGCTGCCGGACCTTCAGTCTTAAAACAGCAGTCTTTTCACATGCTGGCATTCTGAGAAATGACATATATGACAACTGTTCTCTTAAGTATGTGGTGTAGCACAGAAGCAGTTAAACATACCTTACAGATCACAGTTTATCTAACAAAGTACTAAATGGCTTGTCTTTGGAAGTGCCTCATATAACGAGATAACAGAAGGTAAGTGGAGCTACTAAGCAAAACATTAACACTAATCAGCAAAATAATTTTAACAGATAACCAACAAAGCACTGGTTAATTAAGGAATACTTTCAGGCATGTCTTCACATTTCTGATACGGTATTGGGTACAATTGTCTGTGATTGCTCTGTGTAAGAAAATCCCATAAAATTAGAACACAAACTATACAACTATACAACATGACTAAAGCTTTACCAAATCACTATCATAAAGTCAAGTAGTCATGTAAAGAAAACTAGAAGTAAATGATTGTGCACATGGCTCAAAAAGCACTTGTAATACACAGTTACTTTAAAAGATCTAGAACCTAAACATTAAGAAAAATCTCAATTAAAAAAAAAAAAAATACATTGCGGATGGCCACTCAATTGATGGGAAAATGTATACATTTTCACCTTGCAAGAGATTTTTCTTAGACAAATTATCAGAAGTTGTAAGCACTCACATTCTGAAAGTGAATATCCCTTCCTATATGTATCTAGACAGTCCATTTGTTAACTGAAGCACCACGCAGACATCCAAGCAAGTTTAGGTACCAAAAGCACTTTACCTGCATTAGTTCAGGATAGATTACAGTACCTCAAAGATGTAAAGATAAGTTAATTTTTTTTTTTTTTTTTGCTACTATGCAGACTTATTTCTCAAGAGAATGTAGTTTCTGATCAACTAGAAAGGGATGCATTTTTCAATTGCATTAACTCAAAATGTTTAGAACAGAATGACTGAAAATGTTTTTTGAAGTCAATGAGCTGTGGATGTTTTAAAGTTACTATGAACTTAAAAAAGCTTATTAATTTAAACACTGCAGCTATTCCTGAATAATTTCACATCATGACACTTATTCCAGAATAGACATACTATTCACATCTCTCTTGGTTCCAAAGTAAGTGAAACTAAACAAAACTTTTGAAGTTTTTATGTGATGTAATGGCAAAATACAAAATGGCCACACATAGAATCGCAGAATGGTTTACACTGGAAGGCACTAAGGTAGATTCTCCTGGGCTGTTAGTACTAACAAGTAGTAACAAGTAACACATCAGTGTTAAGATGTTTGTAGTCCTAAAGCCTAAGGACAGCATGTTAGCTAGGTACATCAATGCATTTGAGCAGAAATGTAAGTTGAAAAGCCATTTCAAATGATGGATGCCCTTGTGAATACTAAGATGAACTGGGCAAGTCAGACATATCCTAATTCAATCGAAGATAATAATGAAACCCTACTTCTAAACAACATTTTGGAAAATGTTAATAAGCATAACAAATTTATGCACGTGACAATCTAGAAATTTATATTGTCTTGTGAGCTAAGTGAATTATGTTAGTATTAGTAGAAGGCTGCAGAGAAGAAGAATACCACCATAACAAAACATAATCAAAGACAATTTTAGAAAAGCTTAGGCTTAATCATTCTGAGATTTAATTGGATTGAAAAAAGAAAAAAGAAAAAAGAAAAAAGAAAAAAGAAAAAAGAAAAAAGAAAAAAGAAAAAAGAAAAAAAAAAGAAAAAAAAACAGAAAAAAAGAAAAAAAAAAGAAAAAAGAAAACAATGGTGAGATGGTGACTACAAACATTTGAATTCATATGCTAGGTGGTACAACTATAAGATCATTCATTTCTTTTTCATCTCTGATGTGCTACCTCCTCTCCTGCCACTGATTGCATTGCACTTTTTTTTCTTTTTTTTTTTTAAATTTCAGAAACCCGAATCACTACAAATGATGAAGGTGGGTTTCTTTGTTGTTAAAAAAAAAAAAAAAAAAAAAAAAAAGGACAGATGTTTCTTCATTGTCTTTAGAAAAAGTGAATTCCTCTGCTACCATAAAAGCTAACCCTTTGCAGTTGCAGGCTAGACAGCCCTGCAGCAGCAGCAACAGCTTTTCCATGCTCTGGCAGTGTCATGCTGTCAAATTAGTTACTTACATGCCACAGAAAAGACAATTCTATTTTTTGCTATTGTTACATTTTTTACTCTGACAAAGCCCCTGCCTTAGAGTTCTTACAGTGCAAGGCTATAAAAAAGATGGTAGATACTTGATACTATGAAAGAGGGCTTCTCAAAATTTTCTCATGTTCCTGTATAGAAGTAAGGTAACAAACTTTACACGTGCAATTGTCATACTGCTAACACCACTTTCTGCTATATACAAGCATCTGCAATACTTTTGCTTAATTGTGCTTCTTATTATCTAACTGTGCACCTTTATAAACAGTGTACAATATAAGGTATACATGATCCTTACCCTTTGTTATGGTTTACAAGTGTTACTGTATGGCACTGTACATATACAGAAATACTTAGTTGGATATAGAAGCACTGAATAACCTGGCACTGCCAAGTCTACCACTAGACAAGGCCTCTAAGCTCCACATCTACACGTTTCTTGAAGACCTCCAGAGATGGTGACTCAACTATTTCCCTGGGCAGCCTGTTATAATATCACACAACCCCTTCAGTGAAGAAACTTTCTTCATCATATCCATGATGACACAACATACTCCACTGACTTGAGCTTCACCGTAGGTAAACTGATTCCAAACCATCTGTCTCTGACTATGTCATATTGGTCTTAATAAATCTTCTTTTATCAGTAAGATTTCTAAGTCCAGGAACAGAGTATTGCAAGTTCTAAAAAAAAAAAAAAAAAAATTCTTCCATTGCATCTGCACCACTGAATTTGTTTGGAATATTTTTAAGCCATAACAGCTATTTAAGATAATTCAGGAGCAGGGAGAAAAAGATCATCAATGACAAAGGAATATTACCTACAGTTTAAATAATCACAATTTCATTCCCATTGTTTATTTAAAAAGGCATACACAGTGTGAAGTCAGTAGGAATGTGGACACAGACTAAAAAGGCATCAGGGACCCAGTAAGTGACACAGCACTCTGTTTCAGAACTAAATTGAAGAAACAAATGTTATGGGATACTAGGGCTACTAGTATCTACTAGGATACTGGATACTAGGGATACCAGTCTTAACTTCAGACATTGGTTCAACAGAGAGAACCCTAAAAATCTTGATTATAGTTTCAAGGTATCACCTAAACAGAACTTAATGTTTGATTCTGAGAAAGAAATTACACTTACCCTGAGTCCAATAGACTCGTTGTCCCTGCTGGGTCACTTAACTTTTCCTCCTGGAAGAGGCTGCTACACAACTCACCCGACAGTGGTGTGTTAGAGTGGGCCATCACATCAGGTACTTATGGACAACACCAAGAACACCAATTTACACTGGCTAAAGTTTTGATATTGCTTCAGCAAAAGTTTTTCTTTTTCTTTAACTAAAAGAATTGGTCAAATCCATTATTTTATTTTTTTTAACAGGAAACATTAAAGTAGGCTTAGGCAGATTTATCAGTTTTTATACAGCTTACATTCAAAGACTGTGTTCCCTTTCAGTAGAAGAGTTCTAACCACACTGCACACATTTGTATTCAGATAGATGTGTGTTTCTGCAGACAGTCCCAAATGCTGTTTAGTGATTGTATGCATACTTAATTTTAATATCATGCCACCCACACTCTACTGCATGAAGCATCTGCAGGGGGAAAACACACATACATGACACACGCACATACAAACTTTATCCCTTTTACTCTTTAAACCTCAATAAAACAGAAATGAATTTACATTACTATATATCATTATATATATATATTATATATTATATTATATTATATTATATACATATTATATTATATACATATTATATTGCTTATATATTATATAAGCAATATATAACTGATATTATATATATATATTATATTGCTTATATATATTATATTACTTACATATATACACACAATATATCATTTCATACTAAAAAGATCTGTATTTTTTTAATGCAGGTCACCACTGTCCCTCTTCATTAAAAACTGGAGAGTGGTCGGTCTTCTCAGCAGTGTTATAAATGGCTCGGTCTTCAAAATAGGATTATAATCAAAGTTTACAATTTATTAAAGGAATAGAGGTAAGCAAACAGCGCATATATATATATACATATATATATATGAACATATGTAACAGCAGAAAGAACATATATAACAGCAGAAAGAACAGATAGAGTAAAACAATATTTAACAAATACAAAAGGCAAATTTAAATCGTTCCATTGAAAAAGCTTCAAAGATTATCACAGCCCAATATTCAACAAGAAGATCAAAGTACTATAAAGGCATATTGATTGGGTGTCTCCCTTCCCTCTGGATACACTTTGTGGTGTATCAAGTGCCTACAGAGAACACAAACTCTAAATGAGGAATACATTTCTCTGAGCATGGTGCCCACAGATCCTGAAGCCAACATGATACTCACTGACAGCAATAAATCACTACAACTATTAAATTGAATCACTATTTGCATTTTTCACAGTAATAAATGTGGGTTATTATCAAATACATTGGATACCATAAAAAAACAATAACTTTATTGAATTTTTTTTTCCCTTTTTTCAAAAGAACACATTTTTTTGTTCTCTCAGCTAAGAAATGTTCTTGTACAACAGCTAACTTGGAAAAATCATGAGACTTACCTTAGAACTGAGAAGCTTAAATTAGTCAGTTTTAATCACTTAACTACTTATTTTATAGTCTACAGACAAAAATAAAATAAATAAGGTGGGTTTACTTCAGCTGAAAACTTTTAAATACTGTTTTATTAAGACAGCAATAAGATTCAAGACCTTCAACAGGTTTCCCATAATGCATACTGTAAGCTGCTTTGAATTAGTTATCCTACTACACTCTTGAAGAGATTCCACACTTACCCTGATAAAAAGATATCATAGGTATAGGTATTGGAAGCTGACAGTGGTAGAAAATTTGAGGGGATAAAAAAAACCACCAGCAACTTGCCCTTGAAAATCAACCAATACCTAAAAAACATACAACCCAATTAAATTCAAAATCCATCTTACGAGAAAGTTAGACATAACTGCTTTCACTGTACGTAGCTAAGAAAGGGGGAAAATACAAAGGAATGCATCTCTAAGTTTAGTCTAAACCTAGATATACCTCGTTATATTTAAACAGGTGTTTAAGAGTTAGTTACTTAATGTTTCACAAGAAGATATAAAAGATCTCTGGACAGTTAACTTCACACAAACAGCAAGGGAGATCATGGGAAAACCTGACTAAGGTGAAAAAATAAAGGGGCCCTAGAGACAGCCTAGTTAAGCAGCAGCAAGAAGCAAATCTTCGTATAAAGGGCTTGTATATCAAGAACTTTACAGCAGAAAGTCCTACATGTTGATATCTAAATGACCAGCAAAAAATGGGTTTAGAACATTAAAAAAAAAAATCAAATGGTGTTTTAAAGATCTATTGATTTCCACTGCACATCTCAAGGTAACAAAGTTACTTTGTAGTTGAGCCAATAAAATAACAGATCTGCCAGGAGCTGGATTTCGACATGAAGTTTTTCTGTACTCTTGAATGAAAACTGAAAGATAGTTGAAGGTCTCGAAATAACAGGAATAAGTGGTATGTAAGTACATACACTTAATAACCACACACTGTAATTATGCAATAATCCCATTTTTCTTCCGAATTACATGTCAATAAATCTCTCACTGCATTATAAATTCCAAGGTCATGGACAGAGGTGTTTATTATTATAATTAAAATTCAGCAATAAAACCATTAAGCCTTTAGATTCTGATATTTTTCCACTTATTTTCCCCTTCACCAAAGGGAGAAATAGTTCCTAAAGACAGAATGCATGGAAAATATTGGACTATTACTTTTAAAGGACTACAAAAACACTCCGCCTCATTCAATTACTTTCTAAATAAAGGAAAAATAAATAAATTTTGACAGAATATCAGATTTTTTCTATTATTTTTAGCAAACAGACTTCAAGAAAAAGTACTCCCTGAAATGGGCAACATTACTACACTGTAAAGATATAAATAAAGGCATTCTAGATTTCACTGTGTATCAGTCATTAATAAATTTAACCCAAAACCACAAGGTCTCAGCCATCTGATCAAGTACTCAGAAGTAATTTGCAGACGAAACTATTGTTACTTGCAATTCTTGTTTCCACATTAGTTGCATTAGTTCTAGGCAAAATTCTACCTGTCTTGGTCACTTGCCTTAGTGGAAGGGTGCTTATGTGCGTAATTAATAAAAATGACTGTTGAAATCAGAATGCTGAATCAGACCAGCATGATCAAACTAATTCCATAATTTTCTATAAAAAGAAAAACCTATTTTCCTTCTTATTGAATGGAAAAATATATATATATTCTTAATTGGAAATTAACTCCTATTCTTAATTAGCTCCTTAAAGATTACCTAAAGTGATCTTACATAGTCATTACTTACTTCAGAGTTCTTTTTCAGTGCCTAAGTTACACCATAATTGTCATAATGGTGAGAGCATCTACCTCAGTTATCTTCAACTGTTTTGACACATTAAAAGTAAAATACAACATAAGAGTTTGGTGTTTTTTTTATTAGATAAATAATCTTTTTTATCTTATGAATTTTAGCATAACTGGCAATTCTTTTCACTGTTCTGTCATTGTAAAATAGATGTCATTTTTGAGATTATTTTCTTTAAGGGTAATACAGAATTGCCAAACAGATGCTTAATATTCTTACTGTTAACCAATAAACATTTTCTAGTAGAACAATATAAAAATAACAAAACACTCACTTGATATGAAGTAAGTATTCCAACTGCAATGTAAAGTCTTAAAATGTCAGTAAATTATTACTGGCATATTCAACTCACAAAACTGGACAAAAGGGGGAACTGCTGAAGAATGAAACAGTAAAAAAAAAATGCAATGCCAATATCATTTTAAAATAGGAGCATCTAAGTGAATTATGTTTGATGCAAAAATTTTAATTGTATTGAACTTCATGTTCAGTAATACACGTCCTACCACATAACTGCAAACCTTGTTATTTCTCATGTTCTGCTCATTAGTTATGTATCTTCCAGAAAGCCTGACTCAGAAAAGCTAAGGCAGACCTTCAAGAACTTAGTTGCTGGATTGTTTCATTGATGACTCCAGAGCAAGAACGGTACTTTTCTACCCACCATGTACTGACCTCAGTCCCTCCAGACTTGTGCATACTGATGAATGTTCTAGGCACACAACAAAGGAAATACACCAATGTAACAATCCGACTGTAAAGTCAGCTCAGTGAGGAAATGCAGAGGATCAATATTTTTAGTAAGGTGATTCCCTAAGTGGAAAAAGAACAGGGCAATCCTTCAATCTTGAACGTTAAAGGAAGGATGGCTGTGCAATAGAACATGTAGACTTGCTTTCAAAATGCTAAACATAGTATATTTATCTCTAAGAGAAAAATCAATTTACAAATTACTGATATTAAAAAGAAAAAAAGCAATCAGAAAGACAGTAAGATGGACAAACATGTCGACATGATGGACAGTAACATGGACAAACATCATGGAGAGATATATCAGAACTGTAGATTGAGAAATAGAATGCAGGTTTCAACATCTTTGGTGTCTTTTTCTTGACTGTCAAGTGAAGCTCTCAGGTACAGTCCACAACAGGATGCTCTCTGTTTGACTCATCTGTTGTGTAAGGACAGTACCTCCTAGGAGGAGGCCTGGGAAGACTGTGCCTTCCCACATTCCTGTGTTCCATGCGCAATGCAGTACAATCTTTAAACAAGAAACCACATAGGGCCAGCTTCAGGGAAGGATTTTAGTAGACCTAACTCTTTGAACACTGTCTACCTAAGTAGTTATCAGTAGTGGAAGTTATGTAACAGAGCAGGAGAATGAGCAAGCTCATGTATTTTACAAATACTGTTAATGCAAATTGAAATATACGACAAAACTGTTTAACCTGTAAGTTATTATAATAAAACATATGACCTCTTTTGACTACGAATAGGGCAGATGGCAATGCTAATCCATTCTTAGCTACTTTATCATTTATTCCAACGTTCAGAACAGATTATGGAAACTAAAAATAATAAAAAATAATGAATCATGAATTTTAGTTGCTAACCTGTTTAGAAGAGACCTTGCTTCTCTTCAACATACTAAATTTGATTAATACTAAGTTTCTAGTAAGTTAGACACAAACAGTAATGAGCCACATTGCTTTCTTTAAAGAACAGCCTTAATTTGATTCAATTGAGCAACGCACAGAAACACACTTTCTTGCCAAAGTGGCAAACAAGTTCCTGGGAATCAAAAGTACAGCTCAGTAAAGCCAAATCCTAACAGCCTTTCAAATTCAGATGCCAGAGAGTTTTAAAAAATCCCCCAAATATTGCTCTTTTTACAGTGACTGCAATCTTCACTGTTCTATTTGAAAAGCAAGAAAATCACTTACAGTACAGAGCTGCAGTTTACATCTGCAGGGAGAAAACAAGAAAAGCCAAAGATCAACCTGAGTTGACACTGGACAGTGTGGTGTCAAGCAATGAAAAAGGCTTCTTCAAGTCTTTCAATGTCAACAGCAAGAGAAGGTCAAAACATTGGACTGATAACTTGAAGTATATGATCACCTAATAAGTAAGGAGGAGGAAAAAGCAGAGGCATTTAATGCTTTTTTCACCCCAGTATTTAACAGCAACAACAGATCTTGGGCTGCCCTGACCTTGGAGTTGGAGGACCATAACTGGGGGAGCAGTGACTTTCTTTTACAGTGGTCACTGACACTGTAAAGGAACAGTTGTATCTGCTCAATGTTCGTAAGTCCATAGGGCCTCACAGGATTCACCCCAGGGCACTGAAGGCATTAGAGGATGTTAGAGCAGGAATCCTCTCAACCATTTACCTGCTGACTGCAAGCTAGTCAGTGTTATACCCTACAGCTACAGGAAGGGCATAAGAGAAGATGCAGAAAACTACAGACCTGTTGGTCTAACTTCAGTCCATGGAAAACATGGACTTGTTTGTTATGGAGAACATTATCAGGTATGGTCAACATGGGTTCATTAACAGAAAGACCTGCCTTACTAATACGATTTCCTTCCATGGTAAGGTCACCTGCTGGTGGATGAAGGGAAGACAGTGGATTTCCAACAGTAGAGTTCAAAGGGTTGTAATGAGTGGGGCTGCATCAGGCTGGCAGATGGGCACTTGTGGTGTTCCTCAGGGCTCAGCTCTAGGGCTGGTTCTGTTCAGTGTTTGTATCAGTGATTTGGATACAGGGATGGAGTGCATCCTTAGCAAGTTTGCTGATGATACTTAAATGGGAGCTCCTGTTGGCTCACAGCAGGAACAAGAGGTCTTCCAGAGGGATCAATATACACTGGAGCATTGGGCAATCATCAAAGGCATGAAATTTCCCAAGGTTAAACATCAGGTACTGCACCTGGTACAGAGTAATGCTGGACACTGGCACAGTTTTGGAGACCAGTGGATGGAGACCACCCCTGCAGAAAGGAACTTGAGGGTGTTAGTCAACAGCAGGTTCAACACGAGCTGGCTGTGTGCCCTGACAGCCAGGAGAGCAAGCTGCATTGGGGTGTACAGCATGTTTAGAGGTGATCCTCCCTCTATATTTAGCATTGGTGCAGCCTCGCCTTGAATACTGTGTGCAGGTCTGTGCAGGGAGGTGCTGGTCCCTGCTCGTGGTCACTGATAGCAGGGCACAAGGGCATGGCATGGAGCTGCACCAGGGGAGGGCCAGGCTGGGCATTAGAATCACAGAATCACAGAATTTCTAGGTTGGAAGAGACCTCAAGATCATTAGGAAACATTTCTGTGCCGTGAGGGTGGTCAGGCACTGGCACAGGCTTCCTAGCCGGGTGGTTGGTGCCCTGTGCCTCTCAGTGTTCACGAGGCATTTGGACAATGCCCTCACTAACATGCTTTGGCTGTTAAAGAGCCCTGAGGAGGTCAGGAAGTTGGACTACAGGGTCTTTGAGGGGTTCTTCCAACTGAACCTCTCTATTCTATTACTCACATAAGTTAAGCCTTTCTGTAAGTGGGAATGTGGCAATCATTTACAGAAACTGACAACTATAAAACTGATTTTCAAAGCATGTGCAATGGTATTAATTAAATAAATTGTATAGATAGTTGGAATTATTCTTCAGGAAAAATATGTCTATAAATATTTGAAGAGAAAAGGCAGAAAACCCCAGCAAATTATGTATCATTTTCACCTCAAATCCACACCAAGCCTGCTCAGGAAAAACATCCACTTGAACAAATCTAGAAATCCCTCTCTCCATCAGAATCTAATTTATCTGGATGAATCTCTTCAGCAAGAGATTCTACACCTTCTGAACACAGAATATGTATATAATGTTTTAAATGAAATAGCTAGTGAAAGCAAACACTCCAAATCTTCCCATCAGAAAATGCTTTTTTGTGGTGATATCAAAGCACTTGAATGAGACTACTTTCTCACACTGTCATAAATCAACAGTAGCTTCACTAAATTCAACATAGTAAATGAAACAAAAATTTAGTCAGGGTACAATCTTCTTCTGAAATATGTGTTTCAGACTATTTTCAGGCAGATCAGTAGCAAGTTACATGATTTAGCATATATTGCTGTTGAAACCTGAAATGAACAGAGTTATTCATTAACAATTTACAGGACATGCTCCATAAATTAAAGCTCAAAAATATATTGCTTTTGTTACATGTACTAACATCCCTAAAAGGAAGTAAATCTAAATATACACAGTTCCTGCCAATAGGAAGAAAAAGTATTTTACTGGAATTAAGACATGCTTGTATAAGGAGTAAAAATTATGTCTGCTTTACAAGCCTGTTTGGCATTTGTATAAAAAGTCTCTTCAAAGAAAAGGGAATTGGAGCTAGTAATTTAACTCATCTAATAAAAAAAAAAAAAAAGTGGTATAAAAGAGTTGCTTAGTTCCAGCTGACCTTGAAATGTAATTGGCTACCTCAGATGTCTCTATGGTATATGCCATTAAGAAGATAAAAATATACGGGATTAAAATCTGAACCGATAAAGCTAAGAAATTAAGTATTACTCCTTTAATAAGGCTACTTTGTGAAAGTACATGAATACCAAAATATCTCCTTACTGATTTCTATTGAAGTGTGGATAAGTTTCAAAATAAGTTATCAAAAGTACAAATGTCAAATATTTTATTTTTCCCCTTCTTACCACTATATAAATTACAAATGAAGACTTCAAGGTTATTTTTTTTTTTTACTCCAGGATTCTATACTCCACAAGAAATCATTTGTACACCACTGTATTATCCAGATTTTTGTATGTGCTTAGTCCAGATTGAAAGATTATTTCATATCTTAAAATGAAAGCATATTTTTCTATTTTTTATTCAGTGCAGCACCACTTCTTTCTATACTTCAATACTACTGAAGAGATTAAATTGTAAAAGCACCAAGTTTTACACAGTCAGTTTTATAAGCAACAATTACCAGAGATTAGATTATTCCTCTGTACTGTAAAATAAGAGCTACAAAAAAAACAACTTCAAGTCACAAAAAAAGATGAGCCAAGACAAACGACGTGCCACTTAAAACATCACGGCAGAGGCAGAGACCATTCATGCCTATCCTGAATACAGCTATGAATAAAGAGGGATTGTGGTAAACTGTAGCACAAAAAAAGTTTAAAGACATTTTCATAAATTAGGAAAAGAAAAAAGAAAAAAAAAAAAAAACACGTAGCATGCACAGCTCTGTCCTGGTTTCAGTTGGCACAGACTTAATTTTCTTCACAGAAGCTCATATGGTGCTATATTTTGGATTTGTGACCAAAACAGCCTTGGTATCACTAATGTTTTGTCTGTTGCTGAGCACTGCTTCCACAAAGACTCCTGCTTCTCACGCTGCCCTATCACTGAGGAGGATGGTGGTTCACAAGAAGCTGGGAGGGGACACAGCCAGGACAGCTGACCCCACCTAAGCAAAGGAAAACCCTGTACCATATGAAGTGTACAGCAACGAAAGCTGGGGAGAAAGATGGAGGGAGGGCACATTTAGAGTTGTATTTGTAAAGTAACCATAACTTATTATGGAGCCCTGCTTTCCCGGAAATGGCTCAGCATCTGCTTGCCAACAGGAAGTTGTGAATGAATTCGTTATTTTGCTTTACATGTGTGCACTGTTTGTTTTTTGTTTGTTTGTTTTTAGCTAACCTGTCTTTATCTCAGCCCGCGAGTTTTCTCATTTTTACTGTTCCACTTCCCTTTTCTGCAGGAGTGTGAGCCAGAGGCTGTGTGAGGCTCAACTGACTACTGGGGTTAAACCACAGAAAGCTCAAAGTAAAAAAAACTGTTTTTATCCCTTGGTAAGTAGTTTGTGTTAGACTGTCACTTGACGTTAGGAGTTACATATTTAGCACAGGTTTGGAACTGGTTTTTGGGTTAACACAGAGACTGTAGAAAAACAACGATAAAAATTAAATGGTGATGATTTAGGAAGTATGCATTATAAGATCAATATGCATGATAAGAGGTCAAAAAATAACAGATCTTGAATCTAGGTTGTCATATTACTACAACAGATTTTGTTTCCTTTTTTTATACAGTGATAAGCCTTTACAACCACAGTGCAATTTTATGCTGACTAGGGTAGCCAACGTCAGGAAAGAATTAAGAGACAATCAATAAACTTTCTAATACCTACACAGAAGTTAGTTACACACTAATTTTAATTGCTACAGTTACTATGGGGCAAGTATGGTAAGTTCATTTAGTTAGTTTAAATTCATCCATGGAAAAAATTGAGAATTACAGGGTAATACATCTAGAAAAACAAAGCAGCGTAACTGTAAGTGGTCAAAGTTGCAGTTTTAAGGCTTATTTTGTCAACTTTTGTAGCCTTTATTCTATCACTACAGCTACATGTATATTGTTACATTGTACTGTATCTTTACAAGCTCTGGTAAGTTATTATCAAGCATTAAATCAAGTTGTTCCAGTAGCCAACAACTGCTGGGGGTTGCAGAAATACGGTGCATTTCTGGACAAGCACTGTCTAAAACATAAAATATCTATCTTTTAATTAATAAAGCCAAAAAGCTGTTAAATCTTATTCAGTAACCAATAATCCATTTAATAGATTTGTTTAAAACTCGATCATATATTTTAAATGCTTACAATTGACTTCGCCTCATCTCTTCCGAACAAATTCAAAGGAAGGATTTGCATATCAAGTTTAATATGGTGGAGTACCATACAGCAATGTATAAAGAGTAGAACCTAATGAAGATTTCATGTAGCACCTGTGTTTTATTCCTTCCCTTCTTTATGATCCTAATATTCATTTTAAAAATTTTAATCAAGTATTTCCCAAATAAGCCTAATGGCTTATACATACTTCAGTTGCATCTGAAACAAACAAACAAACAAACAAACAAAAAAAAAAAAAAAAGCAATAGTATTAAGAAGTAAACTGACTTGAACAGACAAATTTAATAGACTCTTACATTGAAATGAAACACCCCCAGCTAGGGGCCTAGGAGGGGGGCAAACCATAAAAAATAAATGTTAAACTGAAAGTATCATTGCCTTTCCCTTTTAACGAGATGCAGCATTTTAGTAAGTAATACTGCTGATGAAAACCCTTTAATAACTTTAGCAATATCCTTCAGCTTTCTCCACTGTGTACCACTGCAGACTGTAACTCCATGTTGCAACTTATCCTCCTTGACATCCATATTCATTGTTGTATTTTCCAAAATCTTTTTTGACATTTAGGTTCTCTTTCTGCCTCTTGACCTTTCTTACCACTCCTGTCCTAAGTCTTCCTAAGAATCGTAACCGCTTCTATTTCTCTAAATACCAGTGAGGCACTCTCTTCTGCTTTACTATCATTTCACAGAAGAATACTGGGAGGTGGATAGTAGTAGTGGTGAAGAAGAGGAAGAAGCAGCAGAACTTGCTTTAAATAAAAAATAAGCAAAAGCTGCAGAGCTAAACTCACCACACATTACTGGCCTGTCAACACAATGTTTCTTCTGTTTCGTATTAGATATGCACCTTTTCTCAAAGCTCTTAGTCCCTTTCTGCTCCTTGATTTTTTATCAAAGATTCTGATAAGTTCCTTTTCCTCATTACTCATTATGTCAGGGGAAAAATTAAATTCTGATGAAAAAAAGAACCTCTTTCTCTACTGTCATCTACCACATTCCAAACTGGCAAATGTGTTCTTTGCACTAAGATTACAGTCAGGAAACAACTAATCAAGGTTTTAAAATATTATAAGGACCTTTAACCCCCAAAAAATGAAAAAAAGTATCCTTGTATTTCTTCATTCATTTTTTCTTCAGCCTGCTAACACCTCATGACAGCTATAACTGCTGTCTCTTAAGTATCACGTAAACTTGAAATACTTCAGAGGTTACTGATGTACACTCTCCACTCCCAAAAACAGAAAAGGGAAATTATATTTGAAGTTTCATCTTTAAAGTCTTTTCTGAGTACTATAAAACTCCAATGGCATACATTCATCTCCTCCTAACATTTTATGTGCACAAAACACAAAAGATTTGGTTTATTCACCAAAAGGAAAATTTCTGATGCCTGTTTCATAAGAATAATCATCTTACCTTTACAGTTTCACTTAAGACTTGGTTTTTATCTGCTTCTTCACTGGAGTGCAATTCTAGTTTATTATTTAATTCCTGTAGCTGCTGTGCCTGTTCATTCAAAAGCACTTGTGCCTGATGCTCCCGATGTAATGCATTATTTAATTCTTCACATGCACTTTCAAACCTCTCATGAGTGATCAATTTCTGATAAGGGAAATAAATTGTGTTTGATTGTGTAACCATATTCATTTGTTTACAAGGTTGACTTCCAGAATTCTACTTGCTAGCATATAAAATTCTAAAACAAAAGCATGCTTGTGATGAGTACTTAGGTTTTTGAACATGAAGAGAGATCACTAAACACTAAACGGTAGCCAACATTCACTGTATTTTTTTCTGAAAAATATTCAGGGTACCGTAAACACTATGCATTAATTATTCTATCCAAATTAATATACCCAGGTTGTAAAAAATTAATATTAAGAAGGAAATATGCAGATCAATGTCCTACATTTTAGTGTGCATCTTATTAACCCTTGCAAACACCTGCCTGGAACCTTCTTCCCACACCCACTACAGTCCAGAGGAACAAATAACTCCTTGTGAAAAATCATTTACATCTGAATGACAAACTAAAAGGTGACAATTTCATGTAGCTCTCCCAGAACTGTAAGGAGACAAAACCCATTAAAAATGAAACCGAAGATGATTAGATAGCTTTGCTAAGTTAAATAATAATAATAATAATAATAATAATAATAATAATAATAATAATAATAATAATAATAATAATAATTTAAACCTTGGAACAGAAAGGAGAATGGATGTGAAATCATCTATTAAATATTCTCATTGGAAGTGTTCTGACTGGGTCATACTGACAGATCTACCAGCTATGCTTCAGGATCAACTTTGGGCACTGTTATAGATAAGAGTTCCCACCCATTTACTTTCTCATATTGCTCAAACATGAATTCAATTTTTAATGTAACCTACAGAAGATAAGCATAGGAAGAAACATGTCCAGTCAATCTCCAGTATGCAAAAGCAGGACAGATTTCTTCCCTCCAATAAGGGCCAAAGGCACAGATGCATCAGGATGATGGAGAACATACCAGCAACAGACCAAATGGAGTACTGGGGACAGAGAACTCACATTGCAGGGCAGTAATGACCTGAGAAGGATAGATCCCTCACACACCTGGTTTAAAGTTGTTAAGGAACCTTTTTCTTGTTTCTTCTCATTCCTGCCAGACAGTGCTATGTACAGGTTAGTGGACCCATAGTGCTCAGTTAACTCATCTAGCTACTGCAAAGGTTCAGAGGAATTTGATGCATAAGTGCTATTTAGAGTGCAGCAAGGATTTTGTTTTGTTTTTGTTTTTTTTTTTTTTTTCTTTCCCATAAACTCACTCCTTCAAGGAAACAGACAAACTAAAATTTGCACTGACTAGCTCACAATACTACTCCATACTCAAAGGCAGAGTAAAAAATATATCATAATGTTGAACAGTATCAGTATAGAATTTAAAATATTACATTTATACTTTATGAGCTTGTCATGAACATTCATATTAAATACTCTTAAGTTTACTGTTTTGACATGATAACTATTAATCATTTTAGAGCATAAAAATCACACCAACATTTTCAACACATGGAAGAAAACCGGAGCTGCTGAAACCCAAATGTGTAATTTACAAAGAGTATCTCATTCTGCAAACCAAAGAGAAACTTGTATGGGAAGAATTCTAAATACATCCGGGTTGAAGTTTAGTGACATTTATGCACCAATTTTTCTGGAAAATTTCTGGAAAATAGCATATTGGCTTTGTAGATTTACTTGTTTTTCAAAAGAACACAAAACAAAAAATGTGCAAAAAGAAGGTCTCTCTTGTAAGCAGTCTTACCTAAATCAAATGTACTTACAGATTGCTTAAACATGTTTAATTGCTCTTGCAGGCTCTGAGCTTTGTCAGCCTCTTTTTTCATCTCACTGAAATTCCCTTTGAATTCTACAAGTTCTAGGCGCAATGAGCGTCGTTCCACTTCTGCCTTATGAAGTCTTTGTGTAAACTCAAATATTTGCTTCTGCAAGGATGCTATGCTTTTCTGTTAGTAAACAGAAACAATATTACACACTTTAAAAATGTGCCATTTTATATCCGTATGGAGAAATCACAGAATCATAGAATATCCCAAGTTGGAAGGGACCCATAAGGATCATTCGAGTCCAATTCCTGGCACCACACAGGTCTACCCAAAATTTTAGACCATGTGACTAAGTGCACAGTCCAAACGCTTCTTAATGTGATTTTAAAAAATTAGTTATATTGAGTACCCAAGCAAAACTGTCATCTTGTCCTCGATCTCTAGAAGATGCACACAAGTGCTAAAACATGAACCCATTTCACCTTCTTTTGAGGGTTATTGCAAATTTTGTTTTCAGAAAGTATCTGCTTTCATGTAAGACCCACAGAGGAAGACAGGCTCTATGAGAGAATCATATCCTTTAATTTTCGTTAAAGGGGAGAAAATTATCTTTTCCTACTGAAAGGCAACCCAAACAAATTTAAAACAAACAAAACAAACAAACAAAAAACATTGTACAAGTGAGAAATAGGTTTCTTTTTCTAAAGTATATATAATTTTGATAGAACTTCCCCTCCCCCCCCTTTTTATTTGCATATATCAATTTTTAGACGACAACAGAAAACATCCAGTCAGTGCATAATGCTTTGGGGTATTTCACGTCAAGTTCTGATCCCCTATGAAGCTGACTTCAACTGAGTCATAAAAAATCTGAAACAAAAGTAATGGTGCTATGAAGAGAGTTTCACTGTAACACTTTTACTGTGAACCTAGGGTTTACATGAAGTAGCACATGCATACCATAATGGGTAGTCTGTCACAAAATCCAGCTTCCACAGCCTGGGCGTTTATTTTATGAAGTCCACGAGCCAGCCTCTGCACCAAGGAGTCCTTCTCCGTATAGGAAATGCTCATGCTGCTGTCTAATGGAATAGTCTCCATTATTACATTAAGCTTGTCCATAAGTTTTGAAAAGGAGTTCCTGGCTGCACTTACAAGTAAGTGTCCAGAAAGCCAGGAATTTGGATCTTCAAGACACAAAAACAACAACAAAACATTATGTAGATCATTAGTGGTTTTTGTTTTTTTAAGAGAGAGAAAAAAATAAATAAATAAATAAATAAATAAATAGCACCTATAAAATACTCAGTAGGAAATTTCCATTAGAGAATGGAGATTGAGGTCAAGGGAATTTCTCAGAGAAAATCTGGGACAAATTCTGTATTGAGCATTGAACATTCTACTCCTATCAATCTGTGGATAGGCAGGGTAAGATAGGATAAGATTCTGGAGAATAGGATTTGTTTTTCAAAGAATATTTGTTCATGTTCACCTCCAACAGTATACATTCTTAAGTCTTTCTTGGATGTTCTATTTTTGTAATTTATGAAACATATAAGACAAATGCAAGCAAAATGCCAGACAGGTCGAATGTGTCAGATGTGAGAACACATGGTAAAACACTTTATCGCGGTATTTACATGTACAATGCAAATTTCTGAGCTTTTTCTGATTCCTCTTCCCTCCCCTCCATAGATGTCTAAATCATTTGCTGTTCAAAATTAGTGAGGCTTGGTACCTTAATGCCATACTATTTATATTCTGAGACAAGAGAATATAATTTACCTTATTCCAAGGCAATTAAAATTTTACAGCTACAATTACTTATTTCCCCACAGGATTTTGGTAATCATCCTTCTCATATAATGGACTTAAGGCCCCAGCACACCCAACATGTCCTGCTTACTGCTAGATTCGTCAGGTCTGTAATTAATAATTGTGTTTAATGTTGATAAATAAAATTGTCAGTGCTCCTTCCACTAATTGGTATTCCAGATAAGAGTTAATAGGTTTATTTATGCCTTAATAAAAGTCTTGTAATTTAGTTTTCCCTCTGCTAGGCAGGTCTTAATCTGTCATTACTTGTCTTATGATACTATCAGTGTAAGATGACAAGCATGGAAGAGCTTATTTACATTCAGTAGTACAGATCTCCTGTTGCTGTAGTGAATTAAAATATTTACTTATAAGTATAAACAGAGAAAATAACAATGATAGCTTCTTTTTTTTTAAAGTAAAATACTTTTTTATATATTGCAAGGATAAAGCCAAAGGTTGTAAGTAAACAAAAGATTATTTTTATCAGATTTCCACTCTCAAAATAAAGAGTTTATCATTTACATTAGATCAAATTTATCTATAAGCAAACAAAATAGCACCTGATAAAGTCAGCACTCTATTCCTGATCACATCCAAGATAAACTACTTTCATCATTTTAACTCTTAAAAAGTTTATTCTTGTCCTACCTTTCAGTTTCAAAGGCCATCTCTTTTCTCCAAAAATAATGACATCACTTTGAATGTTTAATTAACATAAAACTAGACTGTGTGCACTGCCTTCCATGTAAGATGACATTGAAAATATTTTAAAAACCTCTCCTTTCTAGTGATTACTGGTAAATATCAAAAAGAGAAAAGGGAAAGGAGAAAAAACACCTGTCAATGACCTTTTTCTTCCTTTTCCCTAGTTTTTCCATCTACATCTCATTTTATATGAGACAGTTTGCCTGTCAGAAGAAGTAGTATTTCTTCATGTGTTCATTACCAAGGATGGCACACTGTTCCTTACTGCTATAATACCCCCAGTTTAACCATATGAAAAGTAATTTAATAATAGTTTGGGGAATTGTACTGTAACACTGTATTTCACAACCAGTATTCCAGCTGAGGGCCCAATAACTAAAGACACTTTCCTGGGATGGAAAAGAAAAAAAAAAAAAAGCCTCATCTCTGTTTAATTTTCAATGAAGAGTGATTTAGAGTAACCATGAAGAAATATGTCGATGCAAGTTACTGTTTTGAAAGACAAAATAAGAATATAATGCAATTCCACACGGAACTGGATCTATAATCATTGGGAAGAAAATAAAGGATTTAACCATAATCATTTTACATACATGCCCTCAAAGGATCAAGGATACAATAAAAGCATTCAGTTTTGGATATTATAATGTGTGTAACACAGGATTAACACTAGTGCAGGTAAAAGAGAATTTAATTCTTACATTAAGCAAATTTAGAAAAAAAAATCTTCATTTACTGACAGGTGAAGAAAATTCTCCTTTTATTTGTTTTGGTGAAACAGAACTGGCAGAAAGATGAACTCAGTAGTACTACACTAGACTAAAACATTCATGCTTCAAAACCTTTGTGTATGTTACAGTTCATGATATTTGTATTCAAACAACTGGATTTGCATTTTTTCTGATTTACTGCAGTACAGATTCTGTTCAAACAAACCTACAAACACAACCTTACAAAAAAAAAAAAAAAAAAAAACTACAAAAAATAACAAACTTTTATTCAAATTGAAGCTAAGAGACCATTCCAAAACATGCTAGAATGAGAACCAAACTAACACACAGTGTGAAGGGAAATGATCATGATTGTTAAATCAAAATCACTTTTTAAAACTAAAATGTCAAGAAATGAGCCTTAAAACAACAGAGTGCACAAGTCCAGAAGTTCCAGTTCTGAGTGATACAGATTCAGTTTCTTTGGTTTCTCCCTCAGATATGGCCATCTTTAAAACTCCTTTCAAGACACCGAGCCACTCCATGCTGCAGATCCACACAGCACTTTCTTGTGCCTACTGTCTCCTGTTACATGCAGTCTCATCTAGAACTGCTGTAATTTCACGACATGAAGAGAGAAGATGCCTCTCAGATTGCCTATTTACATTAAATAATTTTTTAATTTTTTTTTTTTAAATTAAAAACTGACTTAAGTCAGTTTGCAGGTTTAAATCTTACTTGAAATATGACTTACAAAACATAAAAGGGCTTCCCAAGTATGCAAGCCTTTCTTTCAAATATATTCACAGCCTTATCACTTTGGTACTTCAGGAAGTTTAATTTCCACCTTTAAATTAGTATTTTTTTGAGCCAAAGGTTATTTGGAGACTTTTAATCTCATGAGCAACAGAATCCCAAGTAATACATGTGCAGTAAGATCTTGAGGTTCTGTAAAAATACGACTTAAATACAGATGACCTATAAAAAAAAAATCACCAAACTGACTATGATTATCACATTCTCAGCATGGTTCTTGCTAACTCTAAACATCAAAACTGCTATGTACAGAGCAGTTTTCAACAGAATTCTTATCTACTTCAACATAAACGAAATATTATGATGTTTAGGGTATTCTAACTAGACACTTCAGCATGTTGATGCTGCTGTAGAGTTTATCTTTGATTCCCATTCAATTTGCTTCTCTTATTCAGTACTCTATACACAGGAACATTTGCAGTATATACTGCAAGTCCATGCATGTCCTGAAACACAGTACAAACTTTGTTTCATATGGATGCAAATTTAAATTGCTGAAAACTGAGCCAAGAGGGCACCTGAAACTCAAAGAAAACACTTTTGATTTAATGGCTAACCTCTGGTCTCAGTTCACTGTTTGTGGTCTGTAAGCTGTATCACCGTCTTTCCATCCTGCTACTTCCCTTTACTCTTATAAATTATCCTTCGTTTCTTTTAATACCCTTTATTCGATGACAGAATACAGATGGCAGAATTCTTAGAACTTGGAAATTACAATGAACAACTAAGGATAACAGCAACATAGAAGGAACAAGTGAGATCTTGTATCAATCCTCATTGCAAAGAAATTAAAGAAGACAGTTAATAGCTGGGAATCAAGAGATGACATATCCAGGAACTAGCATTAAAATTTTCTACAGTCATATATAACATAACACATATATAATACTTATGTGAGGAGAGACTGACAAAATTAGGTAATCTAGACAGAAGGCTCATTAAGGATCTACTTAAAGAGGGAACACAACAGGTACATAAAATTAAGATTGCTACAGTGTGTCCTAATTGAGAGCATTTTCTTTCTCTGTCAGAAACCACAAGATAGCAACTAAAATAGATGAAAAACTCAGTTGTTTTCCAGATGCCTGTAATTCTGGAAATTATAGGTCTATATCTGGAATTCTAGATTCGTATCATATAAAAGGCAGAAATTACATTCAGTCAGTCAGCAGCAGTAAAATCCCAGGTTAAATGCATCAGCTTTAGGGCCTTACTTAAGACAGTAATAGACTTTATTAAAAAAAAATAGTTTGATCTTCAGTAAAATATTTTGTAACAGTGGAACAAGATAACTAGGAATTTTTAAATCTTATGTCATTGGACGCTTTTAAGAACAAGTTAATCTTTTATCTATTGGCATGGTATAGAAATGGTTTTTCTAACTCACAACAAAGCAGTTCAGACGATTTCTAGAAACATTCCTGAACCTTCTATTTCCATGACTCCATGTACTGAAATGATAGACGTATCATATTGCAATTAAAGAAAATTGATATGTTCTACGAAGGCAGTTCTCCAAGAATTTGATACAGAATAGTATCAAATAGCATAAAAATAGCAATCATGTAAATATTGAAGTTTATAACTTTTTTTTTCTTCTACTACAATAACGTATTTCTAAGTTTACCTGTTTTGTTAACAACATCCTGTAATTCTGTGACAGAACTGATTATTGCAGCATGGAGCTTAGAACTAGTAAACCAGCTGAGTGCTTCAACGCAATCAATTTGTTCCTCTTTGTGTCCTGTGAAACAAAATTGGAACTAGCAATAAAACCAGGTGACACAAGTAAGGCACAATACTATCTTCAGCTCTTTCAGAAAATGACCAAAGTACATAACCTACAAAACAATTCTTTCAGAACATTTTAGACTATATTAAGTACTCTTCAACAACTACTGAAACAGAAAAGTAAATGGATCTTTGTCTTTGTGAAACATTTTTGAAGCAATCTTGTAAAAGAAAGGAACAGAAAGACTAAATAATTCTTAGAAGAAAAATTTAGAAATCTTATACTAATATTTTATCTAAATTAAAATGAAATCTTTTTGCATTTTTAGTATAAAAATAATTAAAGTGATTAATAAAAAAAGGGGAATCATCTTTTTAGAAAAAGATATGACACAAAAGATATGTTAGCATTTAATTAATTCTAAAACAGGTTAACACAAATGTCGGAGATATGAAATAGTATGAGTTCACATGTGAAGCACTGAAAGAAAAGCTACAGCTAAACATAGTAAGTAGTTCCTTTTAGTGGAAATCACATTTGTCAAGAAATGTAGAAACCTCAAATCCAGAAATGACATTTGTCATGTCACATCAGTCTTTTCACTTTATTATTAACATTATTATCTGCTATTCGCTAACCATTTAATTTGACATAAGACTTATAAAACAAGAAAACAATTAGCTTACTTGACAGATTATGCTTGCCTTTGGAGTCCCCTACACAAACTAGAATTCCAATGCCTTCTTTGAAGCCATTTACCCAGGAGAAGAGAGAACTAGAAGACTGAGCTAAAACTTTAAGCCTGTTGGCTGCCAGAACTGCAATCACACCTCTTCGGAACACACGTATCAGGCCTTTGAATTTTCTTTTCTTCATTTTAGATTCTTGCTTCTTTTCCTCCACACCAGAGAGAGCATGAACTAGAGTCCTAATCTCCTGGTTAACTGACTCATAGATGTTGACCTGATCCTGCAGAAGATGTCTTTGTGTAGACAGAGCACATGATCGGCCATAGAGAGGATACAGGGCACCTGCCAATAGTGCACATGCTGCCAGGAGAGATGAATGTTCCTTCTGAATCTGTGTTAATGTATTTTTCACACAAATATTTTCAAGGGCCAACTTCTCCCATCTTTTTTCAAGGTCATAGATTGTTTCCTTGTTTTTCTCTGCTGTTTCTTGGTATTCCTGGGATAATAGGGGCAGGGGGAGAAGAAACATTAGCTGAAAATTATTATTTAAATTTAAAAAAAATCAAAATCATTTTACCTAAATTAGTTGGTTTTCGTCTTCTTCTTCTTTTTTTTTTTTTTATGGAATTATAACAAATTGAAGGAACAAAAATTATCAGTCATGATTGTCAAAGCATGTCTCCTAGAAAAAAGTTACAGTACCAGATACATGCAAAAACTAACCAATAACATGCCAAAAATTTGCACAATCTTCAACTACAAACTCTAGATTTCTGAAGCTAATCCACTTCTGCAACAATACACAGAGGTTTCAACAGTACCTGGCTATCCACAATACATTTTCATGAGTTCACTTAATAATAAGCAATTACATGCTCTAATTTCAGAAAAAAAAATATTTTTCTTCAAAGCAGAAAAGAAATTTAGTGTAAGAGATAGGAAAAAAAAATAAGGAAAACTCTGGAAGATAAAACTAGACAGATTGGCAGCAGCTGGGAAAGGGGAATTAAAGGTGATCTCTTAATTACTTTGTAATCAACCCCCTACTTATATATTCACAGATTAATTAGGTCTCATACAGAACAGAGTTTTGAAAAAAATGGTGTAATACATATATTTTTATGTTGACTGCAGCCATCACAGATTTTTTCAACTTGCAGAACTGTTGGTGTTTTTTTTTTTCTCCCTTCTCTAAGCCCTAAAATAGGGAAAGAGGGAGGTTTGAAACAGTAAACCCAAACAGCTAAATGAAGACTCCAAAAAGCTAGGGAATACGAGGACCATGCAGATTAGGTGCTATTGATGACGGGCGTGTTCTTATATATATTCAAGACAATATGCCATTGCCTCAGATGCTTAGACTAGCTCCCTGATACATCAGGGTCCTCTGTGACTGAGCCACTCAAAGCTATGTTTACCAGGATTCAGTGGAGGTAATAATTTTTAGACACTTCACAAAAAAAACAGAAGCTCAAGTTAAACTTTTATGCCCCTGTTACAATAAATAAACACATAAAGGTAGAACAAGTGTAATGCTAAGTAATATGACAAATTAAAGAGAGGATTATTATCAAGTCTCAGCTGCCTCTCTTATAGCTCTAAGCAGTTTTGTCAGAAATGGAGCAGAGGTTATTCCTGTTAGCAGTGGACAAGAGAGAAATGAAGTGACATTTACCAGTCACATTCCCATGTATCAACTTTGGTACTGGTCTTAAGAAAATGGGGATGGGGGCATCCTAATTCCTTCCTCCTTCACACAATAAACACAAAAAGGGGAAAAATACATAAACTATCCCTAAGAAGGAAATAAAAAGATTCTGCAGTTCTGTAAAAAGGTAACCTATGTCAGTTCAGAATGTCTTTGACCAAATAAATATTTAATTATTTTTGGAAAGAAAGCATTTTAACTGGACTAGGAAGACAAACAGAGTAACAGCTCTCTCATGACCAAACTTACACATATTGCTCTTTAAGACAAAGAAATAAAATACCAACAGGTAGACTTTACAGATGGTTTGACAATATTGATGTTGAAAGAAAAACATACTACAGTGTTTTGCATACAACCAGGTTATGTGTGTTATTAAAATATTTCCAGTGATAAAGAAATATAGTAGGTAACTAAAATACTTAATTGTAAAACGAAACTTACAGGCCTCATATGTCACTTAACTGCTCTAAAATTAAGTATGCACAAGTACAAATACTTTCAGAGCTACTGCATTATTTAGAATGCTTCATTTTAACAGAAAATAAAAAAAAAGAAGAAGAAGAAAAACTGATAGCATGACTGGAAGGAACTGAAAAGGTAAGCTGAATTTAGAAAACAACTTATGGTTTCTGGCCATTACAGGTGAAAGGCCAATATCTGAGTAAACAAACAAAGCGTGATCCCTACAGGGTTGT
The DNA here is from genome assembly GCF_047663525.1 of Anas platyrhynchos. Lineage (NCBI taxonomy): Eukaryota > Metazoa > Chordata > Aves > Anseriformes > Anatidae > Anas > Anas platyrhynchos. Next base: position 35,063,474 of record NC_092621.1, on the reverse strand, counting down.
TGGGCAACAATACTAACATCCAGTATTCTGGCTAATTAAAGTTTATAAAAAAATAAAAAATTTTAAAAAAAAAAAAATGTAGTGTTTAAATGTTTCAGGTTATATGGGAATATGCAGAAATGAACAAGACAGTGACTACAGAAATTAAAAAATAAATTGTAAGGAAATGTACCCTCTTATTTTTAGGGACTGATAATTACTTCTGTATTTCTCTTCATCATTTCTAATGTTTTCTTCAAAGCTTAAAAGCACAATTTTGAAAGGGAGAGAATTCTCCTCCTAAATGTTGGTAGTTTGACTTCTTTGGGTGCTTGAGTTTTGAGAGATTCCTCACTGGGCTACAGAACTTGGTAGATTATGACACTCATTGACAAAAGAACGGATGTTACTAGTAACACAGTTTTATCCTACTTCTTTCACTTTATTTTGGCAAGAAAACAGAACTAGAAGCTAGAAATATCATGATGCTAACTTCAAAAGGTTTTCCTGTATTTCAGTTGGTTTCTTTTTTGTGTAAAACACCAATTTTTGATACAATTACAATATAACCACAGTCGTTAAGTAGTTCACTCACCTTGAAGTAAAAGCAAAGATTCTTTACAAAAAAAAGCAAGCAAAAGAAAAGCCATTTTTCTCCCTCAGGGATTTTTTTTTTCCATTTTCTATTTAGTAAACCTTTTATTTTTCTGTTGAAAATAATAATTTAAAAGTGGTTACAGGAATTTTCTCTCACATGTATTTGCCAGAACAAAACGCTACTATATAAGTGGTTGCCACAAAAATAGGGACAGATTAATAAATGTCTACATAATAAACAAACAACAACTCATAGTTAAGGTTCAGAGGACTTTTGCTATGAGACTGTGTACAGACTAAATAAATAATTTGTGTAAGGCTAAGGAATAGGCACTGTAACAAAATGGTACATCATAAAATAAAGGGGACTATGCTTCTTCTGCTACAAAAGGCAAGGAAAAAGGATATTCATTTTAAGGCTATATATAGAAACTAGGAACAAAGAGCGGTATCTGTAGAGAGGCTTGTTTACTGTTGGCCTGCAATAAGGCCACTGTGGGAATTTCTGCCCCATAGAAAAACTGCTTTCCAGTTAACATTGTCCACCTGATCAACAGTAACAGCTGTGAAGTAGAATCTGTTAATATCCATAGATCCCATCTTGGAGACCGGGACCCTGAACAGACAGGGACAGAAGCAGTGGCAGTTGTCATTGCTACTAAAACCTCCACATTGCAATGTCACATTTAACAACTAGGAAGCCATTCAGAAAAGCCCTGTTTCTCCAATTCACTTCTAAGAAACAAAAATAACAATCTCCACAATCCATTACTCATATTGCTGTGCAGGTAGAGCTCTAAGTTAACGGGATAAAGTCATCGGCATAGATCTAAGACATGCCTGAACTGAAAGCCTTCTCTTTGCCTTCACATATGTTTCCTGTGGAAACAAGGCTACAGCATTAGTGTGTCTGCATAGCCCTGATCCATCACAGCAGTGAGCTTGCAGATTAATATGGCCAACAGACCCAAAATGCATGATGGAAAAATCAGTCTAGTCTTACAAGAAACAAGCAGTCAGGATTAGAACAGCCCTAAGAGCAGACGTCCATGGAGCTTATGGACCTCAGAAAGGTAAAAGCTTAATCTGGTATTTGTAGGTTCAACATCCGTCATAAGGTAGAAATCCAGAGGAAATGAGACTGTCTTCTTCCAAGACTGACACTAAATGCTAAGGCAGACAAGCTGGAACGTGAGAAAGAACAAAGATAAGACCAGATTTTGTTGAATGAACTCCTGTTTGAAGTTCAAAGTGTATACAGATGCTGCACCACCTAGTTTCTACCACTATCAGCTTGTAATCCTACATAACTTGTTTCAGAAAACATGCCCAGATATTTCTAAGGGAAAGCACTTCCATTTTAGAAAACTTGTAGTCTTTTACAGCACATTGATGTAAAAAGTCTTTTCCAGAAGACATGCCTGATGCACAGGCTGCAAAAGAGAGTGGTATTTTCAGTGCATGCGCGTGCCAGCTACAGTTGAGAAGAATGACATACTCAGCACTGTCCCAAAGCATGGTACAGTACTACACAGAATAAATTCTCCACAACACATTACGGTCTGAAAGAGATTATGCAGACCTTTGTTTCACACGGTATCCATAGCAGATAGAAATCTAAACTGCATAACCCCACTACTTCTTTTTAAAAGGTCATTTTCAAAATTAATCTTCCTTATTTCATCATTCTTTTTGTTGATAATGATCTCATAACATGAAAGTACAGCATGCTGGAGGAAGTCACTATGAGTCTGGATGCCCCTTACAGGCACTCATGGGGATATTTTTAGCATTGTCAATATCCAATGGGAAATGTAAATCTTGAGCAGAAAACGTTTAAGATTTTAGCCCATTTCCAAAAAAATCACAATAAACTGCTTTGCCTAAAGAATACTTCATAAATATGATTGTCAGAGAGCAGACTTCAAAGCTTAAAATCCGAGACAAAAGCAGTCTTCATCTGACAAAGCATGTTTCAGATGGTAGTCACAAATAGCAAGTCATACGTTATTTCTTGTATTTCACAACAATTTTAATTGAAACATTTCTAAAGAGATGTGATTGTAAAGACTATGAATTGCAGTTGTAGAGTAACAGTAAAAATTTTAGATGGTAAATAACTTTACTAACAATGACTGATGACAGCTTTACACTTTTGAACCATTGCTCACCAAAGTATTTGTATAAAAAGTACTTTAACACTGCTGAAATCTACCACTGTAACTGCTAATTAGTTCTCAGGGTCAGAACAAATACACCTAAATTCATCCCCAGATGACACCAAACTGCTGTTATTCTACAAAGTCTTTGCAAAGCATGACACTAAAAACTAACTGCTGAACTACATAATTCCTAAACAAGCAATTTCAATCTTAAAGCTTTAGCATTCTCAAAATATAATATATATATATTAGCAACTGCTGGACAACATTAAGCACTTAATTTCTGGAACATTTTAACAAGCAGTCACTTGTTTCCTATCCTAAGTGAATTCAATACTAGCACAGTTGTTTTAGTAGTGGTGATTTTTAAAATTTTATTTTAACGATATACTAAAGGTCCCTTCCAACGTCAACCACTCCGTGATTCTGTGTAAAATTCCCAAACAACCTGAAATTGGTTAGGAGCTCAAACTACTGAAATAGTCCGTTAAATATTTACAAGGAAAAGAAATTCAGAAGTTCACAGCACCATACCTGTGCCCTTGCATGAACTTCCCCAAGGAGACCTGAGTACTGCTGCTCCAGATACTTTTTTTGTTTCTGCCAACAGCTTTCCTGTGCTTTCATCTGTTTGGCCATTTTGCTAAAAGCTTCTTCCTGGCTTTGCTGAAGCTCCTTCATAGTATCGTACTTGTTCTTATAAACATATTCTAGGTGAGATATCTGCGTGACAAGCATTTAAAAAGAAATTCTTTTATCTCTTGATACACTTTTGGATTTTAACTGTACATATTAATTTAATTACAGAGTCTTCCCCAGCATAAAATCTAAATTTTAACTTCTTCAACTTATTTATTAAAAATAAAAAGCCTTTCATTACAAATGGTTTTCTTCAATCTTGCAAGGCATATGTTGGAATAATGGCTTTTCTCTATTTTCAGTTTGTTCATCCCTATACCCCCTTGAATATAACTGTTGCCTTCTGAAACTTAACTAGACATCCCTTACTCATTTTGAAAGAAGCGCATTACATCTTACACTGCTAAATTAGTAATCCAAGTATACCAGTCCTCTAGCAGTCTGCAAGGACTTAGGGTAATAATGAAAAAACAGTCCTTAATTTTACTTTTTGTTTGATTGGAAAGCCAAGACATTCCATATATTATTGAGTATGAAAACAATTGCAAGAAGCTTTAGTGTACAGGATGTTTTTCTCAAAAGAAGCTCATCAGTTTATAACGTGATTTCAGTGAAGATGAATGAAGTGATTCACTCTGTGATTTAACTTTGCAGCTCCTATGCAAACCAAATGGAATAATGAATCAAGCTAGCAACAATCTCTAATACACGTATATGCACTTTGTTGTGAAAGAGTATCAGCAATATACCTTCCAAATATATCACATCAAACTGCAGGAGAAAAACTTTTTTCTTAAGAAGTGGGTACACCACAGGTAACAACACTGCCCAAATCCATGAAACACTGGTAAGTACATGAGAAGAGCCCTACAGACCTCACAATCAATCTCAATAACCATACTAAATTAAACCATACAAAAGAGTTAGGCGCACATAAACCCAAAAACACTGCCAACAATGTTCATTCCCATCTCCTCCCTTACATTCTCCTTCTTCCTCTACATTTAATCAAAAATAGAAATGTTGTCTTTCTGTATAATCCAGAATTTATTCTAATATATCCCTCTTTAGTAATTTTGATGGACTGATGAGGTTTTTTTACTAAATGATGGAAGGAATCAAAATGATTCAGTGTAACTAGCCCTGTCCCTTACACAAGCTAGAAAAGTGGTTACAATTCCAGCAGATGAGAAAGTTCTGAAAGAGCTTTTCTCTTCCTGTGCTCAGTAACAAAATGTCAGGGCAGCCAAGATCTGGAATCATTCTAGTAGACCATGTCAGCACAGGAGTGACCTGATCAATGGAGTCAGAACATGAACTGAATGAAATTAAAGGGTGGTATATGTTAGTCAGTGGAACCAGTCTCAGTCTCTTCTTCCTAAAAAGTAGGGATTTCTGGGAAGAAGGGCCATGCAAGCTTATTAACATTACGATCACTCAGAAAAGTACAGTTTCTCCCTAGAACAAATATTAACATACGTTGACATGATTTATAAAAATAACTATTTTCTATCGTATTTCTGAATACAAATATGGTAATCAAGAAATCATAATTAAACAAAAAATACATTGGCATTTTTTTCAAATAGTGTATCTGAATCTTAAACCCATAATTTAAAGATGATGTTCCTGAAGCAAGTGCATTTTGTTTCTGTTTTATGCTAAAATAAAGACTTGCTTTATTAGTGTAAATGACTAAGTTCTTTGAATTGCTTCATCAGTAAGATTAATTTATTTTCTTTTAATTAGGTCCCTGTGGCTAATATTGGCTAGTACTATTAGCATGTCCTGCACAGAAAGCGGAGCTTAGAGACTTCATACAGACTTCAGTCACATTTACATGCCCACAGCAATGGCATCAAACTGAGTTGTAGACAAGCCATAATTAATGGTATTGAATTATTAACGTCCAAATTCTTTTTGAAATAAGATGAATGTCAGTCCTTTTTAATGATACTGTGATGTGGACAAATGTCACTGAATTTAATAGAGGTAGCTGGTGCCTAAGGACACTTACCTTCTCATTAGCCCTGTTGAGGTCTAAGATCAGGGCATCAACATTCTCCTGCAAGACTGCACAAAGCTCAGACCAAGAGAATCTATCTAGGATGCCTTCTGGTTGTTTTATAAGCACACAGCCAGCTACCAACCGCTGGTACAAGCCATGGAGGAAGGTTAGCTTCTCCTGAGACAAAAGAAAATGTAACTGTTATATATGAACAGTGTTAGAATCTAAAGAGGTACATCACACTTGCAGTAATATGAGCTGCACACAACTGGGAGGAAAAAAAAACTCACCAAGCTCACTGCTAATATTTGTGGTCAAATATATTAAAGCCAGAGTAAGAATACAATTTTTACAAAACTTGTCTGGCTATACACAGCATACAAATACATAAAATTTGATCTTGCAGTGCTCATGACCAGTACCTAATACAGATGCAATTTTCAGTGCTATTAGTAAATACAATTTAATTATTCATGTTAACACTTCCAGGTACATTGAAACCGTACCCACCCCAGTATCTGCACAGCATACAGAAAAGAGCCTGACTGGCTTTGCAGCACAAACCACTGTTCAAACAACTGACACTTTAAATTCCTTCAAAAATTTCTTCAGCATGGAATATGTATAACCAAATAGCTAGACAAAACAGGCTTATGGCTTCATCAGCTAAATTTCATGAACCGCATCTCATTCATTTACAGTGACTTTAGGCAGTGGTATAATAAATTGATGTAAATTGTACATAATCTTTAGCAACAATTGCATGCAAAGGAAATTCCAGACTTCATCATTCTAGTACAGATATGCAACTTAGTAGCTTTCATTAAGAAAACAACAGAAAGCTGTACCTCAATAACCGCCAGAAACGGAGCCTTTATTCAAAGTCAATAAACCAGTGGAAAGGTTCCCACTGTTTGCCAGGGGCCCCAGTGAAGCTTTAAATCAAGAAATTGTGGATGACTAAGTTGAGGAACTATGGTCTTCCTGAGACCTTTCCATTGCACTTAGGTGCGTTTTCTCACAATTATTTAATGGTATTTTAACTTAAAAAAAAAAAAAAAAAAAAAGTAGTTCAGTTTGTTTTTACTTCATTTTTGGCAGATCTTCTATTTCCCCAAGGAAAATGCAGTGTGCCACCATCATAGCATTTTTGCTTGAGCTGTGATAAACCGAGGATGATAATTATCCATTTGGCATGAAAATAAGGGATCCCAAGACCCCAAATCAATTCACACATGTTGAATGCAACCACAGTGCTGTAGACATGCTGACTTTACAATATAACCAGGCTTCTAGTTTCCTTCACTTTAATCATTATCTGATGTGTGTATAACAATTCCAGCTGCTTCATGTGGACACTATTTAAATACCAGACTGCTAGGGAGGTGGAAAGAATGTTCCCTTTTTACTCAGTTGGCATCCAAATTTAAATTTGTGGAAGTAATGAGCTCAATATGCACAACAACAATGATAAAGAAAATCATTGCTATTGCTAATACAGAACTACTTTACTGGGGGGAAATAATAAAGCAACAAAATTAACATCTGTAAACAAATACAAGGAGAGAGAGAGAGAACAGTTCTGAGATAAGATTTTTTTTAAGCAATTCCCACTTGTAGCACACCACAATGAGCTAAAAGGTCACAAATAAGAATTTTTTAGTTTTTTTTGTCAGGCATGCAAAATTACCTCAATTCCACATTTGCTATCTATCAATTGCTATGTGAATCTGTAATTAACAACATGTGAAGATGATACTGTTGTAGGTTCCAACCGTAGAACACTCCTGTTAACTTTCAGTTTGAAAGAAAGAAAAAATGTTCATTGAGCGTATCCGTTTAAATAATTTCAGTTGTTCAAACGCTCAAAATACTGGAAGAGTTAAGATATTAGTTCCAACACAGACGGAAGCAGAAACAATATATCCTGAGATCTTGTAGATATTAAATACATTTTTAAAAATACATATCTTAAAATCATATTTTGGGGATAAATGTTAAGTCTAAAGGTAACCATCTGATGTATGTAAATGTACAAAGTAGAGATTAAATAAAGACTCTTTTTGACAGTCATCTTGTCTCTGGTAATACCTCCATATCCTTCTGGTAAGCCCTGGTAAGCTTCTGGATTTCATTTTCAGATTCTGTGGCACATACTTTCTCCTTCTCCCAGCACTGCTGTACATTCTGTAGCTCCATTTTTAAAGCTCCTATTAAAATCTCTTTGTCTGCACACTTAGTATGCAGATGATTTAACTCTTTATTGGCATCAGCCAGGTTATCCTGTGCTTCCTGTAGAACAGACACAGAACAGAAAAGTTGGTACCTTACTGCAGACCTCTGCATCTGAGGAAGTAAACATTCACATTGCCACGTGTTCAGAAGACTCCAGGCTAATCTGACTACATCTTGCCAATAATGGATTCTCAAAATTGACAACAGTCCTTTTCTGCATCTTAGAACTAGACAGCATCAGAAATCCATCTCAGAAAGTTAAAAACTCCATGGTACACTGACTTATCTTTTTGAATTCAAAATCCAGGTTATCTCCCCAAATGAGAATTCAGAAGTCATGAATGCAAATTATCCTCCGCAGAGTGAATTGGTCTTTGAGACAGTGAAAGATTTTTTTCATAAGTAAATCTTTGATCCATTACAGCCAGGTTGGTGGACAACAGAGCTACTGTGAACCACTATATTCTTTATCTGCATGGAAAAAAATAATAATTTGAGGACTCCCTTTGGAGGTTTGACCATGAATTGAAATTAATCATCAGAAATGGTCGTAAAGATCATGTTACCAATACCAAATCTCACAAGATAAAGAATTTATTAAACTATCCCTTATAAGACAAAAGATTGCTGACATATACATGCTTACCCTTCCTACAAGTACTGGACTTCCAGAACTGCTAAAGTTTGTTAAAGGTCAAAATAAAAGCATTGTTTCTTTTTCATACAACCATAGCTGCTTATATGGAAAATATAATAGTAAAGATGCTTCCAACTCATTAGACAATGACTTTTCTTCCTCTTAATGAAAATATTACAATATTAAAGCACCAGTAAGTTTCTAACAAATGTTTTCAGGGTGGATCTAGTTTTCAATCATTTATTAAATCTTATCACTCAAGATTTAAAGTGACTGTGTGCATACACAATCACTTAGTATGTACTACATACAAAGCAGCACCATCTGTGTGCAGAAAAAGCATTTTTGCTTGAAGAGTAGACGTATCTGTTGCAATAGGGTCTGCAAATAATAAAGCACCTAAGCTTTAAAAAGACCTTGTAACAGAAGCAGAAACCATAAGTGTCCTGAACATAAACTAGTTAGTAAAGAAAATTCACATCAGATGAAAGGATACGATGTTCAAGTATAAACGAATACGAAGATTTAATGAATGTTGCAGAAATATCTCTGACTAAATTGAAGTGATGAAGCAGTATATCGCCTGCAAAACAATCTGAGAAACATTGGGAGTAGAGACATTCTATTTTGGCAGTAATATAATACACTGCCAGTTGGAACATTTAAGTTTAACCATGACCTCAGGACTTCCTCACTCTCTTGGCCACTGATGTAACCAGACAGGACATTACAAAAGTGGTATGTTAGCCAAAAAAAAAAAAATCTCTTTATTCAAAAAGGTTTCTGAAATGTCTTTACTGGTATATCTTACTTTACCGGTAAAGTAATACAACTTTACCAGTAAGATATACCAGTTCCCAGGTATATCTTACTGGTATACCTACTGCACCTAATGCTTCATACATATATTGTCTGTTTTGATAAACAAAAACTAAGGATGGACATCTTTAGTAAAATCTCCGTTCACATAAACAGAGATAACGTTCTTTCCTAATTCTTAGTTTTCTTGATAAAAGTAGATGCAGTTAGTTAAGAAAAAAACTACTGAAAGTCTTCTCAATATAAAACAATACTTTGCAAATTGAAAAACAGATTTCAAATTATTTCAGAAGTGCAATCATTGAAATGTTCAGTTATGTAGACTCAGGTGGTAACCAGAATGAGATAGAATGACTTCACACAAGCTTCCAGAGTAACTAGTCTGCTCAACAGAATACAATGATTCAGAGACTTATTCAGATACGATGAAAAGATAACTTAAATCCAGATGGATACGTTTTGAAGAACTTTCAAATTTGATGTTAAGTTCATGAAACCATACCTTAAGGTCTTGACTTAAAGCATACATTTTCTCTTTGGATATCTCAAGTTCTTTTGTCATCTTTTCACACAAAGCCGTCATTTTCCCAAGCTGTAAAAAACACGGAGGTCAAAAACACTCTTACGGAAGACCTATATAATCACTTGAATATAAAGGAAGAATTTTGTATAATAAATTTGTTTTCAATTCCTTTGACAATATTTATACTCTCCACTATCTGAATAATGTGCTATTAAAAAAAAAAAAAAAAGAAGAAGAAGCCCTAAAAACTGTTTTATAGTGATTTACGATAAATAAATAGCAGTGACTAAATCCCAAACAGAGCCCATCATTAACTTTCCCATCAACTCTCAAAATATCTGACAAAAACATAGACTTTGAAGTGTGTTTAAAATGCAGTAAGTTCAAATTATGATTCGGGGAGTGGTTTGAGAAAACAAGCTTGCAAAGTCACTGGCCTTTTGCACAAAGTGTCCAGCTAAGAGAATAGTCTCTTGCTTTTTACTGAGTGCTGCCCAGCAGTCAGATACCAAGAAGCAGCAGTAATGATCCCAAGAGAGACGTGTGGACTTGTCAACTTTTTTGATTTTAGAAGCAACCACCTTAGTGCTCCATAATGACCACTAGCTTAACTTTCAGGAAAAAAAAAGATAATAACACATCGCTATAATCTTTGTTGTTGGTTACCTGATGATAAGGTTAGTTACACATTCATCTGAAATAAACCATCAAATAGATATGTACTACACTGAAGGCTACTGCTCACACCTGAACATTCAGGAACAACTCCTAAGTAAAATATCCCATTTACAAAATTTACAAATTACTCTGAATTTTTTGTTGTTGTTCAAATTCAGATCAGAAGACCTGGCAGAACCCTCAGAAATAATTATGGTAAATTGCAGACTGCAGTTGGAATATTTCCAGTCTTTTTATGGTTAGTAATGGTTTAGTAGCTGTTTCTCTCTCCCCAAGCATATTCTAGCCTCTGCACTAGAGCCTCTGCACATTCTGCACAGAAAGTCAAAAGCTTATTCTCCATCAAAAACAAAACACGCATACAACTTTCAGTCACACAAACAAACTGTATCACTTAATCTAGTCATTAACACAGTAAATTAAAGGTGACAAATTACAAGTTTACCAGTATATTTCACATGCCCACACAGGTGTACATGTATATTAATAATTCCATCAGTATGTGCAGTATTGTTGGAAATCTCACTACAAAAATAACCACTACATAATTACTCAAAACTAAACCGTTACTGCTGTGTATTAAAACATCCTATTTTTATTGCACAGTGCCCTTCATAGTCCCTTTGAGTTTTACTGTATTATTACAAACGGTTTTATTACTATACATATATAATATACAAAAAACAAAAGCAGTGTTATCTTTGGGGATGGGGTAATCAAGAAGGACAGAGCACTGCCCTTTCTGTGCACCATGAAGGTGCTCGGTGATCTCTGGCTCTGTATGACAACTTCAGGGTCAGTCACATGCAGTCCTACTGGGAAGTCTTGTGGCAGGTCATCAGTTGGTCCTGCTCTGCTTGCGATTTATTTTTCTTGACAGTTCATTCTTCTTTCTGTCAGAATACTCTCTTTGCTTTCTTAGCAGCCACCCCCTTGGTCTCCCCACTGCTGTCTCTGGCACGGTTTCACAACAAAGCACATCACTAAGCCAAAGCCTGCTGAGTCGACTTTTCAACTGTGCTGCACACCACGTGACACTCCTCCTCCCAAATAACAATTCGCTGTGGGTAATATGTTCCTAGTTACTCTGCAGCTTCCAGACTTGGGTCTCAGAAGAGTTTCATAATGACTATACACATCGGCTCTCTTATCTCACTGGGAGAGACCTAACAGTGCTTGCTGTTTACAAAAGTATAATTGTTTCCATGGTCACTTATTTTTGCGCCCACTGAACAAACTCAAAGGTCTTCCAGGAGACCATGCATTTTCCTGTAAGAGGGGCAAAGCTGATATACTTTTTTTTTTTTTTTTTTTTTTAATATTGTGAATGCCTAGCTAGACTATGCATTTATCAAAACAGAAGACAAAACCTAGAAATGAAAAACCAGTACTGGCATTTTTACAGTCTTACTACACCTTGGTCTTCTGTATTTGCCAATGTTATCCAAAGATAAGCTAATTAAAATTTTGTACAGAAAAGCTTTAACAAAGTGTAGTTAACTTCTCTCTACAGCCTTTAAAGCTACAAATTCATAAAACATTTAAACCCAAGAGGATTAATTTAATCACATTAGCAATACAAATGAGAAAATAAATGCAAGATTGTGACTTTTCAGACAGTAAAATAAAAGGTCAGTAGAACTGCATGAAAAGCTTTTCTTTTTTTTCATGGGTAAGACTCCAAAATTGAAATGTATCAATTGCCATCTTAGGTATCTTAAGGAAAGTACTGTCAAGGTACTATTTTACTTCAAAGACTGCAAAACACCATCAAAAAGTAGAGACTTCATCATAAACACACTCATCTCAGAAAATTATGCCACTTTTTAAATATACAAGGGAAATCATATTTGCATATCTGATACAAATGACTGTTGAGTCTTAAGTGGTATTTAGGAGTACTGTAGTATACACTGCCCGAACTCTTACATCTTGTCTTCTTTTAACTGAAATCCTAGATATGGAAGACCTATTTCCATGAATGATTATTGAAAATAATAAGCCCAAAAAATTAAAAAAAAAAAAAAAAGTGGGAAAAAAAAACTCTTTTCCCCGCCCCCCCAAATATAAGTGAAACTTTACCATAGGGCAAGCTTAGAGAAATAGTAGTGACAGAGGCTATTTCTTTTCGTATATGTGAAGCTGTCAGCTCAACATTCCCTCTCTTCTGACCTTTGTTACAAGCAAAGCGTATGTACTGCTGCAGGCTGAAGGCAATACATATAGAGCCAAACAGTGCAAGTGTTACCTCATTAGACGTATCTTCCAGCTTGTTCTGGTAAGCTGTCAAGGTACAACTCAAAGTCTCAAGGACAGAGAAGCTTGAAGGTTTATCTTTGTCCTTACAAGTGCCTAAAGAAAAATAGAGAATGAAAATTAAGCCCATAAAGCCACAGAGAGAAAACTACTCGCACTGGATGAGAAATATTAAAATTAGTTAGGGCTTCAGTGACAATACAAAACACTGAAGCCTTGCTTTCCACAAAAGATAAAGCTGAATAGCCATACTTTCATAGCAAATACAGCTGAAAGACATTTGTATAAAAGTTTTAATACAAGATACAGGACTGTAAATTCTGGATTACATTTTTACCTAATGTATTTGGTATGCAGTCTCATATATAATTTCTACAGTGGTCAAAACTGTGTCATTCAGTCAGACCAGCCAACATTAAAACCACACAATAACACACTTTGAAAAACACATTGCCTGAAAGTTAAGTATGTTACACTTTTCTTGACATTATTTTGCTGTTGTGACTAAGCATGCAAATTATAATGTAGTACTTCATTTACTCAAAGCTTTACTGAGCCAAAGATCACATGACTATATTATGCTTGGAGAGGTCTTAAAAACCTTTTAAATGATCTTGAATTTCATTCCAAAGGAAATAATAAAAAAAAAAAAATATTATCTGTCTGCAGAGTCCTACATAATGTTTCAATTATAAATCTTCAAGCTGATATATCCATTATATACACACTATACTTATTTATTAAACTTTTAGATAGAGACTTCTGATCTGGTTGCCTTAATTAGGGACATATGAACAAGTCTGAACATTCCAAAGCCTGTAGTACAATGTGCTAAGAAAGCAAAACAACCCTATATTGATCAAGAGGTCACAAGATGTCAGCTGATATTAAATTTCCCAGAAAAACGTACTCGTTTTTTCTGGTGTTACAGCAAAATAGCAAGTTATTGACAGATTCCTCTTCTCAGCTTTGTTTATATTAGTATGCAACTTTTATAAATCCATTTTGTAACAAATGATAACATCACCTTTTCCTCAAGCCTTAGAGATAAGAATGTACAGGGCTTTTCCCTATTACCCACTGCATGAATATTTTGAAGCGATCCTATTGTACAGAAAAAAAGAAAAAAAAAAAAAAGTACTATTCTTCTACACTTCTAGCTCCAAGAAAGCTGTTATGAGTAATGTGCAATTATCATCAGTTTTCCCAGAATGGCTCATAAAGTCAAATCAGATACTAAATACTAAGTCTTTTAATTGGGACAGTCTCAGTCCTGAATGAAATTTTGTCAGTCAGAGAAGGTGTCCTTACAGACTTCCAAGTTGTTACATTTTTATTTTTTTTATATAATTCTATGGTTAGTATTATCTAATTAGTATGACATTCTAAAAAATGAGACATCCTGTATGCCACACATAACACTATTGTTAGTGGAAAACCTGCACACACATGCAAGTTAGAAAATACTGCCAACATCCATTCTGAAAATTTAAGTTTTAAATTAATACTGCCAACATCCATTCTGAAAATTTAAGTTTTAAATTAATTACTGACTTCTTTCCCAGCCCTTCAATGCCAGAAAGCATAGAGTATGGCTGAGTACTATTCAGATTGGACACTAACTTTTCTATTCAACTTGCTGGCCGGCTGTTTCTGTCAAAGTTATGCCTAGAAAAACCAATTACAGTTTTGTAAATTTGTTTTCAGTCTCAGGAGCATAATCTGCCCTACAGCATAAAAGTGAACTTAGAAAGAATGCACGTAAAAGTGAATTTAAAAATAAGGCACATCTCTAGGACAGAATGCTGCTCTGTCTTATCAGGTACCTCCAGTGGACAGCTACATGTATTTTCCACAGGTTCTAACCATCTACAGAGTCAGGGAAAAGCAACATCTTCTCAATGGGAGTCCAGTGCCCTGACTCAAAACTCAGAGTCTTAGAACTGTCCCAGATGGCAATTTAATACACTTACAATCATTCTGAGAAAAAAATCATAAAATCTGACCTTTTGTGAGAAGTTCAGATTTTAGACATAAGTAACAGATCTGTAACACCTTACAGTACTGCCGTTTTACCATAGCTAAAGTTAAGGATGCACAGGACTCCAGGGCTGTCTTTTCAATTACAAAAGCAATTTTATTTTTTGTAGGAACACTTAGCAGTGAACCTGCACAGAAAAAAAATAAATAAATAAATAAAATAAAAATACTGTTATTCCCTACTTCTAGCTCCAAAGAAGCTGTAACATGGAGTTATCATCAATTTAAAATAATAGCCATTAAGTCAATCTAGCAGTTGTCTTCCAATCCATATTTTTCATCAAGCTGTCTAAAAAATGTATCTTCATTTCTGAAGTCCCAACCTCCAGTGCTGTCCCTAAAACATGCCTTTGAACTTAATTTACATCATGGTTGCCAAGAACAGACTTTTGCCAGTAAACTTTCCATCCTGGCATTCTTTGCCTTTGCTGCAACCTTATTTTCTAGGCAGCCCAGCTTGCCAACAGAAATACCAGATTCCACCTTCCTGCATTAGCTGAAAACAAGCCTACAGCTTTAATACTGGCCAAATGTTGTCTGTTTCCATACAGCTATGCAGGAGACATGCAACATAATCCAAACGGCACTCTCTTGCTGGAGAGGCCCTACTTAGCAACAAGGGGGAAAACAATACTTGAAGCATTTGCCCAGTATCACCTAAGAGTTTTGGGGAAAAATCTGGGGAAAATGCCAGGTTCAACATGACTCTGACAGAAGGTAAAAAGATGAGTAAACTACTCTTTCAGTCTTTCAGCTTATTCAAACAGCTAAAACTCTTATCTCTTTATACTTAATTCACAATTTTCTTTTTTTTTTTTTCAGATTACTGCAACTTTTTTTTTTCTTTTTTGCTTAAAATGAAGACAAATTTCCCTGAGCTCACATCCTACAGGTGAAAAACTGCAAAATATGACAAACTGAATATGAACAAACTGAAATCATGCAAATTGGCCAGTAACAGTAACAATGCTGTGGAATATTTATAAAGGTCACTTAAAAAGAGGAAGATGTAGATTGTGCTTCTTAGTTTGGAATCTATAAAGATTTATTTTGTTTTAATTTCTTTCAATCTGACAAATATAAAGTCTTCTTCTCTTCCTGGATAGCTCCAAAAGCACAGCAACTATCAGCACTTAAATGAAGGGTCTGGAGCCTTTATATTGACAGATTTTTAAGGCCACTTTTTTGACCACTGGAATTGAAAGTTTAAAGAAAAAAAATCAAAACAAGGAAGATTGTCCAGTCAACTGTAGCTCATGTAGCATCAATTCCCCACTTCTGCTAATTAAACTATGAAAATTTACCAATGATTTTGACTTTTACTGGCATCAAGGTGTATCCATTTCAAATAAGACATTTTTCTTGAAAAATGATATTGTTACATAATAAATTCCTAAGAGTAACACATTAAGCTGAGAGCATTAAAAATGTTAAGTTTCACACTTTAAAAGCATACTGAACATGTAGAACAAATATATTCGTCAACATCCACTTCAGTATTAAAGACTCAATCTACAGCAGTGCTAAATTTGACTTTCTTCCACAACTAAGCCTCTACAGAGACACTGAAGCTTAAAAAAAGATCCCTTTAAATAAGATCTTTGGAAGTTTACCTCAAACAACAAAAGCAAATTAATACTGAAGTTACCAAATCCCTAATAAGATAGAAACAGGTTAAAGCTGTTCTCTGTGAAGTTTATCACAAGGGAGAACAGAAAACCTACCCAAAAGACAATTACTGCTTTGGAACTGCACTTTGGCAGCAGCATCCAGCTCCCTCCAGAATTGCAGTATCCCCTCTGGGCATGTGGAACTTTTCAAGATTGAGGAAAACATACAGATTTGAAGAGCTTTTCAGTCTGACATATCTGCAGTAAACCTATAGGTATTACCCACAGGAATTACACTTACAATTACAGAATAAGACTGATACCAGCTCCCAAATAAAAGTTATATAGCCCATATGAAGAAATCAATTTATCACATACGCAAGGCTAGGCCTTTGAGAACAACAGAATTTCTAGGAAGTTCCTTTACTCTATTTTAACAGTACTAGGCCTTAAAAAAATCTTAATTTATATGTGTATCTTTCCCTAAAGATGTTATACCACCTTTTATGTCTACTGGTGCTAAACATTGCAGAAACTTGTCATCACAATTTAAATCAAATAAATTAATTTGCCCTTTAAGAAACTTTTGATCTGTTTTTGTTTTGTTTCGTTTGTTGTTGTTGTTGTTGTTGTTTCCAGTTTATTTGCTCTGTAAACTGGAAGCTTTTTGTGTCTAGCATATGACTTTCTAACAGAAATCACATGGAGAATTTTTCATATACATAGCGTTAAATGAACATTTCAAATGAGAAAAGTGTATTGTTTTCACCCTTTAAAAAAGATCACAAGCTTTTATGTTAAAATTCTGTTTGTTAGCCACAATTTCAAATGTTTATGCACGCAGCAGTTTGTTGACTGACAACTACTAACTTGCAATTCATTATAATTAGAAGAGAAAAATAATTGTATTAGATCAAATGAATGCAATGAATGCAATACAATACTAGTGCACACTCAACAGCAAAAAGTATTGTGTTATATCATGTGTCCTACACAACCTTTTTGAATATATGACCTTTAAGTTGCTGAAGGTTGCCTGAGAATTTGGCTCAGTTCAGGCAAAACATCTGTTCCCTTTGCAGGTATACTGTAAGGACTTTTTTCTCAGTTGGATTTAGAGCACAGCAAGTGAGCCCTTTTCTGACCGATCATATACACCCCAGCATTTGTAAATCAAGCTCTGGGCTGACAACAGCAGGTCCACATTCCGTCACCCTTTCTCAGCTAGGAAGGCCATTTGACTGCTGTGAGAACTGCTCTTATCATGTCATCAAATCAAAGCATGTTGAGAAGAGGGAATGCAAGAGGCATCTGCAGAATTCCCACAATGTAGTGACTTTGGAACATTGACAGATGCATCTGTCATTTTATACCTTCAACTAACCTGCTGTCCGCTGGCCTGACATAGCAAAGCTGTCCAAGAGTAACTCCAGCTCTCTCATGTTGTTTTCATACGTCTCTGTTAGAAAGACCTGGTGTTTCTTGGCCTTTATTTGACAGGAGAGACAGACAGGAGAAGAGGGGGAAAAAGAAATCCATTAAAATAGTAAACATAAGCAATACAGATCATGGTATTTTTATTGTCTTTTACATTTAGATTCATGTTATACTTTTAACACTTCTTTTCCTGAGTCAAATGAGCTAATACCACAAATAATTAACAGGGTTTCATGGAAACTTGAAACACATTTAAAATAGAAGATAAGGCTTCAGGTAATCAAAATAAAAATAAGAATTGGTCTAGAAGATCTTCTGCTTTAAAAATATCTTAATGAATGATGCTGCCCATGAAGCAATATGCAAGCAATGAAATCTATTGTTATACCCTACAAGGGCATCCAGAAAGACACCAAACTACTGGCAGACAGTCTAGAAATTCATGATTTGGCACTCTGTCAAATCCCACACCTATTCTCATTGCAAACCTGCCTACTTCAATTGTTAATATTTTCCAAGCTTGATAGTTATTTCCTCAACCTCAGAAACTTCTCCCTATGAATGGAATGTAAAGCAGCAGAGCCTTTCAGCTTCTAGCATTGAATTTTCTTAAAGAAAGCTGTTAAGTGCAGCTTATGTTCAAATTAAAACACTTTTTATATTGAGGGTAGAACGGTATTATAGCAGAGTTTTTAATCAATGCAATAATATAGACTGTATCATATAATTCTTTCAATTTATATCCAATATTAAAACTTGCAGGTTTCAAAGACTGCTATTACAGATGCTTCTGTAAATCCAGACAAGACCAACATCCTGTTGGACATACGTAGCTTTGACTTCTAAAAAGAAAAGTATAGTTTTAGATGATCATTGACAAAGTGTGTTACAACTCACAAGTTTAAAAAAAAAAAAGAGTAAACTAGATTTAAATTTTTTTCATAATTTTCTTATAACTAGGTTTATGTTCAAAGATGTCAAAGGTTATGTTCAAAGATGTTATGTTCAAACTAATTATTTTTAATTATTCAGTTTTATTCTAAATTCTAATACTTATTTGACTGATTTCCACTTCTACTTTGTTATGGACGTTTACCCTCTTTGCACTGAGAAAAATCCTACTGTTTTGTATCATATCTATAAACTATTGCTTTAATTATGCTTCACTGCACATGTAAAGACCCAGTCAATTTCTTAAGTGTGGGAAACATCCTCCCTAAGAAAACTGCTACTGCTACATACTGGTAGTGTATAACTGGCAGGCAAAAAAAAAAAAAAAAAAGAAAGACTTATTTAATTCTCTGCAGTGTTCTTCACTACTCAGTTTAAATATTTTATAAATTTGCTTTGCTCTTTCAATTTTAATTATATGTACTGTATATCAACTAATATATTATTCATGTGTGTATTTCAATGTTAGGTCCCCTGTAGCATTTACACGCCTTTCCTTGTGTGAGTTTGTACTACACTTCATAAAGAATTTCCAAACCACTTCTATATATTTAAAAATAAGAAAGTTTTAATTTTTAGTCTATAAAATTTTCTATGTAGAGAGAGATTGTATTTGCTGAAATCCAGTAAAAATAGTTTACAGGATGCAAATATAGTAAATTCATTACTGTCCTGTACTGATATAATCTCAGAGACCTCAGTTATTACAGATAAGTTAACAACATGATCAGATCATTGTAGAATAAACATTCTTTTTTATATAAAGCACTCCAGCACAGACAAAAGCAAACTAAATCTTCCCAGAAAAACCCTTTCCCATGAAAAATTCAAATGTGAGAATTCTTTTTCTCTATCCTAATCCAATTTTTTCATTTGGTTTAGTTAATTTACCACAATTTAAACAGTATATTGCAGTTTATTTAGTCTTCACTACTGTTCTGTGCTTTATTTGCTAACTGCATCCATACTCTCTAAACCAATTTCAGTCTCTGTTTTTCAACAGCAATAAAGATCAAAGCAAAATTCTTTAGACTAGCCAGTTTCTCCACACTTCTGCTGCAAAAAGAACTGTATCCTTCCTTTCTAACTCCCATTTTCAATCACTCTCTCCCATTATTAGAAATGAATACTGTGAACTACAGCGTAGGAAATCCAGCCACTGGATAAGAGTACAAAAGGGTCTGAACATATCGATCTAACTTCTTATGTCTCACTGACAGGTACCTAATAAGAATGCGTAGAGTCATAAAATCATGGAATAATTTAAACTGACAGGATCTCTGGAGGTCACCTGGACCCACTCCCCACTCAAAGCAGGGCCATGCTTGAAGTCAGGTTAGGTTGCTCAGAGCACTGTCCAGTCAAGTTTGGAGTATCCTCAAGGACAGAGATTCGACAACCCCTCCAGGCAACCTGTTCCAATAGCTCACAATCCTCACTGTGAAGTGTTTTTTGTTGTGTGTGTTTTTTGTTTTGTTTTTTTTTTCCCCTTA
Source organism: Anas platyrhynchos (assembly GCF_047663525.1). Taxonomy (NCBI): domain Eukaryota; kingdom Metazoa; phylum Chordata; class Aves; order Anseriformes; family Anatidae; genus Anas; species Anas platyrhynchos. The sequence continues at coordinate 35,043,410 of NC_092621.1, read as the reverse complement.
CAGGTAGTTAGAATTTCCCTTTCTAAAACTTCTGTTTGCTCTCATACTTGCACTGCACAAATCTAACGAGAGCATAGCTCAGTCTTCTCCAAAAGCACCCATCTGATAGTTCATGGCAGTAGCTGTAACTTCCTTAGTTTTCTTTTCTTCAAGACGAACAAACACAGAGAGCATATATAACTCTGCTTTGAAAGGGGAAATGGAGTCCACTAGAGTGTAGAAGTCAAATATAATCAGTTGCAGCTGCTGAAAGATCTCTGCCAGATCCAACTATTCGAGCAGATGAGATTACTTCTCTTCCAGCACCTCCATCCATCATCACGTTTGCGTTAGGGGATGTCATGCCTGTGTGAATACTTGTATGAACGTTCCCTAGATTACTTCAAAAGGGAAATTAGGTGACAAAGTGCTAAAGCCTTTACATAAGGATGGTTTGCTTCCCAGTCCTTATGAGGTGAAAGACCACTTGTAAAGTAAGCCTTTTGCTGACTTTTCTTCACTTCATGCTGATCAGGAGTGACCATCCTTGAGCTTGGAGGTGATCTTTGAAAATCAAAGGCAACAGAAAACCTCCAAGAACGAACAAGGACCTCCCAGGTAAATTCAAATACATAAAGAAAGCACACAAAAGGTGGAAGTGGGGACGGGTGACCTGGAAGAAATACAGAGACACTGTCAAAGCATAGAGGACTGAGCTTAGAAAAGCTAAAATCCACCTAGACTTGAATCTAGCAAGGCATAAAAAAGGCAGAAGTAAAGGTATCTTCACACAAATCCCTAGCAAAAGGAACACTGGGCAAAATGTGGGCCTGCTACTGACTGGGGAAGGAGATCTGGTGATGAGGACCCAAGAAAGGCCTTCTCGACGCCTTGTTCACCTCGGTGCACAAGACCTGCCTTCATGAATCTCAGTTCCCCGAGATCAGTTGTAAAGCCTGGACCAAGATGATTTACACTCAGTGGTGGAAGACCAGGTTAGGAAACGTTTGAACAAACTGAATGCACACATACCTGTGGGACCAGATGGCATGAGAGATGGCAAGAGCTGAGCAAGTAGGCCAATGTTATTGTCAGGCCACTTTAAACTGTCTTTGAAATACCTTGGTGATCATGGGAGGTTCCCAAGGACTGCAAGAAAGCAAAGATCACTCCTGTACTCAGAAAGGGCAGGACAGAGGATCCAGGGAACTTCAGGCAAGTTGGCCTCACACTGATCCTTGAGAAGGTGATAAATAAGTAATTCGGGAAACCATTTCCATATACATGAAGGACAAGAAGGTGATCAGTAGTACTGAACATGGACATACAAAGACGAAATCCAGCTTAACTAACCTGACAGCCTTCGACAGTGAGACAAATGTCTTCAAGGTTGAGGGGAAACGTCATGTCATTTATATTGACTTTAGTAAGTCTTTAGACATTGCCTCCCATAACATCATCATAGACAAAGTGATGAAATATTGGATAGATAACTGTACAATGAGAAAGATTTTAAACCGTCTTGTGGGGCTGTAAGCAGGCAAAGGGTTGTGAGCAGTGGCACAAAGCTGGTGTGGCTGGTATCCCAGTGGAGTCAGAAGTAGAGCTGATGCTGTCTAACATCTTCATTAATGACTGGGATGATGGTCAGAGTGCACCCTCAGCAGGTTTTCAGTAGAAAAGTGGAAGAATTGACTGAATCACCAGATGAATTTTGCTACCATTTAAAAGGCCCTGCAGCTACTGGAGAAATGGGCCAACAGGAACATTAGGAAGTGCAAGAAAAGGTTAAGTGCAAAGTCCTGCACCTGGGGAAGATGCACTTCCACATGGCAGCACAGACTGGAAACCAACTTGTGGTCAAGTGACCATGAGATAGCAATGTGTGTTCGAGGCAAAGAAGGCCACCAGTATCCTGGGCTGCACTACAAAGCCGTCACCAGCAAGTTGAGGGGAAGTGATACCTTCCCCTCTACTCAGCCCTGAGTCTGAGTAGAAAAAGACAAAGGGCCAAAGATGACACAGGGACTGGTAAAACTGTAATACAAGGAGAGGCAAAGAGAGCTGGGACTGTTTATCCTAGAGAGGAGAAGGCTCAGGTGGACTTACAATGTATGTAAGCACCTGACGAGAAGATGTGGAGAAAAGGAAGCCAGACTCCTCTGTGGCGCTCAGTCACTGGACAAGAGGCAATATACACAAACTAAACTACAAGAAATTCCATTTATATACAATAAAAAAAAAATTTACTGTGAGGATGGTCATACACTAGAACAGACTGTCCAAAGTCATTGTGTAGCTTCAGTCCTTGGAGATATTCAAAATCCAGCTGGATACAGTACTGAAAAACCTATTGTAGCTGACCTTGCTCTGAACAGGGGGTGGATTAGATGATCTCCAGTGATGCCTGCCAGCATCAGTGACTCTGCCATTCTGTGTGATTATTCTGAAAGGAAGGTACCCACAGGGAAAAATGAAAGGATAGTCTGGTTGAAGCAAATAATACTTCCACTATCATGCCTAATTTCAAAAAGCCCAAGTGCATGCATGAAAATCACTTGAGAATTTTAAATTCTCCAAACTTATATTGAGTATTTCCTATCCCTCCCAAACACAATTCTCCCCCTCCAAAATATTCAGATTGGGAGGCTAGAAACCAAATAATATGGCAGCAAAATCACACTTACTGAACTCAGAATATATGCTGGATTATAGCCCCTTTCCCAAGTCAAACCTCATATCATTAAGAAGGCTCTTAGTATTGCACAACATCTCTTGAGAACAGAAGAGGTTCTGGCAGAAGAATGTATTTCACTATATATTTACATAAACATCTAAAAACACAAGTGCGTTTTTCAAGACATTAAATAGAAGCCAAGTATTTTTTATTACAAGTATTGTAGGCTCCAACCAGGGGAAAATTCTTCCAAATGCTACAAATCTTTAAGTAAGAATAACTGGAACTATTAGGAAAACCTACTACTTGTATAAATTATTTCACCCACCAACAGAATTACAATAACCTTTCAGAGGCAGGCTATTTGCACTTATCTGGGCAACTCCCTACCACCACGGTTGCAGAGGTACTCTCATCTACAGTCTCCTATTTTGGTATCATTCCATCACCTGCTCCAGAACCAAAATTAAGTCCCATTGTTTGTTTGTTTGTTTGTTTTTGTTTGTTTTCTTTTTTGATTTATGTTGTGGTCTTTGTTTTTAGGATTTTCTAAGAGTGAACTCTGATGTTGAACAAAGTAAACATAAACCCTATTATACACGGTTCAAGAAGAGCCCATGTGACCTGATTCTGCAAATGTGTGCATATCAAGCTCAATACTACTTAAGAATAAACATGTAGGCAGGAGTCTGAGGCTCTTTCAAAAATAACTAAACAAAAACTCCAGATTATCAAACAAGGAACTGGGGTCCTGCCCTGCAATCTATTGCCATTATTCCATGAGGGATCTTCTCAGGAGCACTGCCTGTTTTATTTCCAGTTGCAGGGATTTTCTGTGTGGCTCTACTGCAAACAGACTAATTCAGTCACTTAGTGAGCAGTCCAAGTGAAATCCATTGATGTCAGAGCATGTGCCAAAGCTAGACATAGCAACACAGTCACTAAGAAGCAGCGTGTTCAGCTACTCCTTGAAAAGCATTTGGGTAAATGCTTTATAAAATAATCAGAATGCAGTGACCAAGCATGACCAAAGCAAATCAGTTACAGAACTAGCTCCAGAAGGCTGCTCCACAGTAAACAAAAAATTGGTTTTACCTGAGTGATGTTCTGTGTTGCAGGACAGTGGCACAATTTTTTTAGCAACCAAGCATGAACTATATCAAAAACAAAACAATTCCTCCAATCCCCAACAATATAGTTCTTTAGGCTACTCTTTATTTTTGTTCAAGTTAAGTAGCTATTAAATACTTCACATTTTATTTATTTTCTCGTATTAGCTAAAATTTTTGAAAGTTTGTAGAGCAGTCTTTAAAACATGCCTGGCCATGGGTAAATTAAATACAATTTCTCAAGAGATTTTGTGCCTCAGTTTTAATAACCTAATAAATAACCTAATAGTTTTAATAAGTTTTAATAACCTAATTAATAAATTCATCAAAAATGCTCAAGTTTTAAAAAGAACAATTGTAGTTTTCTAAAGAGAAGTTTGCAACAACCTTTTGGTAGAAGAGAATTTTGTAAGAGTTTCTCTTCAGGCTTTTTTGGTTGTTTAAGTCAGGTGTGTTTTTTTCAAAAATTGGCAACTTCAAAAGCACTTCTCAGATGCCTGTCTTCAAACACTGGGACATCACAGTTTGAGTGACATCTCCAGAATAACTTATGAAATTGATTTCTTTGTAGAAGATCATTTAAACATATGCTTGTCATCAATGGGATTTATCAAACTGATTGGTCTTCTTAAACTGGGACAACAACAGAAGAAGGAACACTTGAGTTAAGGCAAGTAAAACAAGAACACAAAAGAAGGTGATACAGCATTTAACAATCCTTAGCACAAAATTAATGAAGACTGGGCCTCTGTCTTCTGTGTTGCTTTTTTTGTTTGTTTGTGTTTAATTGAAACAAAAAACTGTTCACAGTTAATCTTTGCCACTGAGTACGAGATCCTATTCCACAGAATTTGTAGAACAATCATAATATTTAGGGTGTTTTATTGTCTGTTCAATAGATAGTTGAGAGACTACTACTAAACAACAACAGTTATTGCCAATGTACATGAACTAGATTCTCAAATACTCCTGTCCTGACTTTCAGCTTGCAATAACCTACAGGGCTATTACAGACAGCCTAAATATATACACCACATGACTGCATGCATGACTGGAAGGGAAAGATTTATATGCCACAAGGCAAAAGAGTCTGGGTGTAATCTATTACACTACTTATACACTAATTATACAATTATACTACTCCTGATAGTGTCTATACAAGGGGGAGGAAATGAATACACAATACATCCAGATTAAAGAAATTTACACTAAAATACACTATTCTTAATGACTGCAATTTCCTAATATACATTCTGGTGAATTGGCAAGTTCCCCAAATTTCAATATACATTTCTCATAAAATAAAGGTTCAACATCTCCCTCTTGTCTGGTACTAAGAATTAGTACTCATCCACTACTAGGTGCCAGAAATGTAAATACCCTGAGTAACTTTAAAACCTATTCAAGACACCGCTTATTCTTTCCATGGGGCAGGAATACAGCTGGGACTGTTTCAATTTAAAACAAGATCTGAATCACAATGGCCATTCTTCCAAATTCCTGTTCTTCAAGCTAAAATTTTTAAAAACCCTAGCTGGAAATAATGACAAGCTTGAGACCAATTTCCTCAGTAAAAACACAATGGAAATCTTGAGAGCCTGCTCATGCTGAACACTCATAAGCAGTTTTGTTTGATACCAACAGATTCTATCACATTTGATCCATGCAAATTTCTGGCAAACTTCTGCCACATGCTGATATTTAAAATTAAAAGCAGTGTAACTACTTTACTATACATTCAACTGAGCCATAAAAAAAAAAAAAATGTTCTTTTTGATATAAAAAGTTTCCAAAGAATGTATTTGGTCCCTTCGTTAAGTCTGTTTCTCTAAAAACAAACAGCCTTCACTGGTTTGATTATATTTCCCAAAACATTTTACAAACAAAAATGTTAACCTGTATTATAGCAGTATAGTGAGAAACAAATATAAGATTATGAGACTGGAGTGGAAAGGACAGGATGTCTAACGGTAGTATAAAACATAGGAAAGTAATGAACAGATCAAGACAGCAGGATCGGAAAATGAAGGGATGAGAACACATTTCAACACAATTTTAGTATGTGTCTGATAATGTGAATGCATGTGAAATGCTATCTACATGTATACTCAGTTTTTGCTAGAGACTTCTGCTTTTACATTTCTGGGAAAAAAAAAAAAAAAAAAAAAAAAAGTTGCCCAGACTGAATAAACAAGACCACACACAGCCACTCCTGCTTCTCAAACAAATACAGCAAGTCTTCAGGAAAAATACAAAGCCATCCAAGGTGATAAAAACCTAAACCCAGAGGGAACCATTAATGCAACTCCACAGAAAATGAGTGTTTTTATTACCTGTTCAAGACAGTCCTCTGGTTTGAAATCACTCCTTTGTAAAAATTAAAACAACCAGCTCTATGAACAAGACCCTTCTTTTAACCAAGACAATCTATTCTACTTTTTACCTTTCTATAATGTTCATTTTGAATACACTATTTAATAATTTTGCCATTACCAGAAACCTTAAATAAAACTAGAATTTTGTCCTGAATTTTTGTCTAATACAGCATAAATTTTACTACATAAAACACAAAAAGGAAAACTTGTATCACAGAGACAGCTAAGAAGTCTCTAATGTTCACAGTAGAAATATGTGATATTGAACATATATTTCATATGAATGCATACTAATCATTATTGACAGTAGTAAAGGGAGACAGTTGCTTTTCTAACTTCTTACTCCTTTGGTGCCATGTAAGATGACTTTTCCAGGTTGACTAGGCCAGCAAATGTCTGTTAATACACTTCTTCTTGCAGGGAAGAAGCTGTGATTCTCCCAGAAGGAAGAAGGGTTTTTTAATTTGTTTATCATTTATTGGTTACCAATCTGCATGAGAACTGAATGTTAAGCCAATGTATGGAATAATTCCAAAATAAAAAGTAAGATTAATCATTTGGCATGAATCAATTGAAACTAGTAATCAGCTCTATGACAAAACCTAAATTCACTGAAGAGGTGAATGCTTTGCCATTCATACACACTAATTTTGTAGTTACTGGAAGAATGGCCAATCAATGTAATTTTGAAATGATAATCCAAATACACTAAAACATTGGCAAGAGCAAAGACTGACATACAAAAGATCTATCATCTGTCAGAGGACAGTGTCATCTGATGCCAGTTACTTAAAACGGATTTCAGTTATAAATGCACACTACAGATCTCTATGAACTAATTCCTGTCTGAACTAAAGCGCATACAATTTTTACAGAAATCACACCCAATACTGACTTTAACATTCATGATGGATAACCCTTCAGCAATTTCACTCCAAAAGGCAGTTACACTTACAGGTTTCTTCTCCAATTCAGTTCTTACTTACAATTTTCACCTATTTGATTATCCATAGTCAAGGAAACTATAATTCAAGTCTACTTGTTCATGTTTTTATTTACAGACTGTGAACATGTAACCTTTTAAAATATCTTTGGTTTTCATATAAGCTGAACAGACGACAGCAGTAAGTCTGCAGATCCTCTCTGCTGCAGGCCTCTGCTCCTGTTCACTGCTGCTGTAACTGCCAGCAGCAGGGAATTGACTGCATTTACATTAACTCACAGCTCCAGGAGATGGAAAAGGAAGAAATTTGCAGCCCAGTATTAAAAAAAAGTTTACATTGGATTGCAAATGCTACACAGTTGAAAGAGAGAAGGTTTTATAGATAATGCCTAAGATAAGTGTTTTGTCCCTGCTGCTATGCAACAGGATGGGAAAATCGTTATTCAGACTTGGGGTGAGTAGAAACAGAGGGAAGGCCCCAGTTGGTCACATAAAAAAGAAAGATTTCAGAAAGTAACACAGTAAAATACATCCCACATGCCAAATCCACATCAAAGGAAAAAAAAAAAATCCCCTCTGCTTTGTCACCTTCAAACAAGCATATTTATAGTCAAATTTTGCAGTAAAAACAAGATGTGTGAAATAAATGTGTGTACATACAATGGTACCTAATGAAGCTTGTATATGAAAAAGGGCTAGGTACAAAGATATAATATTCCCTACAAGGAACCATAATCTGTTTCTACAAATTGCTGCCTTCTCTAGGAATGTAAACACAAGTTAAATTCGTATAGCTACTCTTTTAAAATAGCTGTTTTCTGCAAAAGCTCTTCAGTTAAATACACAGCAGAACACTTGGGGTACATTTTCAATTTAGCTTCTCCAGTGTATTAGCTACATTTATTCATGTTTTACAAAAAAAAAAAAAAAAAGTAAAAGTAATATGAGCAAGATTAGAGTAACAATGGAGTTCTTGCACTGCTCAGCAAAGCAAATGCATTTTTACAGTATGTTGAAAAACCCCTAAGAAACAAGTGCCACAGGCCTTTTGTCTTACCATTGCAAGTTCCTCTTGTAATTCTCTGCGAGTTTTTTCATTATCCTGTAGTCTCTCAGAGAGATCTTTAATTACCTTTTTCTTTTCCTCAATCTTCTCATTCATTTGCTTGTTTGTGGAGAAATACTCTCTTTTTAATCTGGAAAGTTTCAGCATTAGAACATTTATTAATCAAAAATACTTTTGTGAACGACACTATATACTTTTAAATATAATCAACAGATGTGGCACATATGATGTTTACACATTGTAAGGCTTCTGAAGCCACACACTATTCTTTCAACTGAAAAAGTCCTACTTTTTTTTTTTCAGGGAAGTTTTTTCAATTACTACTGTTTCTACTAAGCTTCCAGCCATAACTTTACTTGATCATTTTGATATGGACTCCAAACTACACGTAATAAACATGATTCATCAAAATTTAATTAGCACGGTAGCCCTCTTCAGAAACACCATGCCAAGTCTTGCTTAATCAACAAGTTTGTTTTCATGTAAAAACCTCACTTCTAATGTTTCCACATTCCTGACTATATTCTACTCAGAATGGCATGACTTTAGATTTTTCCACCAGCAGATTCATCCAAAGCTTTAAAACGTTCTTCTGCTAGAACTGTCCTTCCCGGTACTCATGAAAACAAACATACAAACAGATTGTGGCATGGCTAAGCAGGCAGCTCGTAAGAGCTGCAAGGCCAAACAACATGCAGGAGACAGAAGCAGGAATACAAATGCAAGGAGGAATTTAGAAAGATTGCTTACGCATGTGTGCAAGGTGTCAGAAGAGCCAAAGCTCACTTGGAACTTACGTTTGTAGAGGATGACAAGGAGAAAAAGAGATTTTACCATTGCATTGTGGTAGGAAAGGAAACATGCCTGTCCACAGGGTTCAAACAACTGCTAGCAGCAGATGAGGATTGAGTCCGGGATTACTTGTGAGAACTGAACACATAGAAATTGAAGACATCAGCACATCTACATTCAGATGTGTTGACAGAGCTGGCCAGTGTCATAGTTAGGCTTCTCATCATTACCCTTGAAAGGTCATGGAGATCAGGGAGGTCAGGGAGGTCCCTGGCAACTGGAGAAAGGCAAGTATCACACCTCTACTCAGATAAGTGCAAAAGAACCAGCCATGAAACTACAGACCAGTTAGCCTCACATGTAAAAGGAAGATCACAGACCAATTCCTCCCGAAACAAATTTCTGGGCTCATGAAAGAGAAAAAGATGACCAGGAATCAGTCACTGAGGATTTACCATGGTCAAATCATGTCTGACCAATCCAGTTACATTCCGTAATAGAACAAATTGAGTTGTTTACAAAAGGAGAATAGTGGATGATGTTTAACTCAACTCTAGCAAAACTTTTGACACTGCCTCATAGTATTTTTATAGCCAAATTAGGAATTCATAGTCTAGACACACAGACTGCCACATAGATTAAAAATAAAAATAAAAAAGGTTAGATAGTAGTGGCTGGTAACTACTGTTGGATACTGTAGGAGTGTATACTACAGTCTGTTTAACATCTTCATCAATCACGTGGATTAGGCCAAGAGTGCCACTTCATCAATTTTGCAGATAACACTGAACTCGGCTGGGGGGACACAACACAACAAAACTGATACACTAGGAAGAACCTATACAGGCAGGAGGAGCACAACAACATGAAGCTTCTGAAATTCAACAGTAGCACATGGAAGTTCAGAGTTTGGGACAGAAGAGCCCCCGTGAAGCAATGTGGCTGATAACCAGTTTGGGAGCAGCTCTGCCCAAAAAGACCTGTCAGACAGCAAGCTAGCCACAAATCAGCAGCATAGCATTTTAGTAGAGAACTAATAGCAGCACAAGAAAAAAAGTTAATAATAAACTGGAATGAGCTCCAATGAATACCACCAGAATGATCAGGGGCTGGAGAACATGCCATGTAAGAACTGAGGGAACTTGATATATTCATCCTGGAGAAAAGATGACTTCAGGGTGCATAACAGACCCCTACAATATCTTTAGGTTATCAAGAAGACTGAGACATTACAGTCTCATCACTGTAATGTATGGCTGGAGGTCAAGAGACAGCAGTCACAAATTGCATCAGAAAAGGTTCATAGGAGAAAGTAGGAGAAACTTTTTTCTACCATAATGGCAGTCAAGAAATGTAGCAGACTCCCAGAAAGCTTGTGCAATCTCCATTCTTGGAGGTGTTCAAGACTTTACTGGTTGAAGCCCTTAACAACCTGATTTCATATCTGATCCTGATTTGAGAAGAAGGTTGAAGTAAAGATCTTCTATGATGCCTTCCAATCTGAATTATTCTGTGACATAACAGCGGCAACAACAAGGTGTCTCTCTTCCTTGTCTTTCCTCCCACCACTTCAGTCTCATTAGAATTTTAAGTAATCCAAAAGGCCCTAAATTCTTCCAAATTTTAAAGTTTTGAATAAATATCGTCACTTCCTGGCTTTGACTTATTTCTTACATACGTCCTATAGACTTATCTCTTATATAAAGATATAACATATATTTTAGCTAAATGAATACTTAATAAGTCCTCCTAATACCTATGTGCTTCTGCTTCAGCCTGGCTGATTTTTTTTTTTCTTTTAGCTGTAGATGTTTACTTTTTATCCTTAAAGATGGCATTTGTCTATTTCAGTCCTCCAAAGTCACTCCTACTCTCATAGCTTTCAGAAACACAGTAAGAGAAGTTCCAATTTATTCTATGTCATGCCCTCACTCTTCAAGAAAAGTAAATTCACACAGAGAGCCAGATCCCTTGTTGCTTCCAATTTACATAGTGCTACTGGGTTCAGAGCTAATTAATAAATTATGCAACCCAGAAAAGTCTGTTTGCTTGGGATCAGTTACTACAAACATCTTTTTCTGAGAAAATAATTTCTCACAGTTTTAGATAGCTTCCAACTTTGGTATCATTTATTACACATCAAGTCCAACTAAAAAAATTTCAAGTGTTCTATCACAATAAATGAAAGTAGCCAACACTTTCCAACATGTAAGACTTCAAGACAATCTTGTGGGACTCCTCCAGAAAAAGGGAAAATACATTAGGATGCCAAACTATGGCTTAAAATAAAATGTCAAGCTCCTGATGTTGTCATTAGTCCAAGGACCACAACCCTCAAAGGTAAGTAGATCAGAAGTTCTAATGATGGGATCCAGTGAAAGCAATCACTGATACTCATCAGTTTAACTGATACTTGTTTGCCTCAAAACATAAAAAAGGCAGGAGACAAAAGAGGCAGTACATGCCCACTGCATGCAAGTATCCAAAGCATACTAGTATACTGGTCCACCTGAGACCATCAGGTGGATGCCTGTTCTTTAAGCTCTGTTGACACAACCACCAAGTGTTACACTGTGCTGGCTTCCACGGAAAGGTTTGCATTGTCTAAAATCATGGAAAATCTTCTCAGTAGGCAGAAGCTGCTAGAAATAATTGCTTGAATCAACAAATAATTGAAAGTAGTTAAAGTACTGTCTGGATATTATACAAAGTTTATACTGATATCCAATTAACTAACAAAGCCAATGCCTTATGCATGTATGAACTGCTCATACAATTCAAGGGCAACGTTTTGAGCTTACACAGAAAAAAAAATAATAATAATAAAATAGTTCCAAAAGTTTCTAGACGGAAGGAGTAACTGCTACCTAGAGAGTGTTGGAAGACTAACGGTTCCGTGATTCATTACAGAAAGTCATACCATGTTGACAAGACATTAGAAGTTTTTCTAGGCTGAACACTACTCCAGCTTCACTGACATTAGCCAAGAAACCCCCCAAATTCATCTGTTTCATTTGATGATGCTGATTTTGTCTGCTCTAGCTGTAAATACAAATATGGACCTTGGAAAATCTGACCTTGGAATATTGGACCTTGGAAGGACTGAAGAAACAGTCCAAGAATGAGTGGGGTAGATAAGATATTATCTGTGAATTTATCTGTGAAAAAATGAATTATCCATATTTTCTGGACCACTTGAATATGGCAACCTACCAGAAGATAAAAAATGAATCATATTCTGTATAAGAACAAGAAGTTACATACATGAAGAACACATGAAATGCAAATTGCCTCTTATGTAAAGCCAGTGATCCAACAATCTTCAAGTAAGGCTGTTTTGAGCACAAAAGAACTTTTTAAATTAAAAAAAAAAAAAGTCATTTCACTGATGCAGGCTCTCTACTTCAAGGAAACACAAATAACTTAGTTAAGTTTAAAGCCATTTATGTTGCTAATACAGATTCATGTTCAAAGCAAGAACCACCAGGCAGGATGTTCTTTTTGGACCACAGAGACTCTCAAAATGTATTCAGTCAGTTTCCCAGCTGTTAAGACTGCAATCACGAAGAATCGTAATGTATTTCACAAATTGTCACAACTTTTTTTACATGAAAATTATTTCATTTTCTTAGGGAAGAAAAAAAAAAAAGATTTATTTCTTTTAATATGACTCTGGTTTACCTAAATGCATAATCTCACATTCAGACTTATTTTGTCCTTATTTTTATGAATAATAACACAGCAGATGTTTCAAATGTTACTAAAAACAGCTCTGTAACCATGTACATAGTAAGGATGAATTCAGTGCTCAAAGGTCCACAAAATTCCTTACCTGTACAAAATCCAGTTTCTTCTGTTTTCTGCTATTGTTTGTTTAAGTCAACATAAATACCTATGTGTACAGACCCATATAATCCTAGAGTGAAGGAAGTTCCACTTCTGCCTTTCTCTTACACATTCTAGCAGCTTCAATCTCCTTCCACGACCCCACTGTGCACCACCAACTTTAAGTCCTCTTAAACCTCTTCCTTCCCTAAACTTCACCTATTACTGTCCTTCACTTTACTTAATATTTTGCTTAGTTATCTGCCTTCCAACACCATTCTTTTGGTTGACAGTTTCTTACCCCACTATATACTTGATTCAGCCAAAGAAGACAATACAGAACTATGAATCCTCCTATCTGCCTGGGGAACGAAACAAAGCCATTTTTCCAAAAACTACCTGTTACCAGACAAAACAGATTATGCTAAGTGGGACAGGAATTCCAGGTAATTTTGTCAGTCTGGTAATGATGAAGCAGCAAGGGAAGTCCAAAAGCAATCAAAAGGGACTTTAGAGCTTTGGGGCGACTACTTAAAGGATCAGGGGTACAGGTTGTGTTTGCCTCTGTCCTTCCAATAGGGGGGACCGATGCTGACAAGTGGGCTCACCACATTAACATGCGGCTTCGGGACTGGTGCAACCGGCAGAACTTTGATCGGGTTCTTTGATCACAGGGAAGGTCTAAGTGACACTGGGCCTGCTGGCACCAGATGGGATGCACCTCTCTCAGAGAGGGGTAAGGATTTTTGCTCAGGAGTTGGCAGAGCTGATAGATAGGACTTTAAGCTAGAGTTGAATGGAGAAGTGGATAAAACCAGGCATGCTGGTGATGAGCTAAGGGATGGTGTGCTAGAATCAGAGGGACTGTGTGCCTGTGAGGTCCTTTGGTCAGCTCCACAAGATGCTACGTGTAGGGAGATGCATTTGAAGTGCTTCTACACAAATGCACGACGTATGAGGAATAAAATGGATGAGCTAGAAGTCTTGGCCCCGTCCCACAGCTACAACATCATTGGCATAAGCGAAACCTGATGGGATGAGTCTTGTGGCTGGTGCGCTGCAATAGATGGTTACAGGCTCTTCAGGAGGAACAGGCAGGGTAGGCGAGGTGGAGACGAATGTGAAGCATGAGCCGGACTGCCTGGAACTTCAAGTTGGCAATGGCAAAGCTGAGAGCTTCTGGGTAAGGATTAAGGGATGAACAAATAAAGGGGATGTCATTGTGGGAGTCTATTACAGACCACCTGGCCAGGACGACAATGCCAATGAATTATTCTTTGCAGAACTAAGAAATGCCTCGAGATCAACTGCCCTTGTCCTTATGGGGGATTTCAGCTTGCCAGACATCAACTGGTGATGATGCCACATGGCTGACATGAGCAGGTCCAGGAGGCTCATAAAGCACCTCGATGAAAACTTCTTGGTGCAGGTACTAAGGGAGCCAATTAGGAAAGGTGCCCGGCTAGATCTGTTGCTGGAGAACTGAGAGGGTCTTGTGGGAGACATGGCAAGTGGCGGCCATCTCAGTCATAGTGACCATAAAGTGGTTGAGTTTAGAATTTATGGTGACAGAAGGAAAACTGCCACCAAAACTTCAGGCCTGGATATGGGAAAAGCAGACTTCAGGCTGCTCAGGGAACTAGTCAGCAAGGTCCCCTGGGAAACTGCTTTTGAAGGCACTGGCATCCATCAGTGCTGGTCAGTCTTTAAGCACTGCCTCCTAAAAGCACAAGATCAGGCGATTCCAAAATACCAGAAGGCAGGCAGGCAAGGCAGAAGGCCAGCCTGGCTGACCAGGGATCTTCTACTGGAGCTTAGGCAGAAAAAGAAAGTGTACGGCTGCTGAAAGGAGGGTGAGGCGACATGGAAGGAATACAGGGATGCTGTTCGTGTTCATAGGTAGGAAATTCATGTGGCCAAAGCCCAAGTACAGTTAAAGCTCGCCAGATCTCTAGGAGACAATAAAAAGTTTTTTTGTTTTTTTGTTTTTTTTTTTTAATATGTGAATAGAAAAAGGAGGACCAAAGAAAACATAGGTCTACTACTTGATGAGGAAGGTCACCTCACAGACAAGGAAACAGGCAGAGCAGAGACGTTTAATGACTTCTTTGCCTCCATCTTCAATGCTGATGATGGGCTTCAGGACCCTGGGTGCCCTGAGCTGGAGGACCATGATGGTGGGAATGATAAACTCCCAGCTGACCCTGAACATGTGCCGGAATTGTTGCTCCAGTTGGATCCATTTAAGTCCATGGATCCAGACGGGATTCATCCCAGGGTGCTTAAAGAGGTGGCTGATGCCACTGTGGGACTTCTCTCAATTATTTTTCAATGGTCATGGGAATCCAGAGAGGTCCCAGTAGACTGGAAGCTGGCAAATGTTGTGCCAATTTTCAAGAAGTGCAACAAAGAAGAGCCTGACACCTACTGGCCTGTCAGTCTCACATCAGTGCCTGGTAAAATTATGGAGAAAATGATTCTTGAAGTTATTGCAGCACACCTGGGAGGCAATGCAGTCATTGGTCCCAGCCAACATGGGTTCATGAGGAGTAGGTCCTGCCTAACAAATTTTATCTCCTTTTATGATAAGATCACCCATCTAGTCAACCAAGGGAAATGAGCTGACGTGATCTTTTTGCTTTCAGCAAGCCTTTTGACACAGTTTCTCATTGGATCCTACTGGACAAAATGTCCAGCATACAACTTCATAAAAGCAGCATGTGATGGTTGAGCAATTGGCTGATGGGCAGGGCTCAAAGGGTTGTGGTAAATGGGGCCACATGAAGCTGGCAGATGGTCACTAGTGGGGTCCCTCAAGGCTCCATTTTAGAGCCAGTCCTCTTCAATGTGTTTATAAATGATTAGGATGTAGGACTAGAAGGTGTTCTGAGCAAATTTGCTAACACCAAACTTGGAGGAGTTGTGGACTCCGCTGAGGATGGAAAGGCCTTGCAGAGGGCTCTGGGCAGACTGAAGAGATGGGTGATCACCAAGCACATGAAGTTTAACAAGAGCAAGTGCCAGGTCCTGCACTAGGAACAGGGCAACCCTGGCTATCAGTACAGACTCGGCAACGAGACGCTGGAAAGCAGCCCTGCAGAGAGGGAACTGGGGGTTCTGGTTGACAGCCAGCTGAATATGAGCTGGCAGTGTGCCCTGGCAGCCAGGAGGGCCAACCGTATCTTGGGGTGCATCAAGCACGGCACTGCTAGTCCGTCAAGGGAAGTGATGGTCTCACTCTATTCCGTGCTGGTCCGGCCTCACCTTGAGTACTGTGTGCAGTTCTGGGCACCACAGTACAAAAAGGACATGAAACTGTTGGAAAGTGTCCAGAGGAGGGTTACAAAGATGGTGAAGGGCCTAGAGGGGAAGATGTATGAGGAACGGCTGAGGTCACCTGGTGGCTCAGCCTGGACAAGGGGAGACTAAAGGAAGACCTTATCACGTTCTACAGCTTCCTCTCGAGGGGGAGTGGAGGGGAAGGTGCTGATCTCTTCTCTTTAGCGACCAGCAATAGGACCCGAGGGAATGGTGTTAAGCTGTAACTGGGGAAGTTCAGATTGGATATCAGGAAAAGGTTCTTCACTGAGAGGGTGGTTGCACACTGGAACGGGCTCCCCAGGGATGTAGTCACGGCACCAAACCTGTCAGAGTTTAAGAAGCATTTGGACTGTGCACTTAATCTGAATTTTTGGGTACACGGGTACACCTGTGTGGAGCCAGGAGTTGGACTCAATGAACCTTATGGGTCCTTTCCAACTTGGGATATTCTATGATTGTCTACTCTCACACACTTCACACCTTTTCCTGTCATCTTCTTACTATGCCAAAACTTTCCACGTGAATTCAAAACCTGTAAATGAAGACTACTCACTATAAACAAACAACTTCAAGACAGAAATCTTAAAGATTCATCTAGCTCCACAAGGTCAATCATTTTCATAATAATTCAAGTGTATAGTGAAAAAAATCTGCGAAAAGCCTGTCATGTATGTTTTCCTACACCTCTCCCACACACTGCAGGAGACAGAACCCTACTATAACTACCATTTTCAGTATTTTGCTTTGACAAATAATCTGCATAACAGATTGTTTATTTTCTCCACCTTCCCACGATACGTATGCTCCCAGTATGAACCCATTATTAACAGACTGCCAGGTACTTAGCCTTGGTTTGGCAAAGCGCATAGGATGGGTTTGTTTTCTACTGACAGAATACTATAGATAATGTAAACTGTAAGTGCTACTCAAGCTGCCTACTGCCATTTTGCAGTAAATTTAGAAGATAACTTACATACTGAGTTTTTCCAGGTTCTCTTGGGCATTCTGTTTTTCTCTCTCATATGCATTTTCTACCTCTTTGAACTCCTTCCTGATCATTTCTAAATCCGAAAGAGTTTCTGCTTGACTGACTTTTTCTACCTGCAAAGCTCCTTCAAGGTCTCGAATTCTTAGCTGCAAAGTGATAAAAACAAACAAACAAACAAACAAACAATGAAAGCAATGTTCAGACAATGTAGACAATTATATTCTATTAATTCTATATTAATGCATTTATAGAAAAAGCACTGAAAATACACAAAAGTGTATCAATACAAACAGTCCAAACAGAAACAAACACATAAGCTGAGGAAAAGTGCCTTTTAAAGTCCTTCAGTAGCGTCTGAGTATTTTGTCTTTTAGGCTTTAGGTACGGTTTTCAGAGAAATTCTGTTTTTTAAGTTAGATGCATGGAAGCGGGGGAATAACAGCAAAGGCTACACTTCTCAGCACAAAACACACTTGTAAAGTCCACGTACATGAACATGGAACAAAACCTTACCAGTCATTAACTCATAAAAGAGAAGTTCCTAACTTTAAGGAATGTTGCCCTCCCAGTTCCTTTGAAGATGGTAAAGTAGGGAAAGTAAACGAAGAAAATTGAATACCTCCTTTTTAGCACATTAATCATCACTTTAAAAAAAAAAAAAAAGTGCCTGTTGAGATCATGAGACTAGGAAAATAACTATCTCAGGAATGGCAGTACTTATTTTTGTTACTCAGAAAATAAAAAAAAAAAAAAATATTTTTGTCTTTTTTTTTTAAGATTTTTTTTTTTAAGAAGTGGGTTTTGGAGTTTTTTTAATACATTGTAAAGGGTGTGAAGGTATAAGATTACTGAAGAATTGCTATTTAAATTTTTCTTGTTTGCTTTTTAAAATAAGCCATAACTTTCTTACTTGGTCATACCCCATATCATTTAAAGATTTAATATTCAAGTATATATATGCTACTTTTCCTCATACAATTAACCTTTCCTGGTAATTGCTGATACTATAATTTTGTTTGAAGCTGAAATCTACTCTGAAAAATCATATTTGGAACAGCAGTTTCAGGGTGCATTGATTATCCCATTCCTAAAGAAGTTAGATGTAGCCACTGGGTGTTCTAGTAAGCATCCATCAAAAAGATATAAGGCAGGATATTTAACTAGTATTATGGTGTTTAACTCCAGTGAAATATTTCCTTTTCCCACACTGTTTAAATGCTAGGAAAAATTATTCTCTCAAACTTACAAATGTAACTAAAATATTAATATAAAAAATGATGGTCCCTCAAAAATAGGGATGTTTCTATTCTTCTCTTTATGTATCAGTTATTATAGTTTTGACACAGTACAAAAAATATATATTTAATGTTCTTGTTGAGTAAAGTAAGTGGTCTTATCATTTTGGGAAGATTTTTTCTTTACATCTTTATCAACTCTTTTACTGTACACTTCCACAAAGTATTTAACAAACAGCTTACCTGGATGATTTCTGAATTGAACTTGGATTCCAAATGCGCTGCTCTCTCTGCTTCAGTGTTTTCTTCCAATTTCTTTATTCTCACTGTAGCTGCCTAGAAATACAGTTTGAAGAAATTTAAGTCCATACAGTAAATAGCACACAAAGATTATTCTGTTCATTCAGTATATTAGGACTCTGTATACCAACCTGGTAGATCTGAACTTGGAACTTGTACTTGGAAATGTGATATATCGAGAAATGATGTAAGAACTGTGATGTACCAAGAAATACATATCCAGATAATAATTTGCTATTTTAGGCATGTAAAAAATGTTTTCTGTTTAGTTAAAGAAATTAACATAACACTATGTTATTGCTGCATTGTTTTAGAATGAACAAAACTGTGGCTGAAATGAGAAAGTAAAAACATTAAACTTAAATGTTCTACTCGTTACCTTGCTATTTGTTTGTTCATCAAGGTTGTCACCTGAGGTAACACAACCCCATCCTATATGTTTCAAAATACAATGAGTATTTATCAACAGAGTACCTGCAATTTCAGTATTAAGACAGACAAAGCATCAAGAATATAGAGAATTCCTTAAACAAATATTGGTTTTGGCACGCAATTTCCAATTAATGTGACAAAAATAGGGCTTTGCAGCTCTAGACTTGTCAGTTTCTCTGCATCAAAAATTCCAGTCTGTAATGCTTCAAAGAACTAACTTCGTATTCTTTATTGTGTTCCCTGACCTATAACTATTTTATGTTTTAGTCTAGCAGACAGTATGCGTATGATCTTTTACCAAATATCTAAATTAGTCAGTTAGCACATGTCATTATACAAAAGAAAATACAGATGTAAGCATAGTTTAAGCAATATGTCTGAATTAGACTTGTGAATCTTTCATGCCCATTCTTTCAAAATTGAGAAAAGCAGAAGAATGCAAATAACTATGCTAAAAATCTACTGTGAAATTTGGATTGGCCACCAAAAGTTCAAACGGTAGGTTTGAACTTCAAGTCTTCAAGTGTTTCAAGCTGAAGAAAAATCGTCCAAGTTACATTAAACACAAAAGTGATCACCAGACACATACATACAGATAAAGGTCTGAACAGAGTTTCATCTGGAAAAATACTTTTATCAAAAGCAGTAACCAAAGATCTGATACAACAGGAACTTGCATGTAAATTTAACTACATTGTTTTCTATCAATAAAATCTTTTCACTGTGATGGATGACTGAATTGAGAAGAAAAATATATCCCAAATTGTCTCTTGGTTTCAAGTTAAATTAGGAAGACCAAGAAAAAGGAATTAATATCAAGAAGCCATTTAACATGAGCACATTTCAGGTTACACAAATACTATCAAAGTTATTGATTTTGGAAATGTAAAATAAAGTAATAAGCATGTGAGACTGCATCTTGATTCCAAACATTTAAGAGGAGAAACATTAACAGATGTTAAAACAAAAGTTCTTGGCAATAAACTGAAACTTCATTTGTATAATCACATACACACAAAAAAAAAAGGAAAGATTTTTAAAACTGATGTCCATAGAAGGCCTATTAAAAAGAAAAGCAGCAACAGCACAGAGCTTACCAAACCTACTCCACAGTAAGATCTATCAGAAGGTTTAGACTTTTTGTCTTCTCGGGAATTTTATCTGCTTACCATAATTATTAAATAAATATGTAAGTCCACAAATCCTGCACAAACACTCCCCCTGTACTTCTGTTTTTCTAAGACTATTCTCAGAAACAATTTGGTTTAGACTCTTAACAACCTCATTCTTTCCACACATCAGCTCTTGCTCCCCTTTAGCCTTAATGCAGAACTAGCAAACTACCTCCTGGATCAGTTTGGAAGGACTCCCTTAGCATTCTCCAACAGATCAACATCTATCAACAGAATGGTTTTACTAAAGAATACTGCCACCCTAGTAAAAGTAGTCAGTAAACAATATATATAAGTGAGGTGGATTTCATTTCTTCAGTAGTAACTCACAAAAAGTCAATCTTTGATTAGAAGAGTATAGGGAAGAGCAAGATAGGTACTTATCACAACATTTAGCATGAGAAGTAAAATTATTTTAAAAAATTAAGAAGTAAAAACTTCACTGGGAACATTTCATGACATACACTCAAGGGCAAAAATGTTCTATTTATATATCAAAGGGTTAATTGACTTTCACAAATAGAGGCCCCCTAGGACAATGAGATTTCATCAGTCCCAAGAACAAAAGTGGAAACAGAGAGAACAAATAACAGCTTGATTGAGGGCATCTGCAAGAATGCAAAACTGGAGCAACCCTCATCTCCAAAACAGATCGCATATGTATCAGTTCTTGGTATAGTTCTTTAAAACTAGAGCACACTTCTTTAAGCTGACATGACAGACACTAACTGCAAGGGAAAAGTAAAAATCCAAAGGAAACAAACTGTCAAAAAATACAGAACTTCAGTGCTAAAAAATGTGAAACAATGAAGAAAGAGAGGCTGGAGCAATCATACACCTTAAGAAGTACCAACACATCACTCTTTTACTCTTTGAATTAAGAGCAAATCCATTTAAAAAGACATGTTTGCAGATGGTTCATTTGCTTGAACCATCACAGTTACTGAAGAATTAACTTGCATAACTAGCAAGCCTAAAAAGGGAAGTACTGGGAAAACTACTTTTTCATCTACAGAGATTCTTAATAATCTCTGGAACGTGACAAACAGGCTTCTAATTAGAGCTTGGAACAAAAGACAACATGTCTAGGCTGTAGTTAAGAGGTATGAATCCTAGACACCAATCAAAGACGACCAAATGCACATTGGATACATTGGCATGTATCCAATGGAAAGCATTCAAAAGATACTCAAGACAGTGAATACAGGAATATTATATTATATAATAGGAATCAAAAATAGGTGGGAAAATAATAGAATCTTACAGATAATCTCCCCATATAAAGACCTGAGCAAGTGAATTGTTCAAAATAGGGGTTTCTTTGCAAGGTTAGGAATCTCAATTCCTCTCCTTATTTTTGAAGTTCACCATCTAGAGTATGATTCTTCAAAGTCTTGAGTCATAGCAGTGGTTTGTTACCACTCTGATTTTTAAAATCTTGCTTAAATGAGTTTACTGAAGCTTCAAAAAACACGGACCTAGGGAGAGGACTGAAATGTATTTTCAATCAAGTCAAGTCACTGTCAGGGACCAGACAAGAAGTGCCACTACTTTCTTGGATTGGTAGAAACCAAAGATGATGATTGAACTATATTCTTCTCAAATGTCTTGAAAGATTATTCTGGTAAAACCCAACCTTAGTTTATCAGTATTAGCAGCTCTCTTATCCAGAATAGCTTCACATGTTTAAAAGAGCTTGCAGAAAAGTTACACACGTAAATTGGGTAAATAACATAGATGTTGTCTGTGTCTGGTACAACAATGAATATTCTTTTTCGAGAGGTCTGTGACTTGATTGCTACAGCTTCTGGTTCACCATACATTTAGCAAATTTATGCAGTCATGTGCCAGATAATTAAATGGAAAATCTGTGGGAAAACAGAAACTGCAAGAGATGTATTTCCAGCAATTAGCACATACACCTTGCTAAACAATTGAAAGACTTATCAAATACAGAGAAGTTCACATATGCTTAGACTGCTATACAAAAAAGAATTTGGGAATTACTGTTTATCTAAGTGCACATCAGACAGAAAAACTGTACCTGGATTCCAAACGGAGACTGACGATCTATTTGGGAACAAGAGAACCAAAAACTAAAACTAAAAATACACCATACTGTCTATTTTGCTAGTAAAGTTTTAAACAGGCTCTATTGATCTTTATAAACACTTTTCTCCACACTGAGAAGCTGCATACTCTGCCAGAGTGAATGATGCATTATGCACTCCATGAGGGAAAGAAAGAGATGTCAGGGATGAATCTAACCTGTAACACTATATGAACAATTCCAGAAGGAGAAGTAACAAACAGGAAAAAAAAAAATCTGCTGGTACCAGAATCACATTAGCCAAACCTCTTTGAATCTCGCAGAAGATGAGGATCACCCTCCTTGCAGAACCATGTATCCAAAAACTTTACACAATGCCTTCATACAAAGAATATGCTTGAAAACAACCTGCAGGTCTCAGACATACAGATCACAGTCTCTCAGTTGGGAATCAAGTGGGAATACGTTCTATTTTAGCTTGGAATGCCTCTTTTCAGGTCCAAGCCAGCCAGAGAGGTATATCTCAAGGATGGATCCAAAAAAGTGTATTCTCCAGTGGTTACAAGGTGTTTGCATATCCAACATTGATATAAAATTGGTTATCCAGTAAGATGCAGTAGTTGAAGAGCTCATCTGTGACTTCCATGTGCACCTGCAGGATATCTGAAGACAGGCATCTTAAGAAAGGTACTACACAGAAACTCGTGGAATCTCCAGTTTCCTCGGATATTCAAACTGAGCCAAATTAGGTCTTAATTTAAAGGACAAAGTATCTCACATCTGTTTCCACAAGAGCACAGACACAATCGTGTCTTTTGAGAAATGGCAAATAAAAATTACTACAGAAACTTCACTGCAAGCCTTACAATTCATGGGTGCAACTATGCTTTATGGTTAGACTATTTCCTTTAATCCCTGAAGGTTCAGCCACATTTTCCACTGGCCTGTTGCATGCCAATGCTAATGTGGTTTCTAGGAGACATTTTGCACATGCTAACAGTTTGCAGTACCATTTTCCATGCTGGCCTGTGTGGCTTCCACTTTTCTCAGCCTCTCACCCTTCTTTTAAGCACTGCAATTTTTGTGAATACTGGGGAAGTGCATACGGAAAGAGTAATTCAATATCTTACACTTGTACAATGCCACAGCCATGAAAATGGAATCCTTTGATACTTACATTTACATCAAAATACCTGTTATCAGAGAAAAGAAAAACAAAGAAAACAAAAATATGAATGTATGTTTACAACAGTTACTAAGTTTAGATACTGTAACAGAAATAATTTTTATCTTCTCTGCTTCTATTTAGATCACTTCCGCATGATTTTTCAGTTTCATTTTTACTAACAAGCTCTCAGGATACTTACACATCCCATGGCTGAGATCCAGCCCCTAAGGGCAATGCTCAGCCAAGATACTGTTTTCAGTGAAGATAGATGTGTCAAATCAGCATCATCATCCACACACTCTATTTGTGTGCTTCCATATTCAGATTAAGATCTTAATTTCTTCCAACTTAAAAGCATTTCCCTATGAATCCTAATTGAAATCAGGAGGTCAGGTCTAAGCACATCTTTGGGAAATGTACTGACCATTTCCACCTAGTGTTAGAAAGGCTAGTGCTTCTTGATCATGGTAAGGTGGAGCCATCTCCTGTCCAGATAATAAACAACTTCTTAGTAACTATAAAAGTACATAACTACAAGCGTAAGGGAGTGCAGCTAATCCTCACTGAACATCTCCTATATATGAAGTCTAGAGTAACAAACGTCATTGACAGAAGAGCCATATTTGACCTGTGCAACACTGGATCAACAACTGCATTGGCATGGGAGCTCCAAGATCACCCTTGTACTTGGCTGTAAGAAAAAAAAAAAAGAAAAAAAAAAAGAAAAAACTAGGACTGTTAAAATGATACAGTTTGGTTGACTTTGATTACAAAGTCCAAGTTCATTCTATTCTACAACTGATTTGCAGCTGCTCTCCCTTTCTACCGTACCTTGAGGGGAAAAGGATGTCCCTTCTGGTTCCATGCTCCATAACCCATAAACCCTGTAAGAGCACATTAGCTGACACTGTTACTTTATATATGCACACAGACAAGATTTACATGTGCCTTATTGCTAGCTCCTGTTAAGGTCTACAGAAGACAGTATTCGGTTTCGGTCTGATAGCAAGTTAAGAGTGAACAGCCTTCCACCTCAACTTGAGTAATACAATGAAGTATGAGATGATAAAGGGGAATATCCTCTCAGAGATGAATTCCATTATATCAGTGAACTTGTCACTGAAGAAGCCTAAACTTCAGAGCCACCACACAGGTATCATAATGAAAACAGCAGCTCTTAGAGGGGATACAAGACAGCCACAATAGCTAGACTTCCAAGATAGGAGGTATGCATTATGGACACATGAAAAAGCCATTGAGTGTGTAGGCATAGAAGACAAGAAGGAGTTTAAATTTCAAGCAGTGACACTGTTAACTAGTGAGGAATGTGTTCTCTGTCACACTCCTTGGGGCTTTTTCAAGTTTTTCCTATGAGACCTATCTGAATTACTTTACACTGTAATTCACAGTGAATTTACTAGTAATACATAAAATTAAAAAGCAGGTCTTTTTTTCTTTTTTTTTTTCTTTGGTTGGTTGGTTATTGTTTTGTTGGTGGTGGGGTGTGTGTTGTTGCTTGTTTTTTTTCTCCACTCTTACTTTGATTTTAGCTGGGACCTCAATTTCTTGATTCTCTGACTTGGATACAGTAAGAAATTTAGTGCACCTACAACCCTGAATTATTACATGTGCCTACACCTTCTGTAAGTACAGAGGTGGACATCACTCCAACAAGTTTTCTTTGCAGTCACCTTCCCACCACAGGAGCATTACCAAGTTATTGCAAGACGATGCATTTAGCAGGACATGAAAAGGTCAATATACTTAATGGAGGGGGATGGGGAAAGGCATTAGGAAAGCTAAGGGACTCATCTTTAAATGGCAACATATTCAAAGTCTCCAAAATAAAATGCACAAAGTTATAGGACATATTTCAGGACTCATGAGAAAGGCTTTAAAACCTTGAGAGACACTGAGCTTCAGCTTACTAAAAGTTGGCAACCCCAAACACAAAACAAACAACAGAAAATCATTGCATTTCTGTGAACAAGACAAAGAGACTGAAATTTATGAACTAATAATTCTGTTTCTCATGATAAAAATCCAGATTCTCCTCTCCTCACTGTTCATCAAACAGATTTCCCTCCCAGCTTTTTGGCAGCTAAACACATCACAAAGAACACTGTTTATAAATACAAATTTCTTTGTATTTCCCAAGAAATCATCTTTCCAGAGCACTAGAGCAAAGGGCTAAAATAATAGACTCTGCTTCCAGAATACTTATATTTGTAACTTGTAGAATCTTGATGAGTTCAATACAAATATATCAATAATTTGTTTGACTGCTGTATCTTTGGCTAAAGATGAAGAACACTGACAGGGTTTCCACTTCAATTTCTTCTGGTACAGTATGTGCTCAGAAGGACTCCAAGTCCATGCAGTGGGCACCACATTCGGTACTGTTGCAAGCTATAAAACTAGCAGGTTAGACATGATACCAATAGCTATCTTGCAGCAGAATAAAGGCAAGTTTCTGTAGAATTGCCAAGAATGAATAGTCTAATTCTGGAAACTAGAGATGGGCTCCAGAAACTAGAAATGTGCTCCTTTAGACCATGTTCAGGATAATAGGAAGTATAAAACCTGAGTAACATTTCAATAATAATAAGGGGGGGGGGGGGGGGGGGGGGGGGAAGAGACTTGGGTGGACTGGCAGGCAAGACTTTTTTTCCTCCTTTCTTTCTTTATAATCTAATGCATTAGAATTAATCATCTCCAAGAGTGTCAAAGTACAAGAAGAAAGATTCTAAATTTACCATTTCTATTCATTTCTGTAACCTGCATTTTTTCATGGACTTCTCCCTTACATCCAGCAGAGGGTAGTAAACGAACAGCTTTGTGAACTCCAAAAAATCATTCTGACTGAATATCAAGAAATACTGTATAGCATAAAATTAAAGGGCTGACTTGTAATTAGAATTATCCTACTCACTACACAAATCACCTTAAGATATTTACTACCATCATGAAAAACACATTTTAAATTTAATGCCCATTAAAACGAGGTATTCTGCATGGATACTGAAATAAGAACATCCCACGAGCCCATTTTCCCATTAAAAATAAACAAAAATAGAGATATTAAAAAAAAAAAAATCAATCTATAAGGTAAATATTCCATGAAGATAAATAAAGAAATACAGGCAACTACTTGAATAAATGCACTGCCTTCTAACTGGGGTTTTACTTTCAGGCTTCTATATCTGAAAGGAAATCTGTCTCAAATACTAACACTACAGGCAAAAATAATGTTTGTATTTTAACCACAGCATGAAGAAAAGGTTGTCAGAACTTTATCTGTATTTCTAATAGTTAGTACTTACTCGCATAGACTGAGGACCTTTAAATTGACAGCTTTAAAAAGAAAAGCACAGAACCTTGCAAGAGTAGCACTAGGTGGGCAGAACCGCACAGACCTCAACATTTTGGCACACGGTGAGAACTACTGCCCAGACTTTGTTGCCCTCCTTTAATGCCTTTTCCACAATGCACAGGAAGAATCTGGCAACTAAGAATGTGATCCATAGGTGCTTTCACGCTAGTGAGGAGGCTGCTTAATTTAGGGAGGAAGAAATTCCACTGACAGCACAGCAGGTTATATCCAGGCAATCTGTATTGCTCATATCCCAGCAATCTCCAGGCTTCACAGAAGCACTTCTTTCTATGTGGGAATGCATCATGCCCATTTAAAAGAGCACCGTCCTTTATTTCAAACAATTGGGAGGGAAGGCTGTGCTCAGTTCCCCTCCTTTATCCAGCAGGGCTGTCCTCGAATACTTCAACGTTTACTCTCCTTACAATCTCCAATGAGAAAGTTCCAGTAACCATACTACAGAGTTGAAGAAGAGTTTATCTGGTCTCTTTGGCTGAGGTTCTTCCACTCTCTTTCAGCATGAAGAACATATATTATGTCTGCCTGACCATGTTCCAGAATGTCAGAGAAGCAGAATGACAAATTTGTAAGCCAAAGTGAGGTTTTGAACAAGAAAGGTAGCAAATTAATTTTCATGCTCTGCTAATACTAAAATGCTCCTCTCTGTAAAGTTTCTGGGAGAGAAATAAAAGTGAGAGGGCAGTTTAAAACAGATTTTATGATCCTGAATTTTGAAGTTCAGAACCCTGAGGAGGCAGCTTTTCATAACCACAGAAAAGGCAAAAACAAACTTCTGTAAAACAGAGGTGCAGAGTACAGTCACCTTGTACATTGCAGACAACACTGTCACAAACCCTGGAATCTGAGTCCATTCAGTATGAAGTCTACAGCGAGCAATACTATGAGCTGAAAATATTTAGTGCTTCTGCTTCTTATAGTAAAGGCATTTTCAAAATATGCTTATTAGTTAATCTCTCTGACTTCAGGATACCACTATAGGCCCTTTCAGACATTTGCATACATGCAATTTACTTTTTAGATGGCAGTGAAATGCAAGCTGACTACAGCATACCTGCTGCAGTTTAACTTGGGCTTTTTCTTTTATTATTATTCATGTGGACTTGCACTTATTTGCTTAAACCTTCCTATTCAAGAGCATTTATCACAAACTCCTTCATCACTGATTAAACACCTACACTTACAAGTACTACAAGACTTTCTTCTATGGCATGAATATGTTGTTTTCTCACTAGAGAGTATTGAGAGATCAGTACATTAACGTAATTCTAATAAAAATTAAGCAATAATTAAAATATCTTCATTGATTGTCGTTAATAGATAGTATTCTCTGATAAAACCATCTCCAGGGCACAGTTACATCTTTAATGTAAAAAGATGTAACTGAAAGTTACATCTTTAATGTAAACTGAAGTCTAAGCGCTTCCTTTTCAAATTTATGGAGGGTAAATACACCCAATCAAATTATTTAAACAGAGAAATCATTGCTTGCCTTGCTCTTCTTCCTTTCATCTCATAATTCCTATGTTAATAAGCCACTATGTCACAAAAAGAAAGAAACAAACAAAAACAAGCAAACAAACAAAAACTTGTGAAAGTATTTTGAAGCAAAAAAAAATCTTTGTTTTAAAAGGGCTATTCATGCTTCCCAGTACATAGCACTTTCCATCTGAAGGCAATTCTGCCTAGACCAATATACACAGCTTGCAATACCTGACAATAGATTTCCTGTAGATCTCTTTGAGGGCACAAATGTCTACCTTGTTGGTCAATAATCAGTGTTTTGAGTTGATGAGCTTTGATGTTCCCTGTAGGAATTTTCTTTTGTACTTCATCTTTAATGCAGTGCTCTAACTTCCTAGCAATCAATGCTTTAAACACTTCTGCCTTTCAGGGGAAAAATAAGAGAACACAGCTAAAAATTGTATGTCACTTACTCCTTTAAGGACCCCTATTATCCTGCAAGTACCAATTCTTTAAAGTTGGTTGCAGAAAATATTTAAAAACACCTTTGACAGAAAACTTACAACAAAGTAAAGAATCATTGGGTCACCATACTTCTCTGCAGTGACAAGGGTTCTACCAAGAATGTCTTCGTTCAGACCACACGCTCAGACAAGGTGGTGTATTGGGTTTATGTGGGAAGGTTTTGGTAGCTGGAGAGCCACAGGAGTGGCCTCTGTGAGCAGAGCCCAGCAGCTGCCCCGTATCAGACCAGAGCCAGGTTCAAACAGCTCCGAAAAGGATCTGCTGTTGGACAGAGCTGAGCCAGCAAGCAACACTGGTGGAGCCTCTTGGAGAGCAGATTGAAGAAAGGGAGAAAGAAACCTGTTGCACAACACCAGCTGGGAGAGAGGAATGAGAAGCAACCCTGCAGACCCCAGGGTCAGTACAGAAGGAGGGCAGGATGTGCTCCAGGCAGGCAGCAGCAGTTCCCCTGGGGCCTGTGGAGAGGCCCCTGGTGGAACAGGCTGTCCCCCTGCAGCCCATGGGTACCAAATGGAGCAGATCTCCACGCTACAGCCTGTGCAGGAGCCCCCACTGGAGCTTTTAGAACAGTCTATGGGTTACTCCCATAGACTAATGCTCTTTGGTTTTGCTAACCTTAGAAAGACTCCCTTTTGTTTAGAAACTGAATTATGTTAAACAGTTATGTATAAGAACTACTAGGTAGTTCTTAATAGTAAAAAATAATCAAGCTATGCCCAACTTTGATTTCTGAATTCAGAAGTTGAGATAAGCTACAGGCTGGGATAATTACTAGTGCTACTGGACTCAGTAGCTCTGTGGAGTCACAGCTGCAAAATCCACATTCATACCACACCTGGCTGGGAGGAAAGTAGCCAAATAATGAACCCCCAGTAGTCTAGCATATACTTAAGCTGGAGATCCCAGAAGTCTCAGAAAGAATAGCTTTGGTCTAGTGGACAGGAATAAGCTTTCCCATAACTGGGATCAGGAACAAGCCATAAATCCAGCGATTTAGTTGGAGAGCCTTTGGAGACCCAATTTGTTAAAATGGCTTCCTGTGAAAAATGCAGAAAGATCACAGTAAGTCTTCCTGCTCATTTAATCCTATTCAATATCATGGCAAGAGACATTTTGTAAAAATAAACCAAAGCTATTCAGCTGGTCTGCAAATTCTGCTATTACGCTTACATCACATATTCTTGTTCCTAGAAATTACTAATCATAAGGCATCTCCCAAGCAGGGAGGAAAAGGAGGAAGAAATGAATTATTCATATAAAATGATTCTTTGGAAGACTGAAGTCTGACAGAACCATGTTTATACATGAAGATCAAAGAAATGCAAGTCCCCTCCTAAGTCTGGAAAGGGATTTTATACGTTCCTCTGGTTTGAAGGCAGAGAGTTTTGACCACTCAAACATGACAGTAAGGGAATCATGACTACTCTTAAGATGCGAAGTATTACCAATTGCTAACTGAAAATGTAAGCTTATTTTCCTCTCTTCTTTCATGTTGCTATAATTGAAGATACAACTCAATCTGAATTTAGTAATATTTATAAAAGGCAAGCAGCAGCACTGGGTGCACGGGGAGTCTACACTCTACCAACACGCACACACGAACATTGAACTTTCTAAATATAGAGAACGTTGCTTTTACATACTAAACCCGAGTACACCTATATGTATGTACCCATATGTATGTACCCTATCTTCATGAGGCGATCAATGTGCCTGTTCCCGTCCTGGTCCCTGTTCTGCTATCCTGTCCCTATTCATTCCTTTTTCCTACTTCTTTAGTGATGACATAACTTCATTACATCCTGTTGCCTTTTTTATCTCGAGGACAGGCTCCCCTCTCATACCCTTCTCCCCACAGCAGTCCTTTTCAAGCAACTTTTAATTGCTCAAGCAACTTTGCCCAATATCCAGCAAACACCCAGCAACTTCCATGCCTTAATGGGCGGAGAACAAGCAACCCCAGACTGCATGGAGTCTCCTGAATCACCCTTCTTTGTGCCCTCTAAACTCTTTTACATTCCTGATGGCCTCATCGTTAAGACTCTGATATTATTACCAACCATGTGGCTTGCTGAACCCCACGGCCACACTCCCACATCTCCCCCTTCTTTATTAATATCAACCATCTTCTTGACACAAATTATTAATCCATGTATCACAATGTGCAGGCACTATGGTATGATTTTTTTCATCTGAAAAATTAACAAGGACCATGTGAATTTAGAATGGGAACCTAAAGGAAACCACAATATTGTAAAAACAATACACACAGAAACAAACTATATTTAAACTAATCCCCTAACGTCTCCTGTTGTATCACACACAGAATTTCTAGGTTGGAAGAGACCTCAAGATCATCGAGTCCAACCTCTAACCTAACACTAACAGTCCCCACTAAACCATATCCCTAAGCTCTACATCTAAACGTCTTTTGAAGACTTCCAGGGATGGTGACTCCACCACCTCCCTGGGCAGCCCGTTCCAGTGCCTCACAACCCTTTCAGTAAAGAAATTCTTCCTAACATCTAACCTAAAACTCCCCTGGCGTAACTTTAGCCCATTCCCCCTCGTCCTGTCACCAGGCACATGGGAGAACAGGCCAACCCCCACCTCTCTACAGCCTCCTTTAATGTACTTATACATAGCAATAAGGTCACCCCTGAGCCTCCTCTTCTCTAGGCTGAACAAGCCCAGCTCCTTCAGCCGCTCCTCATAGGACTTGCTCTCCAGGCCCCTCACCAGCTTCGTCGCCCTTCTTTGGACCCGCTCAAGCACCTCGATGTCCTTCTTGTAGCGAGAGGCCCAAAACTGAACACAGTACTCGAGGTGCGGCCTCACCAGAGCCGAGTACAGGGGGACGATCACCTCCCTAGCCCTGCTGGTCACAGTGTTTCTGATACAAGCCAGGATGCCGTTGGCCTTCTTGGCCACCTGAGCACACTGCTGGCTCATATTCAGCCGACTGTCCACCATCACTCCCAGGTCCTTCTCTGCCTGGCAGCTCTCCAACCATTCCTCTCCCAGCCTGTAGTTCTGCTTGGGGTTATTGCGCCCGAGGTGCAGGACCCGGCACTTGGCCTTGTTGAACTTCATACAGTTGACCTCAGCCCATCGGTGCAGCCTATCCAGATCCTCCTGCAGAGCCTTCCTACCCTCGAGCAGATCGACACACGCACCTAGCTTGGTGTCATCTGCGAACTTACTGAGGGTGCACTCAATGCCGTCATCCAGATCATTGATGAAGATGTTAAAGAGGACCGGCCCCAGCACCGAGCCCTGGGGGACGCCACTAGTGACTGGCCTCCAACTGGACTTGGCTCCATTTACCACAACTCTTTGGGCCCGGCTATCCAGCCAGTTTCTAACCCAACGAAGTGTGCGCCAGTCCAAGCCAAGAGCAGCCAGTTTCTTGAGGAGAATGCTGTGGGAGACGGTGTCAAAAGCCTTGCTGAAGTCAAGGTAGACCACATCCACAGCCTTTCCCTCGTCCACCCAGCGCGTCACTTTGTCGTAGAAGGAGATCAGGTTCGTCAAGCAGGACCTGCCTTCCATAAACCCATGCTGGCTGGGCCTGATCGCCTGCTTGCCCTTCAAGTGCCGCATGATGACTCCCAAGAGGATCTGCTCCATGAGCTTCCCTGGTACTGAGGTCAAACTGACCGGCCTGTAGTTCCCCGGGTCTGCCCTCCGGCCCTTCTTGTAGATGGGCGTCACATTTGCTAGTCGCCAGTCAGCTGGGACCTCCCCCGATAGCCAGGACTGCTGATAAATGATGGATAGGGGCTTGGCCAGCTCCTCTGCCAGTTCTCTCAGTACCCTCGGGTGGATCCCATCCGGCCCCATCGACTTGTGCACATCCAAGTGCCGTAGCAGGTCACCAACCAGTTCTTCGTGGATGGTGAGGGCCACATCCTGCTCCCCGTCCCCTTCCACCAGTTCTGGGTACTGGGTATCCAGAGAGCAACCGGTTTTGCCGCTAAAGACTGAGGCAAAGAAGGCATTAAGCACCTCCGCCTTTTCCTCATCTCTTGTAACTAAGTTTCCCCCCGCATCCAGTAAAGGATGGAGATTCTCCCTACTCCTCCTTTTGGTGTTGATGTATTTATAAAAGCGTTTTTTGTTATCTTTAACAGCAGTAGCCAGATTGAGCTCCAGATGAGCTTTGGCCTTCCTAATCTTGTCCCTGCACAGCCTCGCTACATCCTTATAGTCCTCCTTAGTGGCCTGCCCAATTTTCCAAAGATTATAAACCCTCTTTTTTCTCCTTAGCTCAAGCCACAATTCTCTGTTGAGCCAGGCTGGTCTTCTTCCCCGCTGGCTCATCTTTGGGCGCATGGGAATAGACCGCTCCTGCGCCATTAGGATTTGCCTCTTAAAGAGCGCCCAGCCTTTCTGGACCCCTCTGCCCTTCAGAACCGCCTCCCATGGGACTCCACCAACCAGTGTCCTGAGCAGCCCAAAGTCAGCCCTCCGGAAGTCCAATACAGTGGTTTTACTGGTTCCCTTCCTGGCCCCGCCAAGAATAGTGAACTCCACCATTTCGTGGTCACTCTGCCCAAGACTGTTCCCGACAATCACATCCTCCACCAGTCCTTCTCTGTTTGTGAAGAGAAGGTCTAGCAGGGCACCACCCCTGGTAGGTTCACTAACCAGCTGCGTCAGGAAGCTATCTTCCACGCTCTCCAGAAACCTCCTAGACTGCTTCCTCTGGGCTGTGTTGTGCTTCCAGGATATATCTGGGAAGTTGAAGTCCCCCACGAGTACAAGCGCCGACGATTTCGCAACTTCTGTCAGCTGCCTGTAGAACTCCTCATCCGTCTCCTCATCCTGGTTCGGCGGTCTATAGCAGACCCCGACCAGGACACTAGCCTTGTTGTCCCTGCCGATCCTAACCCAAAGGGACTCGATCTTGTCATTCCTAGCCTCGAGTTCTACAACATCGAAAGACTCTCTAATATAGAGAGCCACACCGCCACCCCTTCTGTGCTGCCTGTCCCTTCTGAAGAGCCTATAGCCAGGCATCGCAGCACTCCAGTCGTGGGACTGGTCCCACCACGTTTCCGTGATGGCAACCAAGTCGTAGCCTGCCC
This sequence comes from Anas platyrhynchos, assembly GCF_047663525.1. Classification (NCBI taxonomy): domain Eukaryota; kingdom Metazoa; phylum Chordata; class Aves; order Anseriformes; family Anatidae; genus Anas; species Anas platyrhynchos. Next base: position 35,009,508 of record NC_092621.1, on the reverse strand, counting down.
GCTGCACGATGGCTTCCAGCTCCTCCTGTTTGTTACCCATGCTGCGTGCATTGGTGTAGATGCACTTCATCTGGGCCATTGCCTTATCCTCCGGCCTTGCCATTGCTCCCCCTGGCACAGCCCCAACAGTCCTTGCTTCAACCCCATCCCCCTTCTTACCTAGTTTAAAGCCCTATCAATGAGCCCTATCAATGCAATACAAGAGTTTCCTCCAATGACATAAAAAAAAATTATAATAATGTAATACATAACTATTCACACTCTTCCCACACTGAAAAAATTGAGGTATTTATCTCTTCAGGTACATCTTCCAGAACTTAAAAAAATAAACTGGGAAAAGCATGTGCAAGGAAAGTAATGACTAGTTTGTTGGAAAACAGTACATCAAAACTTAAAATCATTTTATACTGGAAAGTAGTTAACATCAGTCAGACTGCAACTGACTAGAATACATCGAGCCAGTTATACATGTCAAAATCAGTTGTAGGATTTCAGAATCTTAGAGAAGTCTCGGAGCTTTTCCAACTCCTATGCATATGAAACTTTGCCAGAGTAACACCTTGGTCACCTGCACTTAAAAGGTACAAAGACAAACATATTTCACTATGTTTCTATATTTCACTATATATACATCTATGTGTGCATATATGCGCACTTACTATATATATATATATGCCTATAAAAAAATTGCTGATGCAAAATAGTTTATTAATTTTATATATATATATATAAATGTGTGTATAAACAATGTAATTGCACAAGTAGTTTAAGAAAAAAACTCTGAAGTGCTTCTGGGAAGGAATATTATCTTCTGGCTAACCACAGGGTGATGCTATTGCACTTATTGTTGAACTCCAAAGCTTTCTTCTATTATGGAACAGATGGCATACAAAGCACGCACTATAAAGCACACTACAGAACCTGTTAGAAATAAAAGGGATTACTTTCCCTCCGGTTCATGTAAACTTTTTGGATTTCAGCAAAGTTTTCAATACTGTATTTCAAAGTATCCTTCTGGGCAAAATGTCCAGCCAGCACACAACTCGACAAACACATAATATGATGGGTGAACAACTGGTTGATGGGTCAGGCTCAAAGGGTTTATTTAGTAAATGGGGTGAGGTCAGACTGGTGCCCAGTCACTGGTGGGGTTTTGCAGGGTTCCATTTTAGCCTCTTCTCTTTAATGTTTTCATAAATGACTTGGAACCAGGACTTAAAGGTCTGCTAATTAAGTTGGATGATGATGTGAAACTCAGGGGAGTTGTTGACTCCCTTGAGGGTAGAGAGGCTTTACAGAGATGTTGACAAACGAGAGGGCTGGGCAATCACCAACTGCATGAAATTCAACAAGAGCAAATGCCAGATTCTGCACCTGACACGTGGCAACCCTGGCTGTACGCACAGTCTGAGGGGACCAGAGGTTGGGGAACAGCCCCACAGGAAGGGATCTGGGAGTTCTTGTCAATGTTGAACATGAGCCAGCAGTGTGCCCTGGCAGCCAGAAGGGCCACTGTGCCCTGGGGTGCATCAGGCACAGCATCGCTAGCTGGTCAAGGGAAGGGATTGTCCTGCCGTGCTCTGTGCTGGTGCAGCCTCACGTTGAGTAAGTGCAATTTACGCAACACAGTGTGTAAATTAAATTAAATTATTAGAAAGCATCTAAAGATGGTGAAGGGCCTAGAGGGCAAGACGTATGAGGTGCAGCTGAGGTCCCTTGGTTTGCTCAGCCCTGAGCCTCATCGTGGCCTGCAGCTCCCTCAGGAGGGGAGCGGAGGGGCAGGCGCTGAGCTCTGCTCTCTGGGGACAGCGACAGGACCCGAGGGAACAGCGTGGAGCTGGGACAGGGGAGGGTCAGGCTGGGGATTAGGGAAAGGGTCTGCACCCAGAGGGTGCTTGGGCACTGGGACAGGCTGCCCAGGGTAGCAGTCAAGGCACTGAGCCTGCTGGAGTTCAAGAAGTGTTTGGACAACGCTCTCAAGACACATGGCCTGATTTTTAGGTGGTCCTGTGTAGACTCAAGTACTGTAGTCAATGATCCTTGCGGGTCCCTTCCAACTCAGGATATTATTTGAATCTATGGTGACATATCTGAGGGACACATTTCAATAGGTTAACCTGACTTCATTTCCATGCTTACCTTAGGATGTTCATAGCCAAGTTCACAGTTACAGCTCTTGAAGTGCAGCTTTTCCAAATGGGATTTGTGTACCTACTCAGAATCTCACTTCTTTGTATGTACTACAACCAATATTAAACTTCATCTAGTTTTCATTTCATAGCTTGGAATATCTTGGAAATATCTTTACAACTTAAAACAGTTTACCTTTGGAGTGAACAATTTTCTAGCTTTACTACATTTACAAACCAAATACCTGCCTCTGCAGATCACCTTTACTTCTGCATACGCATCCCCTGACACAGAATACAATGTCCCTCTTTCAACCCTGGGCCAAACGTCACTTAAGAATCCTGTCACCACAGTGGGCTCCACAACACTGTTTTGTCTCCTTACTATACAAGTGATATTCATGTTTAGAGGCTACTGTGCATCAGGCTAGGGAAGTCAAAAGGGAAATGGACTCATGAACTGGGTCTTGGGCTTCCCTGATTCTGCTGCCTCAGCTGTGAACCACAGTACAAGTGGGCCTCAACACCATAGTACACTGGTAGCTTGGTTTAGTTTCTAACATTAAGCCAGCTATAACGCGTTCCATCAAAGCAAGCAAGACTGCAAAACAGTAAGCATAACTTTATACAGCTTTATATATTCTTCAGAAACATGCTGCAATATTTATCTATTTGTGAGACTCGTTTTTTCCTCTACCAGAAGAAAACCCAACATACCACATAGACTTGTTCACCAAAAAAAGTTCCAAGTATCATCTAATGCAATTCATCTTTCCAACTATTAATACACCATACCTGCAAAACACTTTCCAGTTTGGTTCTCTCCTTAAGAAGCAATTCATATTCATCCTTGCATTTTCTGAGAATATCATCCTTTTCATTTGCAAGTCTTTGCTGTTGTTCTTTCCACTTTTGTTGAGCAATATGAAATGCTTTCTCAGTCTCTACCACTTTCTGCTGAAGTTTTTCATTCGATGCTATTGTTTACAGAAAAAGAGAAAGACAAGTACTACTGCTAAGCATGTTCAGAAGAAAAAGGTATAACATATGCTGGTTTATCTGTGTATTGTGATATTCTGTGGAACATGAGAACATTAACATTTTGAGCACTGGAGAACACCACTTCCTCAATAATGAAACAATAAAATTTTGAGTTTCTGTAGTACCTTTCACACAAGGACATAAGGATGCTTCAGAGGTTTTTATAAACTGAAACCCTTCTCCTCTCGTAAAAGACTAAAAACCTGAGATAACTCTTTCAAGTGAGGTGTTTATAACACAGAGGACAATTTCAGATTTCTACAGTACTTGGCCAGCTAATTTCCATATTTCTATCTGATAGATGCTGGTCTCTAGCATTTAACTTTGAGCTCAGTTAAAGACAATTAAAGACTTTAAAGGCATGCACCTGCCTAATAAAAGGAACTATAAGAAAACCATGCTGAGTGATGCTGTTGAGATGCTGGAAGAAAAAGATGACATTCAGAAGAACATAGATGGCCTTGGGTGCTGGGCCTATATGAGCCTTATGAAGTTCAACAAGGCCAAGTGCAATGTCCTGCACCTGAGTCAGGGCAATCCTAGGCGTGAATACAGGCTGGGTGATGAGTAGGTAGACAGCAGCCACGCAGAGAAGGACTCGGGGCAGTGGTGGATAAAAAACTGAACACAAACCGGCAAACCATATCCTGGGCTGCATCAATAGAAGCTTGGCAAGCAGGCTGAAGGAAGTGATTCTCCCCCTCTGCTCTGCTCTTGAGACCCCACCTGGAGCACTGCATTCAGCTCTGGGGCTCCCAACATAAGAAGGACATGGACCTATTAGAACAGGTCCAGAGGAGGGCCACAGAGATGACCGAAGGGCTGGAGCACCTCTCCTGTGAAGACATGTTGAGTTGGGATTGTTTAGTGTGGAGAAGAGAAGGCTACAGGGAGATCTTGTTGCAGCTTCCAGTATTTAAAGGGGGCCTACAGGAAAGCTGGGGAGGGAGGGACTCTGTCAGAGTGTTGTAATAGGACGAGGGGTAATGGCTTTAAACTAGAAGAGGGGAGATTTAAAACTAAAAGAGGGGAGATTTAGATCAGATGGTAGGAAGAAATCCTTCACTCAGAGGGTGGCGAGGCACTGGAACAGGTTGCCCAGAAGCTGTGGATGCCCTGTCCCTGGAGGGACGTTCAATGGGGTTTTGAGAAACCTGGTCTAGAGGGTGGTGTCCCTGCCATATGGGCAGGGATGGATCCAGATGGTGTTTAAACTCCATTCCAGCCCAAGCCATTCAATGATTCTACAACCCAAAGCAGGTTAGGCTAGTGAAAAAAGGCTTGGCTTTTCCAATGAAACTTCATGCTGCCCCAAAGATTTAAACCTTCAACCCTGCAAATGCCCTGAGATAGGGGAATATTGTATATGCTCTTCTGCAAAACCTTAAATGCTGTAGAAACCTTCATTACCTATCCCTATTAATAGTTTGACTAGGAACATTGTTGTATTTCACAAGCTGGCTTTTGGATGGAAGTATTTTCTATCAGGTTCTCACTTCTATGAACACAACTAAATGCACTGGCATTTCAGTGATCACCACTTTCTAACAGGTTTTTATTTCAAATTCATATGAGTTTTCTGAAAATTCTTCCCACCTGAAGAAGAGCAAAACGAACAAAAGAGGCACATTAAGACAAGACAGAGAATCAGTGGACAAAACAATGAGAAAGGACTGCAAGATGGCAGAAAATCAAGACTCACTGAGAACAGCAGAAGAACAATTTGGAGGAAATACTGAGGAGGGCTATAGGCCACAAACAAGCCCTTCTGTCCAAGCTGCTAAAAAATCTAAAAAATCTAAATCAAGAACCACAGAAGTGTAGGGGTTGGAAGGGACCTCAGAAGATCATCGGGTCCAACCCCCTGCCAAAGCAGGTTCCTCAGAGCAGGCTGCCCAGGTAGGCGCCCAGATGGGCCTTGAATATCTCCAGGGAAGGAGACTCCACAACCTCCCTGGGCAGCCTGTTCCAGTGCTCCGTCACCCTCACCGTGAAGAAGTTCTTTCGCATGTTGGTGTAGAACTTCCTGCGCTCCATCTTGTGGCCATTACTCCTTGTCCTGTCCCCATAAACCACTGAAAAGAGGTTGGCCAAATCCCTCTGTCTCCCACACCTCAGGTATTTATACACATTGATGAGATCCCCTCTCAGTCTTCTCGTCTCCAGGCTGAA